>NW_027527624.1:2642834-2734969 GCF_008692635.1 Crocuta crocuta
TCCCCCCCCCCCCCCCCCCCCCCCCCCACCATCTTTCCCGGGACCACTCACTTATCTCTGCCGCCCCCTCTCATCGCCCTTCTGTCCTCAGGTCTGTCTCCTCTCTTGCCTCCCTCCATGCGTTCACCCCACTCCCTACTCCGCCCAGAGCGATGCTTTAAAACCTTGAACTTGATCATGACACTCCGGCTTCGAAACTGTCTTGTGACTTTGCTTCTGCCTATGAAAATGTCTCAAAACTTTGAATATGGCCTGTGAGGCCCCACATCAGTGATTTGGTTCTTTTTTTTTTCCCCATTGTCACAGGTTTTTTGTTTTGTTTTTAGCAGGATAAATTCCTTTTGGTTCATCTACAAGAACACGTGTTCTCGGAAGCCCATGTTTGTGTTAGCAATCATGTTGGCGCCAGGGGTTAGGGCTGTAATTGCCGGGGGCTAATGAGAAAAATGTAGGAGTGGATGTGTAAGTGACGTGTTTGCTGCATGTGGCCGTATAATAACACCGTAGTTGCCCTATGAGTTCCTGTTGTATGGCGGCTGGAAGAAAGGAATGAGGCGGAATAAATGAGTCAGCATGCCGCCCGTGGTGAAATAGACACGCCGGGCCCCGTCACACTACAAAGAGTTCTTCAGCTCGAGCAGAGTGATGCTAACCAGTGGGTTAGAATCAGTCCTGTTCATTTGGATTTGGGCGTTTTTTTGGTGTTCTAGTTTTGCTTGTATTCTTAAATCTGGCTTTCTCGTTCTGTGATTACGGTTAGCAAGGAAGGAAGTGTGTACCTCGTTCTGGAGATCACTGTGCTGTAATATACGCGCTCTGTCGTATTCTCCATGTTACCCAGCAGGTAACGCAGTCTGACACTGCCTACCTGGAGATAATGTCCCATCCCACAGGTTAAGGGCTCAGTCCCACAAGACTGCCCCCTCCATGTTCCCTACCCCCCACTTCAGGCACCAGTCACAATTCCGAGTTGTCACCTGTGCTTCTGATTGAACTGGCTATAGATTGGAGGGTCCAACGGATCCCCTCCTTCGTTTGATTAATTTGCTAGAGTGGCTCACGGAACTCAGGAAACCAACGTGCTTCCTGGATCACTGGTTCATCGTGGAAGGGTACGACTCGGGAAGAGCTGGAAGAGATGCACAGGGCGAGATCTGGGGAAAAGGCCATCAGCTTCTCTCCAGCGGTTCACCAATCTGGAAGCTCCCAGAATGGTATTTCCCACCCCCATTTTTTTGGATTTCTATGCCAGCTTCGTTACATAGGCACAATTGATTATATCATCAACTATGGGTATTGAATTCGATCTCCAGCCCCTCTCCCCTCCCAAAGGTCAGTGGTGGGGGTAGGAATTGAAAATTCCAACCTTCTAATTCTGTGACTGGCTCACCTGGCAACCAGGCCCCCAGCCTTTGGTTACCTGGGTGCTTCCCAAAAGTCACCTCGTTAACTGCGTAATGACGACTTAATTGCCATCATCACTTAGGAAGTTCCAAGTGTTAGGAGCTCTGTCAGAAAGGAGGATGAAGACCCAATACATAGTTCTTATAATAAATAATCACACTATCACACAGAGTTAGCAATTAGCAAGTATATCGTATGCAGCGTAGATCATAATGATGGTTAACTTGAAAATGTCTGGATTGGGGGGATTCATGATCTTCCTCCCCACCCTACTCCCCTATTTAATGTTTCTTTAGAGAGAGAAAGACTGAACAAGTGGGGGGTGGGACAGAGAGAGAGAGACGGAGAGAGAATACCAAGCAGGCTTCTTGCTGTCGGCACAGAACCTGACACAGGGCTTGAACTCACAAACCTGTGAGGTCATGACTTGAGCTGAAATCAAGAGTCAGATGCTTAACCAACTGAGCCACCCAGGTGCCCCTCCCCAAAGGAACTAGCTCCACACTTGACTGGAAAGCAGTGACCTCTCAGTGGGGCCTCACTGTCACCCCTTCCGTCCGTGGACTTTGGCCGTGCTGGCTGCTTTTCCTTCCTCCAAGGCGCTGAGCAGGGTCTTCCTGCGGGTTTCCCCCGCTCCCTTCAATTTTCACCCAATTATCTTTTGTGCGTGTTTTCATTTTTTGGTCTAAATATCAGTGCACCACCCTACCCACCACCCCCCATAAAAGATCGTTACTGAACTCTTACCGCCCATCTAAATCATTAGCTCTCCTGTCCTCTGGCAGATTTGTGACTCCTTGTTTAATGTCTTTGTGCTGCTAGATCATAGACAGACTGTGTTATTTTGCACATCAGTGCTTTCCGAGCCTTTAGTGCAGCCTGACACATAGTAGGTGCGCAGATGTTTAAGGAGGGAAGGAATCACCCGCGGAGATGCTTTTCCTCCATTGCTTAGAAGATTACATTGGTTTGAGCCTCAATAAACCTTTCATGGAGAAGGTTAAAGTCACAGGCAGGGTCAGGGGCGGGGAGAGGAGGAGGGGGAGAGGGGGGAGGAGGAGGGGCAGGCTTACATGAGCATGAACGTGTATGACCTGCAGAGAGTCTGTCACCTTGTGATCAGATTACCTTTACTCTGCCTTGTTCCTGTAACACTTCCACACTCCAAATTTAGTAGCCACCACCTGCTACCTCCTGGCAGAGTCCTCCCTGAATTTCGTGAAACCGCTTTTAAGAGTAGTACTTCCCAAACCTGGCTTCACAGTAGACTCCTCTGGAAATTTTTATTTTTGTTTCTTTTTTTCTGTTTTTAACTTTTATTAATTTATTTTGAGAGAGACAGTGCAGGCAGGGAAGTGTTAGAGAAGGAGACAGAGAATCCCAAGCAGGCCCCATGCTACCCATGCAGAGCCCGATGAGAGGCTCGAACCCACGCAACTGTGAGATCGTGATGTGAGCCGAAACCAAGAATCAGACGCTTAACCGACTGAGCCACCCAGGCACCCCTGGAAATTTTTTTAAAAATACTGACAATTGAGCTGTACCCCTTACAGTTCAGAATAGCGATGTACCAGGTGATTCTAATGTGGAGCCAAGTTTGAGAACTATGGTCGCAGAGCACTGTTCAAGTTGGCGTTTTATTTTTGTTTCAAGTTTTAATTCTGTACCAAAAAAGATGTACTTAAAGAAGATGCTTGAAGAACGTATGAAAACCGTGGCTGCAGATTGCTATAGATCCAAATCCATGACTGGTTCATGGTGAAGTGAATCTTGGGTTTTCTCTTTGACCAAGTTTTGCTCTTGAATTTGAACGGTATCCCCTCCATGATCATATCTTTGCCTGCCATTTGTCAGGGCAGGCTAATGGCTGTAACAAACAGCACCCCCAAAATTTCTGGGACATAACACAGGAATGCTTTACTTCTTGGTCATTTCGCAGCCCCACATGGGAAGGTAAGAGACAAAGTCATTTGTCTTGGGTCATTTTGTTTAGAGATGTGTCAATCCTGAGGGCACCCAGGTGGCAGGCATGGGAGGTAGAGCCCAGAGGACCATGAAGAAGGGAATTTTTACCCACCAGACAAGGAAACGGCACATCTCCCTCTTGCTCTGTTGTTCAACTGCCCTTCTGTTCCATTGGCCACATTCAGTCCCTGTTATTCACAGATTGCTGTCCTTACTGCGAGGGAAGTTGACACGTCGTCCGCTTTCTTGTGCTGGCAGATAAAGAAGTGCGTTTGAGGAACACATAACATCATTTCTGTCTCAAACATTTAAACTAGAGAACTTCGCCCTTTTAGTTGTATGTGTGTGTGTGTGTTTTAATAGAGTCAACAACTAGATAGACATATGTATGTTTTCAAGTATCAAGAATTACTTAAATCTCTCCTTGCAGTTTTCTTAGTTTATGTTACTCGTTCAGTGAATCGCTGCTGAATCTCCTCTGTGTGCCAGACACTGGTCTAGACAGGTGTCAGTGATGCGTAGATGCGTGCTAAGCCCTGTACTAGGAAGATTCTCGCTGATGGTAACAGAAAACCCAGCCGGAGTTGTCCTAACTCAGATGACATGGGCAGGGCGTGTGGATTCAGCCACTCCTGGGCCTTCTCTGATATTCTTGGCTTTTGTTTTATTATCTCAAGGTAGGTGTGGATTCCCAGGTGGCATCTGTAGCAGAGGAGATGTTTCTGCCTGGTGTCTCTTGTGTACACACAGTTTCCCCAGGAGCCTGTAGCATGCTCGACAGGAAGTCTCTCTGGCTGGAGTCCTCATGCCTGCCCGTGGCCAAGCCTGTCACTAGCAAAGGGAATGATATGACTGAGAATGATATGACTCCTTTTCAATCCCTGATCTCCATGCCTCCTTGTCCATACGCGGCGTGGCTGAGCTTGTCCGGGACGTGCCCACCAGACAGCAGCTGATCTCCCGAGAGCCCTTGCGCTCCTGGAACATCACCTTCAGAGCTGGTTCCTTCCAGGCCACCTCAATGAGCTTAGTCTTCGCTTTCTGTCTCCTGTCTCCTGGGATTGCCTCTGAGCCACCAGACCCGATCCTGTAGATTGTTTCTCTGCCACCTCTGACCTCAGTGCAGCTGACCCAACCAGAATCCCACCCCCGTGGGTCTTCCCAAGCTCATCTGGCTCCGGTGCCCAAATCCTTCCCTTTCCTCTTTGTGCGACTTGTGTTTGCCCGTCTGTGAAGGTGCAACTTGAACCTTGTTTACTTCTCTCACCAGGCTCCCCTCTCCTTGCACTGCCGTGTTCTCTTGCCCTTCGCTGTCACTACGGGATGTCGGACTCAGACCTGGTGTCACAGCCAGACTCGGACGCTTAGCCACAGACTCCCTTGTAGGATTATTTTGAAAGTGATGATAAAGCGATTCAGTGTGGCCCAAGTACCTGTGGGCTCATTCCCTTGTCCCTTAAATCGTATTTATGAATAATTGCATTTTTAGGCTTATTTGGGTGCTTTCGGTTTCCCGGAATGAGATGGTTCATGTGCCTGTTTGTCTAACAAGTGTTTACCAAGTGCCTCTCCCCAGCCGGGTGCTGTGCTGCTGGCTGGGATACTCTGGTGGACAAAGCAGAGATCCTCGCTCGTTCAGGGCCTCCCCCGCAGGATAGGCGCCTTCCCAGCCTCTTACCTTAACTTAGTAGGAAAGGTTCCGTTTAGCTCCTGCGCCAGAGAGGTCATCCAGTGTCAGAAACGATGTGGCCGGAGCTGTGACCGCCCTTCAGCTTGCCTCGTGGGACACACATTTCACCCTCCGTTTGCCCACCTCTCCACAGGTGTTCTGTGGACAAACTGGAGGGACATGGACCAAACTGGGTTTTGTTTCTTTTCTTCTTTCTCTCTTTTTTTTTTCTTTGTAATTGGAAGCCCAAGCTTGTGCATTTTATTTTGCAGCGGTGAAAGTGGGGCGGGTAAAACCGAAAGCACCAAATTGATCCTCAAGTTTTTATCGGTCATCAGTCAACAGTCTTTGGAGTTATCCTTGACAGAGAAGACATCCTGTGTGGAACAAGCTATTCTCGAAAGCAGGTATTTCTTTATCGTGTTCCTTATTTCAAGTGAATTGGATTTACTGTCCTCTCTGTTGGCTTATTGAAGGACTAGTTATAATCCGTTGGTCTGTTTTCTCTTTTTCTTCTCTTTTATTACGAACGCCTCGAGGAGAAGTCCCAACATGCACATAGCGGTTTCCAATAACCTGACCGCTTCCCCACCCCCCACCCCTCTGTCCATCCCCACCCCTGGGCCAGGTTTGAGTTGGTGACTGAGTGATTCAGAGGAACATTCTACAGCCTCATCTTACAGCGAGCCCTTGACTCGCTTTTGTGGAGGCATTGTGAGGAGCAGAAATGTCAGGGTCTGACCTCCGTGTTAGGACTTAGCCCAGGAATGAGAGACCTCTGCTCAACACCCCACCCTTTGGAGGTACTTTGTTGGCAAGGTGACATTTTTGTCACCTTTCACGTGGCAGAAGATCACTGAGACCTTTGATGGCAGGGAGCCATTGAAAGAGGGCTGTGTGGGGAGGTATCGTCTGAATTTTTATTTTCTAATTTTTTAATGTTTATTATTGAGAGAGACAGAGCATGAGTGGGGGAGGGACAGAGAGAGAAGAGGCACAGAATCTGAAACAGGCTCCAGGCTCCGAGCTGTCAGCACAGAGCCCGACGCGGGTCTTGAACCCACAGACCGCAAGATCATGACCTGAGCTGAAGTTTGACGTTTAACCTACTGAGCCGCCCAAGCGCCCCTGAATTTTTGTCTTAAATACGCACTTGCCAAACATCTGATTTGTGCCTTATAAGATTTTAGACCCAGTAAGGACTTCACAGATCCTATTATTTACAGTTTAGTCCAGGAGTCAACAGAGTACAGCCAGATGCCCGTAACCTGTGGCTTCTTTTTGTTTTAACATTCATATGCTTTTTTAAGTTGTCATAAAATGTACATGACATAACGTTCATAATTTTAAACATTTTTTCAGCATACAGCTTGGTGGTGTTAAGTACATTTCATATTGTTGTATGACCATCACCACCATCCATCTTCAAAATGTTTTCATCTTCCTGCAGCCTGTTTTGTAAATAAACTTTTATTGGTACACAGACACGCTCATTTGTTTCTATATTGTTTATAACTGCTTTCAAGCTACGGTGGCAGAGCTGAGTGCTTGCAACAGAGATCACAGTCCCCACAGAGCCTAAAACATCTATTATCAGGTTCTTTACAGAAAAGTTTGCCACCTCCTGATCTGGTCTGACTCCGTGTTACAGGTGGAGAAGACCCAAAGAAGTTATTTATAAATGAGTTGCCCCAGGACAGACAACAAATGGGTGAAATGCCCAGGACTGGGGCTTTTTCAGTTGCTGAAATTTAAGTCGGGGGCAGGGGGTCTTTTCCTGTGCAATCCCTGGCTTATGTATATAAGGCCAAGTTAATTTGTGCAAGTTCAAGTCCTAGCTGGCACAGGCTGTAAGATCTCTCATTCAAAATGGATAGGATTATAAGCCCATTTCAGCAGGGGCTTTGGAAATCTGGCTCTTCTGTAAATAAACCCAGTCACTGGGTCAACCAATCATCATAGTGATTAGGTTTTCTGCACATTGTGAAATGATGCCCATGATACATGTCCTTACCATCTGTCACCATACAATTGCCGCAGGATTGCTGACCTAGAGTATTAGAGTACTAGTAATCGTAGTCAGTACTAGGATTACTGACCTAGAGTCAGTATGTGGAAATTGACATCTCGTGGCTTGTTTGTTTTATAACGAAGTTTTTCTCACTCCTGTTACAGCCCCATCATGGAAGCTTTCGGCAACGCGAAGACCGCGTATAACAATAACTCCAGTCGCTTTGGGAAGTTTGTTCAGCTGAACATCTGCCAGAAGGGCAACATTCAGGGCGGGAGAATCGTGGATTGTATCCTGCTTCATTTAGTTCTTGCCTTAGCATTTGACTCTGTAAATACAAACCGGTCGTGGTTACCACACGGGCAGTTAAAGAAGGTGAAACAGTTCAGTCATTGCTCTGATACCACTATGTCGGACCTGTTAAGTATTCTCGGAGGTAGCCATTTTTTCTTGTGGAAACTTCTGATATTGTCTGTAATCTGGAAAAGTGAAATCATCAAGCATCAGGTGTTTTGTGTTTGAAATGAATTCTGTCAAATAGTTCAGCACCTCCGAGAATGGCACGTGTCCTTTTGACTTGGATTTAGGTGAAATGGTCTACGCTTTGTTGGCTTGTCTCTTGACACAGGAAGTTTCTGTGTCAGAGAACAGGGATTTGTAATTATTTGGGTCATGAAGAGAAAATTGAAAAGTAAGGGAGCATGTGATATTCTTGTTTTATTCCTTGACTTGCCATTGCTTTTCACATGAAGATTTATTAGAAAAAGTAAGTAAACATTTCATCCACGTTTTCTTCTGTAGTAATAATTTTTGGAAATTACTGGCTTGTGTTACTTAAACAGAGGAAACCTCTCTGAATAGAAATCTGATTTATCTCCACAGAACCGAGTAGTAAGGCAAAACCCCGGGGAAAGGAATTATCACATATTCTATGCATTGCTAGCAGGGCTAGAACATGAACAGAGAGGTAAGTGATGGGAGCCCAGCAGAGAAATACAGATTAGCGACTTGTTTTCCCTCGAAAAGCCAGCAGTAAGTGGGAAGACATCTCTTTGGGCTGGAATGGTGTTCCATCAGTTGAAACAAAATGTGTGAAAGAGACTACCAAAAGATGCTGAGTCTATTGTAGTGGCAAATAATGTAGGGGAGGAATCATCAATAGAGAAGTCTTCTATTTCCTGTTTGTTTTTGGAATCTTGATACTTTTCTGACTTCTATGATACTGATGCGTTGTAACTGGGTTACTTTTAAACCACACCCACCTAAAGCTAATTTCTGAACATTTGATTTTTAAGAGAGAACAGCCACAACAGGTCCTCATCAGTTATTTTTTAAATAACGTTTTCTGTCACGTCATCTAGTTTAATGAGGTCATTTTTGTTTTCTCTACATGATGATTCAGAACTTTTTAAAAAATTTTAATAGCCAACTGTTAGCGTAGAATTATTTATGTACTTTATTTTTTAAAGTTACAAAGTGAAAACGCTCTTGCATTCTGCCTTATCCTGGCCAGTCAAGTACTGATATTATGTTTTTCTTTGTCCTTTTGTAGAAGCGTTTTATTTATCTGTGCCAGAAAACTACCACTACTTGAGTCAGTCTGGATGTGTAGAAGACAAGACAATCAGTGACCAGGAATCCTTTAGGGAAGTGATTGTAAGTTACTTTGTTCTTTTCCCTTCTTAAGAGCGACAGCCCCTTAAAAAGAATAAGTGACAAGCTTCATTTTGTTTCAAAAAATATTTTGTTAAGGAAGTAATTACATTTACACTGCTGTGCGAGAACAGGTGCTTTCTTCTTATTCCAAGTCATGATAAAAGATTGTCCCAGACTGGAGGAGAATCCTCTTTCTTTAGAAGTTGGGTGAATATATGTGACATTCAGGACAGATGGGAAGTTGACTTGGAACAGTCTATTAAAAAAATAAATAAATTGGGGCACCTGGGTGGCTCAGTTGGTTAAGTGTCCAACTTCGGCTCAGGTCATGATCTCCCTGGCTTGAGTTCGAGCCCTGCATCGGGCTCTGTGCTGACAGATCAGAGCCTGGAGCCTGCTTCAGGTTCTGTGTCTCCCTCTCTCTCTGCCTCTCCTCCACTGACACTCTGTCTCTCTCTCTCTCAGCAATAAATAAACAATAAAAAAATTAAAAAATCATAGGCTTGGCATTGGATCATGCCAAGCTGTCTCTTTTGAGCTTATAAAAAGATATATATATTATATATCATATTAAATATGTATGTATTTGTGTGTGTGTGTGTAAATTTTTTGTAATAACCATTTCCATGACTAAAAACAAATCTGTCAACCATTGGACCAAGTGACTGTTAGGGTCTCGTTTGTTACTCGTAGCCTAATTCCGATAACGAATTCTGACCGCAAGAACAGTAGTCACCTTACACCTCTGAGGTGTGCGTACGTGAGGTCTTGTGGTTTTCTGATATCACAAGGACTTGTCATAAGGTCACAGCATTTAGGTAGCCTGGTCATGGAGCTTTATTAACAGCCCCACCTGATTAAGAATGGTGGGTAGGTTTTGCCAGTGTAGTTCTGCCAATGTCAGAGTCATTACTCTAGTAGCTGGAGACCGTGATCTAGGGAGGATTCACCATCGTAGATGCAGCTGACATCGAGCACTTACCACATGGACTTCCATGGGCCATCTTCCTCATTGCTCTGAACCCTGTGAGGGTAGGAATCACAGTTGTCTACACTCCGCAACCCAGAGAGGTGGGTGACCAGCCTAGCCACACACAGTACCCAATAGAGCTGGTGTGGAAACAGTTTAATTCCAAAGACTTTAAACCACAAGGCAGGTAGGTGGTACCTGCTTCTGGCCCACCCTAGATCTGTCTGTCAGGCTCTTATCTTTATAGCTGTTAACGCTTCTCTATTCGATATCCCCCACTTACTCTTCTAGATTGGTCTTAAAAGTGCCTTGTGGAATGAAATCGGGGTATTTTTTAAAGTGGGTAGATATCATACATCATTTTTTCATGTGTTGAAAATGAAATTAAAAGCAGGATTGGCTGGCTTTAATGTCAGGATCATCTTCCCCTCTGTCTGTCTTTTATCTGTCATTTACAATTCAATGGGGCTTGGACTTCTCCTGCCCAATCTCCTCTCTTGAACCTGTTAACAAAAAAGCCCCCTGCCCACAGTACCTTTTGCTGCTACGCCGGATGGGACGGCGTGGGGTTTGGCCCTGCGAATTGGATTGTATGAAATGTGTTTTTAAGTATTTTAAATTTTCTTTCCCAATTTCATTTTGCCCTTGGATTTGTCACTACTCAGTCTTTATCCCATTTCAATTTATTATTGTCTTCACTCTGTGTTAGAATAAGTATAAAAACTCATTCTTATTTTTGGTGGAGAGGGTGAAGAAAGACTTGTCTCAGGATTTTTTTTTTCCTGTTTTATTTTTCTTTCTTGAAGCTGGAGAACAATGCTTTGTGATAGAAGGATGTTGTGGCAGGAGACAGACAATTATCCAAGAAATGGCGGGTCTTGTACTGATGAGCTCACTGGCCGCTAGGGTGCACTGGGCATCGGTCTTCCCCTTGCTCTAGAAGTACTCCTGTGAAGTTACTCCCTTGGCTTTCTGCTGCTTTCCTCTGGGAGCTGCATTTTCTGATTCAGAATCCTTTGTTCTTTTTGTTAGCTCCTGGTAAACTTCTGGGCTTGCCCTGCCTTCGGTGCGTGCTGGCTCTTATTTTTCATTTGAAAGAGTAGGTTTTGGCCTTTAAAATCTGATCTTATGATGGAAAGATAGATCATCTAGAAAGGAAGAAACATTTGTATGTGAAATTGATAGAGATGTACACAACAAGCTTACAAGTATTCCATTTATAGAATCTTAAATATTTACATTGCGGTTACTTTTTAGTGTCAACCCACCAGAAATGTAAATGAAAACTTAGCTGCCATTTATGAAAATCAGGAACATGCAATTTTTACTTTAACCTTCTGGAAGTTAAGCAGTGCAGTCAGAAAAGGAAAAAAAATGTGCACCTTTTCAAAAAGGAGGAAAAACACTTTTTTCTATAAAAAGTAAGATTTTCTCCCTCTAAACCCGCAAGAATCACAAATTGGGGCATGGCTTAAATAATTGGTTATATTGATAAAATAAGATCCATTACAGCAAGCAAAACACGTTCTAGTATATTTAATTACATGGAAAATTTATTTTATAACTGAGGAAGATAAGCTGCAACACTGAATAATTCTATTTAAAAAAGCATTTTGTGTATAACTTGATACATGATAATTCATAGAGTAATTACATATGCAGACAGAAAGCTGAGACAAAAGTATACAAAAAACATTCTCTCAGGCAGAAGTCTACAATTTTATTTTATCATTGTATGTTATATTTTTACAGTGAATAATCAGCTTTTATGATTACATAGTTATGATTACATTCCTAGAATCGTAATTTCTATACTACGGGAATATAATAAGTAACCTATCCATACCAGCCAGCCCATTGTTCTGCCTTATGCAGCACTCTGTAACCAGCAGTGACACAGGGGTGGTTAAAAAGAGACACTGAAGTCTTCGGGCTGAAGTTGGTTTTATATATTCAACGTGTTTGAGCACCTGCTGTATGCCAGGCACTGTTCTAGGCACCAAGAAGGCTGCAGTAAGTAAGCCACATCTAATCCCAGTATTCTACTGAAGAAAGGAAAATGATCGGACCATATTGTACTGCTGCTTTTAATGTAACCTGGCTCAGTATTTTCTTATAAAATAAAACGCCACTTAAATTTGCATCTTCAGGGGCACCTGGGTGGCTCAGTCAGTTGAGTGTCCAACTGTTGACTTTGGCTCAGGTTGTAATCCCAGGATTGTGGGATCAAGTCCCATGTTGGACTTCATGCTGAGCATAGTGTGGAGGCTGCTTGAGATTCTCTTTCTTCCCCCTCCCCACCTGCCCCCTCTCCCCAACTCATGCATGCTTTCTCTCTGTCTCTCAAAAAAGTGTTTTTTAATAAAAAAAAAATAAATTTGTACCTTCATATTTCAATTTCATGAAGGTTTCTTCCCGGAGGTTTTTGGATCAAAGGAAGGGAAGAAACCACATTCCATTAAGGCTGATGGACATTTGTTTGCATAATATGTTGAAATGTTCATGGAGAGAAATTACTTCTGTGAATTATGTATGAAAATGTCATTTCTGGCATTAATTTTTAGCTACTAAAAAAATGATTCATCAATGTCAGGGTCTGTATACTCTGGCAATAGAACCTTTTAAGAATTTTGCTTATTTTACTGAGAATTTGCTTTTTGTATTTTTAGAGTTTATCATTGCCACCACTTGACATGAATATAAATGAGTGCCTGTAAAGTACTGTGGGTAGCTTTAGGAGACCTGTATTTTTTCCTGGGGCAGACTTTGTGCACATATGCTGAATTTCATAGTCATTGTTTTATGCAGTCTTTCAAGTTGCCCTAGAAATTGCTTGGATGTAAGCTTTTCAAGTCAATAAGAGCAACTAATTTACTGTATTGCCTGTATTTGACCCACTAGAATGGGGGCTGATTTAATGTGTGTGAAGTAACAGGAGTCTTTGGGTGATAATATTTTCAGTTTTTCTTATTCCACAAATGTTGAACATTTATTGAATGCCTACCTATGGACCAGGACTGGGGGTTCCGGACTATATCAGCCTTACTGGATATATCCATGGTTTTTTGATTGTGTGAGTCCATGTATATGCATGTATAAATTCATTCCACAGGAGTCAGATTTTATTAAGGTGGTCTTTATACCTCAGTTTTGCCAAGCATGGAAACATCAGTCTCTTTCAGTGGTGGAGAACTTGTGAGCATAAGCAAATTTATATTATAAAATAACATAACACTGCCTCATATAGTGTTACATGATAAATTATGATTTTTTTAACATTTTATTTTAAAATAATCCCTACATCCAACATGGGGTTTGAACTTACAACTCCAAGATCAAGAGTCACATGCTCTACTGACTGAGCCAGCCAGGCACCCCATGATAAATTATTATCAGATTGCTTACTTAGAATTTACTATGCCCACAATAGTCTCCCCTTCCCCCATTCCAGTGACACCATTTGTTCAGGAATCATCTGTGTGGTCCCTTTGCCTTCTTGAATGGCATCTCCACACCTCACAGCCAACTATCTGAGCGGATATACCTTTTGGCACCTGAAATGGGCCCCTCTTTTCTATTCATTCCCAGCGTGATGAGCCTGGCTTCCTTTGTTCCTTCCTGGTTGGGACCAGATCACATATCTGTCATCCCTCACCTCCCGCCTCCTCCAACCCCCAGTTTCCCAACACCCATTTTTTTTATGTGCCTAATAAGGACATTCTTAAAAATACTCTATGTAATTTTTTTTGCCAGTTTTGTAACTAAATTGCTGTTTAGTGCTTCTGAACTATACTGAGAATTCCCTAGCATGTTTTTTTACGTCTTGAACCCTATCGTTGAGAAAATAAGATAATTATTATAAGCTTTAAAGTGGCTACTCTTGGGGCACCTGGGGGACTCAGTCGGCTGAGCATCCTACTTTGGCTCAGGTCATTATGTTGGAGTTCGTGGGTTTGAGTACTGCATCAGGCTCTGTGCTGACAGTTCAGAACCTGGAGACTGTTTCGGATGCTGTGTCTCCCTCTCTCAGAAATAAACATTAAAATTTTTCAAGCGGTTACTTTTGGGGCGCCTAGGTGGCTCAGTTAAGTGTCTAACTTCGGCTCAGGTCATGATCTTGTAGTCTGTGACTTCGAGCCCTACATCGGGCTCAGCCCAGAAACTAGTGCCTGCTTCAGATTCTGTGTGTGTCTCTCTCTGCTTCTCCCCACTCATGGGCGCGCTCTCTCTCTCAAAAATAAACAAACATTAAAAAAAACTAACAAACTGGCTACTCTTGCCAAAGCAGTGGAGATTGTGACTAAAAAGATCGTGCACAGGACAACAGGACACAAGAAGTAAAGGGTCCGGCTGGCAGTTGGAGCGCACATACCCACGCTACTGGTAATTGATTACAGCCATTCAGTTACCCCATGGTATGATTAATGCAATTATTCCTTGTCACCACGCCCCTGACTCGCTCACTCAGGGCTAGAGTGCGAGCAGTCAAATTTATTAATACAGTAAGCACATTCTGTTCATTTGCTTTCATGTCTCCATATATAACTTCTGTGTGTATTTTAAGAACGTCAAGAATTTTTTCGTGGGGCATCTCTTGATATTTTTCATTTGATAGCTTGACATTATACTTAATATTGACATTCACTTAATATTTTTTAAATCTTCTATCTTTTTGGTGTTCTATAGAGTCCGCATAATCGACTTAAACAGTGAAGACTTCCATTTCTATAATCATTCTATGATCTAAGAATTTTTGTAAGTTAGTGTTGATTAGGTCTTATTAATATAGGAGGACAGCTTTAATCACGGAGAGGGAGAGGACTAACTTTTGCACCATGGAGGTGCTTTATAATTATTTTGGCTGTTTGGTTTGGTCCTTACCTCTCTTTCAGGAGTCTTGAGAATAAAATATATTCCTTAACTGTCCTTTAACTTTTAGAATAAGTGAATTTGAATAATTACTTTTCCATATGTTTCTTTTTTATTGATAAGCACTTGACTAACAGTTTTTATTCTTTGTGTCAATTTCTGTTTGCACCCATGAAATGAGCCTTCTCACCCCTGATTAAATAATTAGTTTCTTTTAATGTATTGAGATGACACCACAGAGAATATTTTACAGAACTTCTCTTCTGTTGAGATTTTCTTTGGAATAAATTTCCACAGTTGAAGTTACGGAGGGTAATACAGGAATTGCTTTTTTTTTGTTTAAGTCTTTAGAAAGTAATAGCATTGGCTGGTTAATAAGTTTGTGNATTGAAGTTACGGAGGATAATACAGGAATTGCTTTTTTTTGTTTAAGTCTTTAGAAAGTAATAGCATTGGCTGGTTAATAAGTTTGTGGACTCTGTGTTCATTGGGCCCGATTTTGAATCTCGGCCGGGTGGCCCTGTGAGAGTTACTTAGCCTCTCTGAGCACTGTACAGTTATGCACATATGCGGCCAGCACAGTGCTGCCATATAGTCTTGTTTTCCCAAAAGATTATATTAACTTGTGGTACCAGTGATCAGTGCATAAATGTCCCAGTTTCACCAATTTTAGGTTTATTGTCCACAAGTTTTTTACTGATTTAATAGAAGTTATCATCTTGCGTTTGCTCCAGTAAGAAATGCCTGTTGCATTGTTTTGCTCATGTATCTTTTATTGTGGCTAAGCTATCGCTCCTTCCTTTAGAATTTTTAAATCGTTTTCCTGTCTATTGTTTTTGCCCTATGTTTCAACTTTATTGTTTTCTCCTTAAAAACAAGTTAAACGTTGCATATTTTTAATTGTTTTTAAACTTTTTTTCAACGTTCATTTTTGAGACACAGAGAGGGACAGACCGTGAGAGGAGGAGGGGCAGAGAGAGAGAGAGAGAGAGAGGGAGACACAGAATCCAAAGCAGTCTTGAGGCTCTGAGCCATCAGCACAGAGCCCGACTCGGGGCTCCAGCCTGCAAACCTTGAGATGATGACCTGAGCTGAAGTTGGATGCTTAACAGACTGAGCCACCCAGGCGCCCCAAACTTTTCATTTTTAAATCTCCAGTTGTTTCCTTTTCTAATTTCTTTTGCTTCAAAGTGGTACATGGTTTCCTTCCTAGTCTCCTAAAGTGATTGTCATTGTCGTGATTATTACATGTGGGTCCGAGTGCTCTCGGTAGGTTATTTTCATCATTGTGGCCAAGGGTCCTGTCCTCAGTTGGGGGTGAGGGGTGCTTTTTTCTTTTTTTTTTTTTAAATGTTTTATTTATTTCTAGGAGAGAGAGAGAGAGACAGCGTGAGCAGGAGAGGGTCAGAGAGAGAGGGAGTCACAGACTGAAACAGGCTCCAGGCTCTGAGCTGGCAGTCAGCACAGAGCCCGACGCGGGGCCCGAACCCACGAACCGCGAGATCATGACCTAAGCGAAAGTCGGACGCTTAACCGACTAAGCCACCCAGGCGCCCCAAGGGGTGCTTTTTTCTTGACAAGAATATGGGTTCTAAATCACGATAAAATTTGAGCTAATCTTTGGTGGGATTCAGGACACCTGGCTTCAGCTGTTGAGATACTTGTGTGTGGGGACAGATCTCCTCTCCTGTAGTTGCCGATGTGTTTTTATTTTTCCCCAGACAGCTTTACGTTAACTTCCATTTACCGTTGAAAGGCCAAGAGAAGGCTTTTCAAAACTCTTTGGAGCAATTAGAAATAGAGATGTGATGAATGTCTGAGGAAGATGGACCCAAATCCACTCATCTGTTCTGTCAGCATCTATTATAAAGCAGCAGACACTCTCCTGTCTACAGAATTCCTAGTAGAGAATTTTATTCCCCCGATTTGGGTCCCTGTTGCATTTAACCATCAAGGAAAGGCACCGACGTTTACACTGGCACATTCCCATGAAGTCCCACCCTTACCCCCCCAATTTGTGTGCAAGAAAATAAATGTTCCATATGCTTCAGTATCTATAGAAAAGGCATTTCTTTCATACCATCATTACTCTGACTCTGAGGTGATTCTCCTGTGGCCTACCTGTGAAGCTTGTACGTAAGATATCTCACTTTTCCCCATTGATGGCGTGATCTCTCCACATTCTACAGTTATTTTTTCTTAATATTGTTTCTAAATTTTAATGTTTAATATTTAAATATTTATTTAGAGAGTGAGCAGGGGGCGGCAGAGAGAGAGAAGAGAGTGAGAATCCTAGACAAGCTTTGCATTGCAAGTGCAGAGCCCAGTGCGGGCTCCATCTCCTGAGCCATGAGATCATGACCTGAGCCGAAATCAAGAGCTGGGCTCTCAACCGACTGAGCCACCCAGGCGCCCCTGCATTTCTTTCTTCACATCACATTTTTTAATGTGTGGCTATGCAAAGTCTTTNTAATATTTAAATATTTATTTAGAGGGAGAGCAGGGGGCGGGGGCGGCAGAGAGAGAGAAGAGAGTGAGAATCCTAGACAAGCTTTGCATTGCAAGTGCAGAGCCCAGTGCGGGCTCCATCTCCTGAGCCATGAGATCATGACCTGAGCCGAAATCAAGAGCTGGGCTCTCAACCGACTGAGCCACCCAGGCGCCCCTGCATTTCTTTCTTCACATCACATTTTTTAATGTGTGGCTATGCAAAGTCTTTATCATTTGAAGTTGAGGACTCCTGAATCTCTTTCTTATTTTCTTGCTTTTAGAACAAAACCTGACAATTTTATCAAGTAATGAGTTTTTCACTTTCTTTAGTATGGGGGAAAATACCAGCAAAAGATTAGATACGTTTACTTCCTTTCAGACGGCAATGGAAGTCATGCAGTTCAGCAAGGAAGAAGTTCGGGAAGTTTTGAGGTTGCTCGCTGGTGTATTACATCTTGGGAACATAGAATTTATCACCGCTGGTGGGGCCCAGGTGTCCTTCAAAACGGGTAAGATGGCTCCTCCCTTCCTTGGCTTCTTCCTCCTGGGGAACTCGGACCTAAAATATTTACTTTCTGCCCTTTTGCTGAAAGAGCTTTCTGAGCCCTGTGTTCTCACTCTTACCAAGAAAAGAGGGAAATGGACCCAATAAAGAAAGAGGAAAACAGGGATTGGATGGAGGGTAAATGTTACGGGTCAGCGCATAATGTTGCTGTAGCTTTTCATAGTTCTAGAGCGGTGACGTAGTGTGATGGCGGAGACTGCCAGCGTGACTGCTTGGTTCAGGGTCCAGCTCAGCCACAGGCCGATTCCCTGGATTACGTGTCCCCTCAGCACCACTGACTTCGGGTCTATGAAGTGCAGATGCGTTGTCAAGATTAAAGGAGTGAATATGCTCATCGCTGTGTCAGTGGTCACTTACCTGGAGCGACTTACGTATTTACTCTTGAGTCTTTCCTGATGGAAGCCACGAGCGAGGGCACGAAGGCGGGGTGGGGTGGGACGGTCGGGGGGTGGATGAGTTAAAGTTTGACGTGGCTCCAGACAGGGCCAGGGCTGCAGGTCAGCAGCTCTCCCGCGTTTGGGCCCAGCGCCTCTTAATCATCTCAAACCACAGAGAACTCCAAAGGGCTTTTTCGCTTCTGTGGGTCATGTCTGTTCACGTTACTGCATTAGAAACTAAAACTGAGATGTTTTGAACAATTAATTTTGACATCGCCGTAAGAAACCGATTGCATATTGAAGCAAATAGTGTCTTTTTATTTAAAAGACCATCTTCCCAAACAGAAGAAAATCTGTGAGAAGAGGGACATTGTCTTACATTTTTGCACATTTTTTAAAATACCCGATGGTCAGGGAGGACAGCTGGGTGCTCTTATCTGCCGCGTTCCGTTTGGTGAGCTACCACACGTCACGGAGCCACTGGAAACTTGCTCTGTGTCATGGCGATGGAGTGAAAGTAAAACAGCAAGCGACATCTCTGAATCATTGAAAATAGGACCTTGCAAACCTCTGGCAAGGTCTTGGGTACCACCTGCCTCAGGGCTACAGGGTCATATTTGGTCCAGGCATCAGGCCACTAGCTTAAGACTCATCATGGGAGTGACTACCCAAGAAATGTGTAATTTCCATTGGAAGGATTTAGGAATGTTCTCTGATCTACTGTGTCTCTGATCTACTGTGGAGTTGGCTTTGAACCCATGTCTCTCTGGAGTTCCCTTTGGGGCCCCGTGGCCTGTTCCTTCTGGGGTCGGTCACTTTTGCCTTGTGTGCCTTGTTCTTCGCTTCCAGCCTTGGGCAGGTCTGCAGAGTTACTGGGGCTGGACTCAGCACAGCTCACGGACGCTCTGACGCAGAAGGCCATGTTCCTTAGGGGGGAAGAGATCCTCACGCCTCTCACTGTTCAGCAGGTACGTGCGCTTTGCCACCAAAAGTTGTTTTAAGACACTCCTGCGATTTTAGAATCGTGGCTTTGATTCAAATGAGCAACTACAACACACCATCCACGTGAGTTTGGTTCATGGTCAAAATAAAGAAGATACCCACGCTGAAGGGAGTAGACAGAGTTGTTCGTTTTCTTAGAGGTAGTATAGCAGAGTGTTTAAGAGGACTGACCGGGTATGATGGAGGTTTCCTGAGTCTGAGTCCTGACCTGTTATTTTCTGTCCTAGGGGAATGTGTTCGTTGTGTGTATTTCCTCCTGAGTGAGACAAGGATGATTATCATACCTAATTCATAGGATCGTTGTAAGGATAGTAATAAATATGCCAGATACTTAAGCACGAAATAAACATTAGCTATGATAATTTATTAATATTGTTATGTAGTATTATTTATTTTTGCTTTTGTTACTGCCCTGACAAACTGATGATATGTGCCAACCCATCTAATATCAGTTTATTTTTTAAGTTTGTTTATTAGAGAGGGAGTCGGGGAGGAGCAGAGAGAGGGGGAGAGAGAATCCCAAGCAGGCTCCTTGCTATCAGCACAGAGCCCCATGCAAGGTTCGAGCCCAGGAACCGTGAGATCATGACCTGAGCTGAAATCAAGTCGGATGCTCGGCCCACTGAGCCACCCAGGCACCCCATGTTTTAAACCTGATAAAACCTGTAGCTGTAGATATTGGTTCAGATTCTTTCCTGTAATTAACATGAAAACTTGAGTTTGAAAGCCTGATATTTAAAAGAAGTCTTAGCGATGGGCTGTGAGGAGGGCATTTGTTGGGATGAGCACTGGGTGTTGTATGGAAGCCAATTTGACCACAAATTATATTTAAAAAATAATAAAAATAAAAGAAGTCTCTGTGAATCCTGCTTGTAAAGTGAGCGAGTGAACTCCACAGTCTACCCTTTCTTTAGACATCTGTGTCTTCTGGTTGGTAGCGATTTACTTATGTTGGACACACAGGTGTTACTCAAGTTCTACGTGCACACGCGTGCATGTATGTCTCTCTCCCAAGAGGGGCTGGGGTGGACTCGCCTGCCTGGGCTTCCGTGGTCAGTGGAAGGCGGTGACCCTGTCCTCTCTCCTGCAGGCAGAAGACAGCAGAGACTCTCTGGCCATGGCACTTTATGCACGCTGCTTCGAGTGGGTGATTAAGAAGATTAACAGCAGGATCAAAGGCAAAGACGACTTTAAATCCATTGGCATCCTTGACATCTTTGGATTTGAAAACTTCGAGGTAGGCTTCTGATGACCAGGGTGCGTGAAGTTTTTTCTATCTGCCTGTCGACTTAAATCTCTTCAAATGAATGTTGATAATTTTCTCTGCAGATTTTTTTTTTTTTTTGGCCTTTCTTTGCCTTTATATCTAATAGTAAGGGCACTGAAGATACCTGTTGAATGGTTCCCCCCCTTAGGTTAATCACTTTGAGCAGTTCAATATAAACTATGCAAATGAGAAACTTCAGGAATATTTCAACAAGCATATTTTTTCTCTGGAACAACTAGAATATAGCAGGTAAGCACTCATAGAATTCCATCTAAAATTTTTTTTAAAAATCAGCCATAAATTAGTTTTAAAGCTCTATTTTATTACAACTCAGCCCTTTTAAATCTTTGTACAGGGAAGGATTGGTGTGGGAAGATATTGACTGGATAGACAATGGAGAATGCCTGGACCTGATTGAGAAGGTGACATTGTTGAAGGATTGTAACAGTCCCAAGGGTGTCCAGCTGGGCTGATTCATATTTATGGGAACAAAATAGCTTGTGTGAACATGCACATCAAAGATGTGAATGTTTAGAACACAATGGATCGTTTGGAAACATACATGTAAATGTGCCAGGTTGAATTTAAATACTTGGCTGCTCCTAACTTATTGTCTCATTGAACAGCGTATTTAGAATCAACACTGTGTGAATGGCTTCACTTAGATTTTAAGTCAGCATCAAAAGCTTTGCCAGCACCATAATAGGTGCAGTGCAAATAATAACACGGTGTAAAAGTTTCGTCCACAAGATGGTGGTGGGTTCAATTTCTCCATGTTCGTGTGGAATTTAAATTCATTGGATGTCTTTATAGAATCATTCAGAATTGTTTTTTAAGTCAGAAAGTGAGAGCACACGCGCACACGCATAAGTGGGGGAGAGGTGGAAAGATGGAGGGAGAGAAAAATCCCAAGTAAGCTCCCCACTGTCTGGGCCAAGACCACTTGGAGATCATGACCTGAGCCTAAGTCGACACTTAACCACCTGACCCGCCCAGATGCCCCCTGAATTTTTTTTAATCCAAGAAATTGCTATGGCTTTTCCTTTAACCACTTACTTGAGAAAGTAGAGAGGAAATATTTGAGACATACTTTCAACTTTTAATTCATTTTACCTTTTTTCTCTCTTCTAGAAACTTGGTCTCCTAGCTCTTATCAATGAAGAAAGCCATTTTCCTCAAGCCACAGACAGCACGTTATTGGAGAAGTTACACAATCAACACGCCGTATGTCAAAACCTGCCAATTCTTAATTATGTCTGAGTAACAGATCTGTGGGTAAAGAATACACACAGGATAGTTCAGTACTGTTGGCTCTCCAGATGCTTCCCACACGTAATTTTTTTCTCAAACCAAAGCTCTTCTCCAGGTGCTGGAACTAAATTGAACTCAGTTAAAGGGATAGATTTGGGGCTCCTTGTCAGAATATACCCACATTTAGTTTATGAGTATAGAATTTAACATCACTGCCGTGATGACACGGAAGAGCCACATGGCTTTGATAAAGTGCGTCACATGCTCTGTCCTCAACCTCTGCTCTGTGGTGGGCTTGGAATTGTTTTCACTATCGGTGGTAGTTAATTTTCTCTGGAGGTCCATGCAGATCAGTAAGTGAAATTAGGCATTTGTATTTTGTTTGTTTGTTTGTTTTTAGAATAACCACTTCTATGTGAAGCCCAGAGTTGCGGTGAACAATTTTGGAGTGAAACACTACGCTGGAGAGGTAACTTCTTAGTTAAGATCTTTATTGATATTTGCTCATCTAGTATTTAGAGAAATAGTTAATTTCAGAAGCCAATCATAATAGGTTGCAATGAGTTTTTTCATGGGTCTGGCTTTTAAAGGAGATGCCTGTGACCTGAAATTATTCTTTCGATCAACTGTACGATTTTTCATTTATTTATTTATTTTTAAACCAGGTTCAGTATGATGTCCGGGGCATCTTGGAGAAGAACAGAGACACCTTTAGAGATGATCTTCTCAACTTGCTAAGAGAAAGCCGGTATGTCCATCTCCAACCCAATACGTCATTAGCAAACAAAGTATTATTTGTGCAAATGCTGTTAATTTACAAACAGAAAAATATTGATATGGAGGCAGCTCAGTTTATTATCTTCTTTCATGGGCAATATTTCATTAGTAAAATGACCAAGATCTAGAAAATACTACGAGTAGCACTGACCATGGTTTAATGAGTTACCATGAGAACAGTGTATCTGTGAGGTGGGTACTGTCATTCTTGGTAAGCAGATGAGGAAGGTAATTTTTGGAGCAGTTGAGTGCCTTGCCCACGAACCCACAGCTAGTTTTGACTTTCTCTTTTTGGCTCAGGAACAGATCTTGACCAGGATGACCTTTCTTCGCAGCAAGCCTAGAGCTACGTGTTACATTGACTGCAGCCCCGGGTCTGTGGGACCCGCATGTGTCTAGTGTAAGGGAGGTCGAGAAAACACATTCCTTCAGCTAAAATTACAAGCTTCCACATTCATTTATTCATCCATGAATTGTAAATTCACAGCCTTAAGTCAGTAGTTGGTTAGTTTAGCTTTTCGTAGGAGGCTTCGTGAGAGAGAAGGGGGGGGGAGACTAACCCTGAGGTAGAGCTTTCAATGCTTGTTTCAGATCCAGAGTGAATCTGTGACAAGCAAATTTTTATTATCTAGGTTAGGAAAGTAGCACAGTTACTTAAAGAGCCGTAATACTTTTAGGAACGTCAACCCCATGTGGCTATACTGTCACCTAGACAGCTGTGAATTGAGGTGAAGGAAGCCCACCTACAATGTCGGATAGGAGTTTAGAAATGGACGATATTTCAGTTTGTTTGAACTCTGCTGTGTGAAGATTCCCTGTCGAAAGCAGTGTCAGCTATTTTTGTTTTTTTAATTTTTTTAATAAATTTTTAAAATTTAATGTTTGTTTATTTTGAGAGAGAATAAGCGTGAGCAGGGGAGGGCAGAGAGACAGAGGGAGACACCGAATCCAAAACAGGGTTGAACTCACGAGCCATGAGATCTCAACCGACTAAGCCACTCAGATGCCTCAGCTATTTTTATTTTTAGATGAGTTTTCAGATCTTTGAAAATGGCGATGTTCAGGGATGCCTGGCTGGCTCAGTCAGTAGAACATGTGACTCCTGATCTTGGGACCGTGAGTTCAAGCCCCACACTGGGGATAGAGTTTACTTAAAAAAAAAAGTAAAAAAAAAAATAATACTAATGGTGATATTTTAAAAAATAGCATCGCATGTTATCTATCAAAGCAATTTCCTAGTTATTAGATTTTAAATGATACATTTAAAAATAATATTGATGTTAAATAGAAGCAGTTTGCTGTGAAAAGATCACAGGTGTGGAGGTCAGCAAGGTGACATTCGGCCGGTCGCCTCTGTCCTAATGTAAAGGGGTTTTGTGACTGGAGTAAAAGAGTTTCTTTTTCAGTCCAGGTTTCTCTCTGTGAGATTGAGGGGCTTGGGCTGTTTGCTCGCTCTGCGCTCTTTGACCTTTGACATCTGTGACATTTTAATGGACCAGAGCTTTTCTCCGAAGCGCTCAAAGCACGGTTAGGGAACTTCAAAGAGGGAGCATGCCACAGCGCCCTGGAACAAAAATGAAAAAGGGATGGGGCAAAGTGAGAGGTGACGGGGCAGCCTTGACGGTGCCGCCTCAGGAGGTGTGGACCCTCAGACATTGTCCCTGCCTTTCCTGGTGTTGGTGAAGCCCCCACCCCCACGCTCAGCCCACAGCTGTAGCATCTTCCATGCAAGAAAGATAAAAAGTTACTGGAGGGGCGCCTGGGCGGTTCAGTTGGTTAACCATCTTATTGCAGCTCAGGTTATGATCTCGCCATCTGTGAGTTCAAGCCCCGCATCGGGCTCTGTGCTGACAGCTCAGAGCCTGCAGCCTGCTTCAGATTCTGTGTCTCCCTCTCTCGCTGCCTCTCTCCTGCTCACTTGCTGTCTCTGGTTCCCAAAAATAAATAAGCATTAAAAAAAGTTATTGGAAGCCCTTTATTTTTTATCAGTAGTGGCAATTTTATAGAACTTTTCAGTAATAACAGCCACAAACAGCAGCATTTATGCTGTGTCAGGCACCAGAGTCAGCATTTGTATACATTTTCCCATTTTGTTCCCCACTGCCACCACCCCCCCACCCCGCCCACTGCAGTGTGTAAATTACGCTCCTTTTTCAGATGAGAAAAATGAGGCGAAGTCAAGCATCTGCTCAAGTCCCGTAGCTTGGAAGGGGGTGTGGACAGGATTAAACCCTAGTGTGTTTTCCTACAGATGAGCACTTTTCCCTCTGTCAACTTCAAAATACAGTGAGGTGTGCAAAAACATCTGCCTCCTACAGGCAGACATCAAGGCTGCAGAAGCGCAGGTGGCTCTCTGGAAACACAGCACTCCTTACTGGCATGTCATCCCCGTCTCTTTCACACAGTCTCTTTGTTTTCAGCAAGACTGGTGCTCAGAAGGGGGCCACCATTTTGTCTTTTTCCAATGCCTAAAGCCCTTTGGCAATGCTTGTTTTGAAATCTTTGGAAGCTGTCTTAGCTCTTCCTGGACTCGATGTGTTACTTTCATTGGGAAAGTACATTCTAATTACGGTAATCTAGCACCTAATAACTGGGCACACACCCCTCATGGGCCTGCTCCTCTCTGCTCACACAGATTCGACTTCATCTATGACCTGTTTGAACACGTCTCAAGCCGCAATAACCAGGATACCTTGAAATGTGGAAGCAAACATCGACGGCCCACAGTGAGCTCACAGTTCAAGGTTAGTCTGTCCTGCTGGCTTTCGTGAATCTATGGGTGCTGTGATTTTAGGAATTGGAAATAGGAATTGGTTTATGTGAGATCCAGGAAAGCGTTTATTTTATTTTTTCTTTTATATCACCAGACAGTGCTTTTGAAATAAAATCTACCTTTACTGAGTCAGATGAAAACATGTAGGTTTTGATTTTGGGTTTTTTTTGGCTTGTTAAAAGTAAATAGCTACTTACTCTAAATAGAAGGACTGGGTGGCCATTTGGGGTCACTTTGATTTGTATTTAGAGGCTCGTATGAATATAGAGTGTATTCCTTCCCATGTTTGGTTTTTGTATTTTTCCCGGGTATGTTTACAGTATCCTAACTGGGAATAATGACTAAGCAAGTGCATATTTCAATAAGATCCATGTCAGTTACCTTGTCCAGATACCCAGAATTCCGGGAAAGTAAGGACCATTCTTACTGGCATTTTAAATATGTAGCCATTTTAGAAAGTTTAGAGGTAGAGTATGTGAAGACCATTAAAAAAAAATTTAATGTTTAATTTTGAGAGAGAGAGAAACGGAGCACAAGGGACGAAGGGCAGAGAGACCTAGAATCTGAAGCAGGCTTCAAGCTCTAAGCTGTCAGCACAGAGCTTGACACAGAGCCTGGACTCATGTACCACAAGATCGTGATCTGAGCGGAGATCATGACCTGAGTCACTTAACCAACTGAGCCACCCAAGTGCCCCTGACCATTTTCTGAACTTAATTGTTCTGTTTTACCTGCAAGTAACAAATCTTAAGATGAAGAGAAATAGCGGCACGTCAGTCAATAGACATTTATTAAATCTGCCATCAAAGAGTCTTTCACTTAGTTATTCAGAGCTGGATGCATCTGGTGGGGTTGTGTGAAGTCTGCTGTACCGTGAAGTTGGCAATGAACCAGATACACACCAGCATTGCTAATGAAGCTGGGTCATGTGAGATGATGGGCAGGTTTGACCCAGGTCAGATATAATAAAAATAGTTGTCATTTGGGGCACCTGGGTGGCTCAGTCGGTTAATCGGTTAAGCTTCTGACTTTTGGCTTTGGCTCAGGTCATGATCTCAAGGTTTGTAAGTTTGAGCCCTGTGTTGGGCTCTGCTCTGACAGCACAGGGCTTGTTTGGGATTCCCTCCCTTCCTCTGTCTCTCTCTCTCGCTCTCTCTGGCCCTCCCCCACTCACACGGTGTCTGTTTCTCTCAAATTAAAAAAACTAGTTAGTGGGGCGCCTGGGTGGCTTAGTCGGTTAAGCGTCCGACTTTCACTTAGGTCATGATCTCGCGGTTCATGGGTTTGAGCCCCGCGTCAGGCTCTGTGCTGACTGCCAGCTCAGAGCCTGGAGCCTGTTTCAGTCTGTGACTCCCTCTCTCTCTGACCCTCCCCTGCTCACGCTGTCTCTCTCTCTCTCTCCTAGAAATAAATAAAAAATATTAAAAAAAAAAAAAGTTAAAAAAACTAGTTAGCATTTATTGTGTATGTATTATATGTCATTCACTGGGCTAATCACTACACGTACATGATCTTATTCATTTCTCCCATAATCTTAGAAGTACATATTATCGTCCCCATTTTATAGATGAGGAAACTGAGCTTTGGAGAAATGCAGGCCATTCAGGCCCTCTGAGGGCAAAAGCTAGGATTTGAACTGACCCTGTCTGACTCCAAAACCTGGGCTCCTAATCCCCCAGCGGAGTTGTTACATTACCTTTTTCTAGAGCAGCGTTGGCTGGGGTCGCCTTGGAAGAAAGGCATTGTGGATACTTGGGGATTAAATTGCACTAGGAATCAAGGAGATGGCAGAGAGCCGCCAGGCCCTCCAGTTGGAGACCAAGCAGGACGAGGAGCCCTGAGGCAGGAGTGTTGAACCCTGTCCTTGGAAAACTGACTCGGTGGGGCCAGTGGACAGGATGCCCCAAACGGAGTTAAATTTGGCACCGGGATATATGAAGGGCCAAGCATGCCGGGCCATTTGGTCACCTGTGAGAGCTTTTGAACCCGAGAAGAAAGTAACCGATACAGCTCTGTAGGTGACCCAGTTTCATCCACAAAATTGTAAGAAGGAAAAAGACATGGAGGGAAACCCAGGGGATTAAAAGACTTAAAGACACGAGGTACAGTACAGGAACCTCATTTGCATTCTGACTTCGAGGAACAGAATGTTTCAAAAATACGAAATCTGAGACACTTGAGGATTTTTGTACGAAATTTGAGACACTTGCTTCTTTTAATATTGGAATTAAGGAATTCCTGTTCAAGCGTTTGAGGATGATGATATGGTGGTTGGATACATGTTTGGAAATTGTTTGGCCTTTAATGACACACGCTGAAATCTTGAGGGATGAACTAAAACGCTGTCCGGGATTTGCTTTTCTGAAAGGGATGGGCGTAGGGTGGACGCAGACAGGGATCGGATGAAACGAGATTAGCCATGAGGCGCAGCTGGTGATGAGCACTCATTATGGGCTCTGTCTGCATTGGAAAATGTTAAAAATTCTTCCATGACAACAAAAAACGTAAAAAAATTTAAAAAATGAATATTTCAGAAGATCTGCCTGGTGATTTGAGGGTAAGAGTGAGAGAATGTGAAATACTGATATAGACCATCATTTTGTTGGAAATAATGAATTAGGAGAAGAAAAAAAAACCTCCAATGGGACAGTGCATTCAGCCCAGATTTTCTGTACTAACCATCAAAATAGCCTAGAGTTGCTTTTTGCTGGTGAACAGAATATTTTTTTCCCAACAGTACTATTTCAATGAAGAGACAAATGAGTTTTGTATATTGTGAAGTAATATCAGTGACCATGAATTGTAGCATCTTGGCTTTTTTTATATGAGACTGACAACGTTAAAATAAAACTTAATATTCCATTAATAATAAAAAATTAATATTCCTGTGATTTCTGTTGTGTCTTCCTGTTTCTGATAAGTGCCTAAGATGCTGAGAAATCTGTAGAATGACATAATAAGAAACTAAATCAACATATACTTTTTCCTTTCTGATAGGACTCCCTGCATTCCTTAATGGCAACGCTAAGCTCCTCTAATCCTTTCTTTGTTCGCTGTATCAAGCCAAATACGCAGAAGGTAAGATTTATAGCAGCCCTAGACTGAGGCTGTGTCTTTAAGGACACCACTTCCTGGGGCACTCTCTCTAAAGTCCTGTCATCGTAGAGGGTTGGCAGCATCTATGACATTATTATAACCTAACACTGAATGGAAAAATTCCCTTTGTCTCTTGGGTCTGTTTGTCTGCTTCTGATTGATGTCATTAAGCTTTAGAGAAATCTAGTTCAAAAGGAAACATTGTGAAACCTTCACTTTTTTTTTTTTTTTTTTTAAAGGATTTGGTTTGAAATTCCTGGGCAGGCGTCTATTACAAAAGAGATAGTTGGTGTATGTTTTGTGGTTGATTTAGTTTTTCATTTTGCTTTCTTGTTAAGCATGATGAAGAGTGTATTCTGAGTAGCGATGCCGACTTTTTTAAGGTCTCTGACCCTGTAGTCATGCCTAATTTGATCATTGCTGATAGAGTGTCATGGTAAGTTTTCATGGGTAGGCTCTGAGTTTAGGGTTTTAATGCCAAGCCTGATCAGAAACAATAGGAGTGTTACAAGAAGCTATCTAACCAAAGAAAATGTAGTATTCAATGTATGCCGTTGCTGAATCCAAGACTAAATGGGAAGCTAGCCCTAAAATGTTGAAAATAGAAACTGTCTCAATTTGGGAAACATCAGCTCCTAGTAATCTCCCTGAAGAGAGGAAAAGCCTCTATGAGAGAGTTGCATCAGCAGCCCCTCTTGCTGAAAAACTAAATGCTCTTCTCATAAGGCTTAAGAGAAGGACTCTGACCTGAACGGTTTCTCTTGAGTCTTCGGTAATATTCTGATAATTTTGCGGATGCTAGATCTTACGTTTTACCTTGTTTCCCATTTCCCTGAGAATATTAGCGATTCCTCATTTATAGTTTAAAGATGTTCCTAAGAACTCTCTGTCTTCTAGGAAGGCAAAAGTGGATGTTTTCTTTAAGGAGGAGGAACCTATTAAGTTTGCTACCTCACCATGAGCTGTGGTGGTGAGAATATGCTATTTGTGTGGCATAAAGTAGCCAAGAATGGTCTTATATAGAAGACCTGTGCCTCTCTTCTGGAAGTTTAAAAAAATAGCTCACCTTTCAGTTTTTCAAATTTATATTGAAATGTTTTAGATTATCACAAAAAATGGCAGCATAAACAATATGTAGTTTTTGGCCATAACGTAGGAAATTACTAGGTAAAACCTAGCAATAGACCATGCCAGCTGGCTTATATTTCACTTTATAACTTCAGTGGGCAGTATTTACAATACAAAGGGACTTCATACTTTGGGTCTATACTCCCAGGAGCTATTTAACCTCTCTTCCTCTTCCTACATCAGGGATGATAATACCATATTTCATCGTTCAAAGAGACTCTCTCTTCCCAATATAAGGACTTGGGTATTGGGGGTGCATTTGATAACTTTTTGCCAGCAATGGTTTAATTGGGAGGGCCTTTCCTTCCTTAGGGCTGTGTGTAACATAATCATGCACGGTTGTTGGCATTTGTGTCCTAGGTGGATTCAGTGAAATGGGGACCTGCTGTGTCATTACTATTAGAAGGAGAGGAATTTTAATTTGAAAAACAGAGTCCCTCACGTATTTGTTTTGTTTCTTGGATGACATGGAGTCTCTCTACATTGTAATAGCTTCTGAAATGAGGCTTGCCTGAGCACTCTGCGGCAATTGAAGACGTTACCTCTTATTGATGTTTATTTTTTTCTTGCTGGGATTTGAGTCTGCCTAATCGCTTTGGTTTTTGCGTTTAAAGAAATGAGCCAGGCCAACCTCACGTTTCATAAGTACTGCTCATGGTCTTTCCATCATCTGTTCTGTGGCAGAAACTAATTAATACTCTCCAAGAGTCAGGCTGTAGGAGACTTTGGAAAAACGTCTTGGTACCATTTTAAATGCACCCAGAAAGTAAAGGCACAGCCACATGAGGCCTAAGATGTAGGTGTGATTTTAAGTGTGAAGGTGCTAATTAGAATATGAAAATAGTTAATTATGACTTGCTTAGCATTCATTTGGTTCCATCGAAAATATCAGAGTGCTACTGTTGATGACGTTATATGAATGTATGTAAACAGGGGCGCCTGGGTGGCTCAGATGGTTAAGTGTCCGACTTCGGCTCAGGTCATGATCACACGGTTTGTGAGTTCGAGCTCTGCGTCAGGCTCTGTGCTGACAGCTCGGAGCCTGGAGCCTGCTTCCGATTTTGTGTCTCCCTCTTTCTCTGCCCCTCCCCCTCTCACACGTGCTCTCTCTCTCTCTCTCTCTCTCTCTCTCTCAAAAAATAAACATTTAAAAAAATTTTAAAAAGGTATTTAAACAACCTCATTTGGAGTTTATTGTGAGCTTTCTTTTGTCCTAAGATCAGTGCTTCTAGAAATCTCGCAGGGAAGCTTTTGCTGGCCTTTGCCCCATAGATGAGGAGTGTATATTTCTGGCACAAAGGGATGAGACCGTCTCTCTTACTTCATAGCCTCTTCCTGTCATTTGCTCATTAGGGGACCTGGAGAGGATGTGTTCTAACTTACATAAATGGAAGTATTTTGCACATTATTCAGGAACATGGATCATGGGTTTGGGCAGATTCTCGAGGGCTTATTTTTGACAGCTCTATGGCCAAAGGGATAAAAACAGTGGCTTTAAAGTCTGTAGCCTAAAGAAATGGGGCTTTAGAAAAAGTGAAGGAGTTGCTGTATGCTTTTAGGAGCACATCCAGCATATCCGAGATCCCCATGGTGACCTTGTGAAGTGTGAGTACACGCCCAGCGGGCCCCGAGCTTGTGGGACAGGCTGCCTCCCCTCCTTGGCAAGTGCGTGAAGCTCAGAGTGGGTCCGTGGGCCGAAAGCATTTGGAAATCCTTTGCCGGAAATGTTATAGGGATTTTGTTACTTGGCATTTTTGTGTTTTGCTTTGAAAACCAAGTGCAGATGGGGAGAATATAACTGAAATGCTAGAGGGGAGCCTGGGTGGCTTGGTTAAGCGTCCGACTTCGACTCAGGTCATGATCTCACAGTTCATGGGTTCAAGCCCCCCATCGGGCTCTGTGCTGACAGCTCAGAGCCTGTAGCCCATTTCAGATTCTGTGTCTCCTTCTCTCTCTGACCCTTCCCTGCTCACGCTGCCTCTCTCTCTCTCTCTCTCTCTCTTTCCATCTCAGAAATAATTAAAAAATGAAAAAAATGAAAAAAATATTTAAAAAATAACATATGCTAGAATATTATGTCAATTCAGCTATAATAATTGTGGACCTTTTTTCATGAACAATATGTAGCTATTCTTAGATGTTGCCTAGAAGACATGTCACTAACCTTGAGGGATCCTGGGGCTAAGTTTCATGGTGAATTTTCATAAGCCTGTGGCTCAGACAATGGAGTATTATTCAGCCATAAAAAAGAATGAAACCTTGCCATTTGCTAATAACATGGATGGATGTCTAGTGGTAAACAAAATAAGTCTGAGAAAGGCAAATACGTATGATTTCACTCGTATGTGGAATTGAAGAAATAAAACAAAGGAGCAAAGAGAGGAATAGAGGCAAACCAAGAAACTCTTGCCTATAGAGAACAGACTGTTGTGGGGATGGGTGATGGCGATTAAGGAGGGCACTCTTGTAATGAGCACCGGGTGTTGTATGGAAGTGCTGAATTGTATGCCTGAAACTAACAGAACACTGTATGTTGGCTATACTGGAATTAAAATTAGTTAAAAAAAATAAAAAAAATAAGCCTACCTCGCTGTAGGGGCTAGTGAGCAGTCAGTTCTCTGGCTTACACATAGCACTGAAGGGTGTAATCTTCTCCTTGGCTTAGAATTGTGGAGTTTACAAAGGGCAGACTTCTCCATTAGACCATTTTTAGTTGGTCGTGGAACCTGCTAGCTTTTTTCTATTGTGGCTCATGAGGCAGTAGTAGTTTCAGGCTCAAAGGGTCCAGACCAACCTGAGGAGATTCTGTAACAAAGGACACCTGCTTTGCCTCATCAGAATTTCTCCCCAAGGGTATCCCACAGGCCTGTGATCTCTCCCTTCTCTCCCTGCCTGGTATTTTCGCAAATAAGTTCTAGTCAGAAAAGTCTGTCATTAACATTCCTCAGAAAAACCCTGAGGAGGCGCAGGACGGAATTAAAGAAGGGAACAAACTGATAAATATCAGGAAAACCTTCTGGGGTGTAAGCACTGGCTGGCTGCCGTTCCCAGGCTCCACTGTGAGGAGTGTGAGGCCACTTCCTGCGGACGCCATAGGCTGTCGCTTGTCAGGAACAGGCCTGGCTGACCCACCTCACTGCACCTTCTGTAGGTGTGAGGCAAGGAGCACTCGCCTTCCAAGGTGGGGAAACCTCAGGGATTCCTACAGTCTCCTCTTGAAGCTTTTAACCCAACATAACGTGTCCTTAAAGATTCTGGCAGGGTCTCCTCCAGATTGGGTCACCTGAATCTCCCCAAGGCCTGTGGCTGGTGGAGAAAGGCTTATAGCTGAGCTGGGTGCTCGGAGTGAGGTGGATCTAAGGGCAGAGGGGAAGAGTGAGGAGAGGGACATCCATGCCAAGAGGAGGCGGGAGACCAGGCCCCAGAGAAGGGAGACCGTGAGGCCTGTGAGGGAAGACTGCAGTCATATTTGCTGGGAATCGGAGTATCAGGCGGGAGTACGGAGCTGGAGACGAAGCATTAGCCTGACCATGGCGGCCTTGTCTGGGAGACCTTCCATGTGCCCCGAGACACAGGGATGTGGCAGCCTTCTCACACAGTGGGCTTTGAAAGACTGGAGAGGATGCCAGTACTTTGCACTTGAATGAGTCCTGGTGACCCATATACCCTCTCTTTCATGGCGCCACCATTCATAGCAAACTAGACTCCCCATTTGGACAACCAGAGAGGCTGTGACCACACAGGAGGTGAGAACACTGTGCAGGCATTATGAAAACCTAAATCTGTTTGCAGAAGCAATAATGATTTGATGAATGAAGTAATGAATTCAGCACATGGCCTGTGGGGTTATATTTGTGTGATCCAGGTGCTGCCTGCCATTTGCTTTCTTGTGGGTTTGTTGTATGTGTGTATGTCTGTATGTGTTTGGGTTTTTAAGTAAGATCTACCCCCAATGTGGGCTTAAATTCATGACCCTGAGATCAAGAGTTACCTGCTCTACCCACTGAGCCAGCCAGTCCCCTCCCCCCCGCTGTTTTTTTGTTTTTTTTTAAACAAAGACCAAACATTTCTTTAAAAAGTTCTGATGATAACGTGGCGTATGTCCTACCTGGGAATTTTGTCCTGTTCTTCTCTCTCTCCTGTATCTCATTTTATTCATCTTCCATCGCATTAGCCTTACTGAACTTGATTGAAGCAACTTTTTTTTTAGTCTTTGATCTCTCTGCCCTAATCTTAGTTTCTTTTTTTTTTAAATGTATTATTTATTTATTTATTTATTTTCCTAATCTTAGTTTCTGAATAAAGTGTTCCATAGGTAGAGAAGATCTTTACCAAGTACAGCTTTGTAGGACCTGCCTTGCCTGTCTTTGTGCCCTGCCGCAGAGCTCAGTGTTCCGGCCACAGTATGTGCTTAGTAAGTGGTGAATCGAATTGCTAATCTAAGTACATTGTACACCCACTCATGGTATATGAGTGCTTAACTTTGCCAAAGATCTAGACCTAACTTGCCACTTAAGAAAAAAAGTTTATGGGCGCCTGGGTGGCTCAGTGGGTTGGGCGTCTGACTTTGGCTCAGGTTGTGATCTCACGGTTCGTGAGTTTCAGTCCCACGTCAGGCTCTGTGCTGTCAGCGCGGAGCCTGCTTCGAATCCTCTGTCTCCCTCTCTCCTGTCCACCCTCTTGTCACTGAGCTGTCCTGTGGCCTTGGGTTTGCTTCCTCCTCCATGAGGCGTGTCTGAGGACAGGGCCTGCGTAGGGGAGCAGTTGTTGATATTCAGTGAGCCAACGAGGACATGAAACAGCGGCACTGAACTGTGGGAAAGGCTTCATACCTGTGCCATAGGTTGGGGACCGAGTATGTGCTCAACGTCTGTACACCTCACTCCATCCTCACAAATTCAAACCCCAATTTATGCCAGATCATGGGAAAAGCTTCCCAAGGCTGTTGCCAGCCCTCTTTTCTCTTTAGGTTTAGTTTTAAATCACCTATCTTTGGCAGGTTGTCATAACTCATAACAGCTACTGGGTTGTTTTTTTAAGTCCTTGATGCTGTTATGGGATGAACATTTATTTCAATTGTCTTAAACACTTTTTTAATATATTTATTTGTTTTTGAGAGAGAGTGATAGAGATAGAGCTCAGTGGGGAGGGGCAGAGAGAGAGGGAGACATAGAATCTGAAACAGCCTCCAGGCTCTGAGCTGTCAGCACAGAGCCCAATGTGGGGCTTGAACTCGTGAACCGTGAGATCGTGACCTGGGCTGAAGTTGGATGCTTAACTGTCTGCGCCACCCAGGTGCCCCTTATTTCAGTTGCTTCAAAATTGACTTTATTTTTTCCTTTTTAAGAAATCTCTGTACCCAATGTGGGGTTTGAGCTCATGACCTTGAGATCAAGAGTGGGATGTTCTACTAACTGAGCCAGCCAGGTGCCCCTAAAATTGATTTTAATTTACAGAAAATTTGAATCGATAGCATGGAGCTCCCATATCATTCTCCATGCCCCTCAACACACGCGCGCGCGCACACACACACACACACACACACACACTCTCTTTCTCCTCTTTTAACGTGGTACACGAGTGTGGCACATTTATGATAATTAATGAACCAGTATTCTAAAGTCAGAAGTTAACATTAAGGTTAGCTGTGTCCTAAGGCCCTTTGGGTTTTGACATACGCACAGTGTCACAAAGTGTCACAACGCCAAGTGTTCACGGTCTACTCACAACACCGTGCACATTTTTCTCAAGTCATATTTTGTGAGAATGGGATTGTTTCCAACTGAGCAAAACGTGAGACCCTGAGAATGTAATTTCTATTGCACAGGATAAAATGTGAATGGCACTGTCTTATGCAGAAGAAACAACAGCAACAAAAAAAACTACAGGAGGAAATAGAGCCAAAGCCTCAGGAATACTGAGGGGAACACAGGGAGCTAAGGACATTGTAGAACAGCCTGGATTGTCCGCCCCTTTGACTCTTCTATGTTCAGTTGGTCCAACAGCCTTTAAGGATGATTCCATTTCGGGGCGCCTGGGTGGCTCAGTCGGTTAAAGCCTCTGACTTCGGCTAAGGTCATGATCTCGTGGTTTGTGAGTTCGAGCCCCGCATCAGGTTCTGTGCAGACAGCTCAGAGCCTGGAACCTGCTTCAGATTCTGTGTCTCCCTCTCTCTGCCCCTCCCCCACTCATGCTCTGTCTCTCTCTGTCTCAAAAATAAATAAACTATAAAAATAATTTTAAAAAAAGATGATTCCATGTCGTCTACATACATGCTGGAAAATGCCCACTTAGCACTGAGGTAGCTTCCCTAATTCTTCTGTCTTTCTGACGACCGGTCGTGTTGTCTGCTCTCCTGTAACGGGGGAGCCCATTGCCAGCGTCTTTGACTTTTGAGAACATCACACATAGACGACTTACAAAAAGGCAGCTTTACCTTTTCAGATTTGAGTTAAGGAAGCATTCAAGCAACCATTCTTCTCCCCAAACAAAACAATCCCATTAAACCCCTTCGTGGTCACTTGAATCCTGTTTACCATGTTGTCATAGCAACTATTCAGCCCGCTCTGCAAAGACAGGATAAATAGCCATAAATGAAGTCCCCCTCCCCCAACCCTGCAAGTGAAGAGTGGTGTTCTCTGGGTGGACTTTCCAAGGTCACAACTAAATTGCTTGCTTTTTGTCCCATGGCTTATTTTTTCTTCTTGTTTTAGATCTAGACTATCTTCTAAAATCTTTGGGGCCTTCCAACATCTTTACACATTTCTTGGTGCAGTGGGGGGTGGAGTAGTTAGCTCCTGCAGTTAAAAGTCGCGTCAGCAATTGCAAATCCCGCCAGCCTGGACCTCCTTTCAGTAGAATCGGGAATGAATTAAGCAGGCAGAGCCCAAGACACCACATAAAAGCCTGGGAACACCAGCGAGCCGAAGAAAGCCCGTTTTTGTGCCTGTGCCCCCAGATGGCCTGTAGTCCGGACTGCTAAAGGTTGCAGCCATTTACAGCGGACGTAAACTGAAGGGGCCCGAGAAACCCAAGGTAGGAGCTTTTCCCTTCTTTGAGCTGTTTCAAAGTTTCACGTACCTTGGAACGATCGTGGCAGTGGGAAATTGAGTGGAGAAATTCCTTAAATCGGGGAGACTTGGGTTTTACCGTCTCTCTGAGCACCAGACCTGTTTAATTTCTAAACAGGTGGGTAAGGGCTGATTTTGACAGCACTTACAAGTTTAAACTGCTCACGCTTTGTAGGAATGAAGGACATTGTCACGTAAGGCATTGATAATGGGATATGCTTTTGATAGGCAGTTTACCTTTTATGGGGAAAAACCATTTTTTAATATTAGGTTGGAAGGGGAAGATTGCTCGTGGTGAGGTCTTTTGTTTGAATTTGTTATCGCGAGGTGTTTCCCTTTAAAAGTTGACATGCCACAGACTTGCAGCTTCGCCTTGTACTTGGTGTGAAGCTTTTGAGGAAATCTGCCCAAGAAGAATCCCCGGTTTTTAAGTTGTGTTATAAGCTGGTTTGTACACAGATGTGGAAAGGGAGATGTTACAGGAGCCCCACGGTCATCCATGGTCTCTCCTATGCCAGTTTCCACACTAGCAGACACATGCCCGAAGTTTGCAACCTGCCCAGAGAAACCAGATCAGGCTCATTCTGCTGAGATTCTCTTTTTCCCCCCAAGTAGGTGTCCCCAAAGGAGGAACATAATAAAATGCGTCTGAAATGCTAATCTCTGACTCCACCGGACACTTGAATGTGTTCAGTGGATTTCCATTCATTTGCTAAAAGTGTCCTTTAAGGGAGCAAGTTTTAAATGTGAAGGTGGTCTTTCATATTAAATCGAGCTACATTTAAAAGAAAGGAATAATAATGTGGCTGACTGCTGCTTAGCTGAATCTACTCTCATGGAAATAAATTTCCAGCCCTAGGTGAAAGCCCAATGTTAGAATGTTTTACCATCTGGTTTAACAATCTTACACGTAATTAATCTGACCTAAAATGAATTGTCGTCGGAAGAGAAAGGTAGCGTGTTAGTCACCAGTGGGAAAGTACCACTTATCTTTGCCTCACTCAGAGCGACTTTCTTTACCCATATTTCTGTGTTGTTTAAGTATGTCGATACCCGGCTTCAGAATCGCATTGCTTGGCCAGAGGGCTTGAGTGACATCATGCACTCGCTCTGCTGAGTGCTATTGTGCCCCCTGTCCCTGATGAGTGCCAGAGCTTGTTAAAGAATACTTTTTGGGAAGACTGTGATTACAGACACCAGCCCGTCCCCCCTGCGGGCCTCCTACCTGGAAGTGACGACTGCCAGGATGGGGTAACACCCCCCGCACCCCCTGTGCCCGCCATGTCAGATGGTCATGGCTTTCTCCCTTCAGCCCTCCTGCTGTGCATTTTTACTTCGGCTGTTCTTCACGAACTCCTGGAAATAGCGACCAATCAGAATAGCAGCCCCGCTCCAGCATTTGAGTAAATCCCAGACTGTCTGTCCCTTTTATGCAGACTGTGGGGTGGTGGTTTTGTTTTTCTGTTTGTTTGTTTGTTGGGGGTTTTGGGTCGTCCAGCTTAAATGGCCGTGGATTGGCATTTTCATGGCCCCCTTCATGTGTGTGTGATCGCTGTGTGACTTTGTTCTAAAACTCCCCACGGCCCACTCAGCAACTCGAGGAAGAGTCGTTTCCCCTCCATGACTGGAGCAGAGGGCCCAGGTTTGAGCCAGGACCGGAGCGTGAACTGTGCCGTGGTGCTCGGGCTCCGAGTCTCAGCCTCCCTGGGTCTTCTCACAGCCTTCGAGGAGTCCGTCTGCACCTCCATACTCTCTTCAGCATTTTGCTGTGTTGCCCTTTGACCCTGGGGGTGGTTCCCCTATTCGTTCCTCAGGCTGGCTCTTTCTCTGATACATGGAAATACTACAATAAATAGTGACAATCATACAAACACAGGTGTTTCGCCTTCCACCCCCCTCAGTATGAAGGCACTACTTCTTGGTTATAAACTATTTGGAAAATGTGCAAAATGCAAATTTAAAATGTTTACTTTTTATTTAAACTATAGCCTACTCTTAATTTTGTAACTGACTTTTTATTAGCTTACTGTATCTTAAAACAGTCCTGTGCTTTTTTTTTTTTTCCGGGTGACTACAGAATTCTGTGAGGGACTGTACTTTCAAATAGATTGTTATTGGATTATTTCCTTGTTGTCAGCAGTGATTCTGTATTACTATTCACAAATACCACATAATTCAAGATTGCTTTTTAAAGGTAAATGATCAGTTTATTTGCTAAATCATAGCATGCACATTGTTGTGAGTTTGATGTATACGTACACACGGCTAAATTGTTCTTCATCGAAGGCCAGCTGACAACAAACAGGAAAAACGTTTTGGAACGTGTTTCACAAAGGATTTATAGCCTTAAAAAAGAGCCCTTGGAAATCAGTAAGAAAATAACCAATGTTTTGATAGAAAAGTGAGTAAAACACATGAACAAGAAACTCACAAATGGTGATGCGCAAATGGAAAATAGCCTGACCTCAATAGTATGATCAAAGGAATAAAATAGTGAGATAATTTTGCCGGTATGTAGATGGAATGGGTTTCTTGGTTCTGTGTTGCGTTTTCCTAACAGTTCAGGGGTGGGAGGGGAAGGAACTACCATTAATGCACTCGGGGAGTTCACACTGTGGCAGCCTTTGCCAAGAACCGTCTCCTCCTGCTTCTCGATCCGGCGTTTCCTCGCCTCTCCCAGGACTGACTGTCTTCCATCCGTTTTTCTCTCTTGTGCTGTCTAAAGTTCCTTGGCTCAGGCTTCCTTCTCCTGGTTCACACTCTTACATTAAATGTATGTCAATAGTCTGATACATTTCATATGGAAATACCGAAGAGGGTGGGGAGGTGCGAGTGAATGGGGAATGCTCCCACGGGCGGTGCTCACTGCGGTTTCCAAAGAGAGGCCATGCCAGTTTTCTTAGTTCCAATGCTCTGCTATCTAAACTGCCCCGCCTCCCTTCTGCGGGAAGCTTCCAGGTACGGTTCTTGGCGCCCCGCCNTGGGCCCCTCCCCTCCCCCTTGCTCTTGACTGGTCCCCGAGCCGAAGGGCTGGCCTCACACTCCGCCCTCCTCCTCACCTGCGGCTCCTGCTGGAATGAAAGCTCCCTTCTCAGCTCGGGCCCGCAGCTGGGTGAGTCCTGCAGCTCTGTGCTTTCCCAGCCCGGAACCCTCCTCCCCGAGCTTTGGCCCGTAGCCTACTTGTTTGTAACTGGCTTTGTTTCTGGTTTCCTAAAGTTGCTAGTTTAGAGTGTGTGCATGAGTAAATTTCACATTCTTTACCTTCCCCTCCTTGTTGAATCTGGTGGTGGTTATTTATCAGGTGATAGTAGGGTATCTCCACCGCGCTGCCTTTCACACTTTGGACGGGGCGATCCTTTGCCGTGGGGCCCTGTCCTGGGTAGTGTGGGGTGTAGGGCAGCGCCCGTGTCCTCGTTAATCAGTAGATGCCAGCGACAGCCCTCTTGGCCCCAGACATTGCCACATCTCCCCCGGGAGGCAGAATTGCTCTGGTTGGCAACCACTGGGTTATGGTGTCAGTGCTGACTTTTTCTTGGGTTTTATCCTATTTTTCCTTCGCTCTCGGTAAAAATGGCATCTATGTACGATTGAACTCGTATCGCACCGATTGTTAGGGCTTTGAACCTGTGTTGTACTGTTGACTGTGTGGTGAAAATAGAAAATTTCGTACAGTTTAACACTTTTCCAGAGGTATTGAGTCATTTGTCAAGATATATTGTTTCCTAGTATGTAATATACTAGAACATGTGCAGGGAGGTGGGGCGGGGTGCCGTTAATATCAGTGTGCCTGGCGAGATTACGTAATTGCTCTGTGCTACCACTTTCTCAGATGAATGGGTGGCCTAGTTTCAGCCACTCTGAAAGGATAAAACAGCTCATTAAAGTGTGCCAAATGCTCCATTTGTCAATGTTTCACTTAAAAGGGAATACTGTTTAGCTTTGGAGTTACACTGGGCCATACCCAGTGTGCGAATCCTAGCCAGTGTCCTTGTGAAAAATATTGCACTATCCCCACCACAGTCCCCTCCATGTTTATAATGGTGAAAGTTTCACTACCAAACAAGTGTTTCAGAAACTAGCTTTTCTGAAAGTCCCTTCAGAGACACTAGACACTGAAGTAGGAATATGCATCATAGGTTGGCTAAGATTTCTGTTTTTGAGCCCACAGTGGGGAAAGCACCAGGATTCAGATAGAAAATCCTTGGGTACCTTGATATTGTCTCCACTGGGACAGTTTAATTAAGGATATTACAGTACATAAGTAGAGCAATAAATCAAATTTTGTGGAGTCAAATCCCACAAGATTAGGAGGGCCAAATGTAAGGCGTCTCTAATATGTTAATTATGGCTTGAGAGACTGCAGAAAGAAAATTCGCTTGGCTTCTTTTAATTTCCTTCTCTATCTTCTCTGTCTCTATTTTTGGGGGTTCGTTTGTTTTAGTATTAACTCTGAAACATTGGCGCCTTATATTTGATTCACGGATGTCATTGCACCAATCAATTCCGTGGAAGCTCGTACTATTCGGTTTATAATATCTGACCTCATTTGCAGTCCTAGGGGTTTTTACTCCCAGGTCTCATGCAAATTAGAGAAAAGAGGTCCTTCAAGGAGGTGGAAGGGCAGTTTGGACCTGGTTATGGCGTCCTTTGATTTGGATTGCCAGGATTCAAACACTCCTGCTGGTACTCAGGGCCAGGTGTCAAAGGTGAGGAAGACCCAAAACACTGCAAAGCTCTGCGTAAGTGACCATCTCATCTCGTATACCTGCTGTCCCCTGGAGCCCTGCTGCCTGGAGCTGTGCTGGGGGCATGTCCTGGTTTACACAGACTTGGGGCTCAGCCAGTGTCCACAGAGTTAGAGCCTTTCCCTTCTCATGCTCGATTAAAAAAAATTACCTACGATACAATTGCTGCTTGTTCCCCATTACTCACCTTGCCTGCTCCCAGCACATGCATGCTCCTCGTTACAACATGTTGACATGTTTAAATAGAAGGTGGTTTCGAACTAGGGGAAGGGCCTTTAACAACTGACCTGGGTCCCCAGGCCTTTCTGTTCTGTTCTGGTTGTTTTGGTAACCATGCCTAACACCCGTGGCAGGTGCCCTGGGGGCTGTGAACTGCCAAGGGGGGGCCCTGGCGTATGGGCAGAAAGGAAGAGATGCCCTTCAGTTGAATATTAACTCTACCGAGGATTGGGTGTCCACATGGAGGAAGTAGCAAAGGCATGAGCAGATCATGTCTTGAATCCTTTCTGTTTCTGCTCATAATCACAGACTGGCCTCAGATGTCAAAACACTGATGAGGGGTGAGGGGGATGCGGAGATAGACCCAGAAGCATTTGCTGAGTGTTCCCCAGAGTATGATAGATCATCGTCATGGCTGTAATCCCAGTGGTTTTCTTGCCCAAATCACAGAACTTAAACTCTAATTCAACACCTGTCCTGCCCAGCCCGGTGACGTAGCAGTCCACTAACCTGGAGCTGTCTCTACGAATTCTGGAGCCAGTGGCATAAGGCCTTCATGATTCTCAGAGAACAAGTTGATTTTGTTGCTGCTTGCTAGTGAATAAGGCAGTCTGTCCTTTAGACAATAAGTTGGTGACCAGATGATAAAATGGGTTACTCAGAGATTTTTGGATTAAAATAATTTGTGAGGATGTGGGGCACCTGTGTGGCTTAGTGAGTTAAGCGTCTCACTTTGGCTTGGGTCACGATCTCTCAGTTTGTGAGTATGAGCCCCACATTGGGTTCTCTCCTGTGAGTACGAAGTGGCTTCAGGTCCTCCGTCTCCCTCTCTCTACTCCTCCCCTGCACATATTCTCTCTCTCTCTCTCAAAAATAAATGAACTTAAAAAATTTTATGAAGATGTATCAGGAGGCCACGTATCATGGTGGACTGAGCGAGGCTTTATAGGAAATACTGTCCTACCACATGTCACTGGTCTATCTTTTAAGTCCTCTGTGCTCTCCTTGATGGAGTGAGGACAGAAGTCACTCCCTCGTAGTTTGATTACAAGGATCGACCGATCATGTCTGTGAAACTCCCAGCTCACACTGGCACACGGTGGTCACGGGGAGTCTGTGCTGGCTAGTACGTAATTATTCTGTCTGTCATGGGAAGAGGTAACATATGTCTCTTGGAAGAGACCATCGATGGTAATTGTGTGGCTGTCCCGGCAATAGAGATGTTCATTTCCTCTCATGACCTGTCCTTTGTATTTTTAAATGTTTGTTTATTTATTTATTTTGGGAGAGAAAGCATGATCAAGGGAGAGGCGGGGGGTGTTGGGTGTGGAGAGAGAACCCCAAGCAGGCTCCACACTGTCAGAGCAGAGCCTGACTCAGGGCTCGATCTCACGAACCATGAGGTCATGGCTTGAGCCGAAATCAAGAGTTGGACACTTAACCGCCTGAGTCAGCCACGCTCCCTCACCTGTCCTTTGTGTCTGTTCACCACTTACTGAAGTTGGCAACGCACCCTCGAATAGAATTTATAAAGGACATAAGTTCACTTTAAGGCAAATGTAGAAAAAGACGCGTTGGTGGGAAAAGTATTCTTAGAACCCTGAAAACTATTCTTTAAATCCGGATCTGAGGAAGGCTGTTAAAGTGAATGGGATCGCTAAAAGAATTGGATGAATGTGTTCTTCTGAGGAGAGGTGAAAAGAAAAGAACGTTTTGTTGTCATACATGTTTTCTTGTGTCTTTCTCGGATTTAGGAACGGGTTTGTTCTCTGTACATATCACTTTTATTTCTCTACCCTGTTGCTTAGTTAGTGGACTAGTGTTCAACCTAAAACTCTCTTTCATGTGGATTCTCAGCCATCAGTGTCTCGAAGCGAAGTGCCAGGCTTCGGACGAGGCAGGGAAGCCCATCACACATTAGGTTCTTTCCCCATTTGGGGGGGCAGTGGGGGGGGGGGGGGGGGGCCNAGCCTCTTGAGTGGAACAGCGCAGAAGCCTGGCCCTGGGTCTGGCTGCTGCCGTGTTTGGGACGAGGCCCCGGGGATGGGAATAACCTGGCCTTTGAGCATTGCCTGACCTCTTGTTACCTAGCAACTCCTGACTGCTCAGTGGAATATTTTGTGGGGCTCCTAATTTATACTTAACAGATATTGGCTGTGTTTAAGGCTGGCTGATTTCCCATTATGACTTGCAAACAGCCACTTTAATACATGAATAAGCCAGAGAAAGGACTCCTAGGAAGCTGGGCTCACCAGCACCCCCTTCTCACCAGGCCTTCATTTTCCTTCTAGAAAGTAAGTAGAATTTACCAGAACTTGCAAATGCATGAGCATTTTTTTCAGGGCAGGCTGCACAAAACCGTTTTCAAGTAAAATTCTTTTCTGTTAACACTTTTCCCTGATATCCCGGCCGATGTTCATGGATGTTTGCAAGTCCGCTACGTCTGTTATAAGGAGGAACTCCTTCCTTAGCTATATTGTGTTAAGCAAATGTACACTGGTTACTTTGTCTCTGCTTCTTCCTGGGAAAGTGAGGTGATGGCCTGATTCTCACACCCTTCCAGCTCTCGCTAATATGAATCCGATGAAATCCTGCTCTAAGGTCAATTGACCTCTCCAATTTGGGGCTCAAATTATTCTGAGCTGCCGTTTTCACTTCCATACTTCTTAGAACCATTCAAACTCTTTATGCCTCTTTTGCTTCTGTTGAGCAGTGGTTTCTCAGAAGCACTTTTCTCCTCTGCGTCCGAACTTAAAAAATAAATTTCTTTTAAACTTAAGTATGGTGATCTTCCAGTGGCTCAGAAGTTTTTTGTTTTTGTCTCTGAAGTTCAATTACCTTTTTAAAAAAATTTTTTTAATGCTTTATTTATTTCTGAGAGAGAGAGACAGAGAGAGGGAGAGGCAGCGTGAGCAGGGGAGGGTCAGAGAGAGAGGGAGACACAGGCTCTGAGCTAGCTCTCAGCACGAAGCCCGACGCGGGGCTTGAACCCACGAACCGTGAGATCATGACCTGAGCTGAAGTCAGACGCTTAGCTGACTGAGCCACCCAGGCGCCCCTGAAGTTCAATTACCTTAAAGCAAGAAACCACAGTGTATTGTCCTGATAATTATCTGTACGGTAATTCATGCTCCCATTGGGGTGTAGCTTAGCACCTGTTGAAGAAGCTTTATAAAAATAACAACTCAGGCCAAGCATTACAGATGTCAGTTTGACAGATTTTCCAGGCTGTGGACCCTGAGGGAGGTGGGACCACTGGGCACCCGTTCCTCTTGTTTTCTTCCCCATCCCTTGCTTTTTTTTACCCCACTCAGCCTCCTTCCCGCATTGGCACAGCCACAGTGATTGTGTAAGTGACCCAGTACGTTCCACGGCTCTTCCAGCATTTTAGTGACTGATGGGCGCCTCCTTGCCAACATCTACAAAGAGAGACAGCTGCCCTCCTAATTTGTATTTCTCGGCATGATTTTTCAGAGCGAGTGTGAATAAAAGGGCCTATGACCTATTCAATATGGTGGACGGAGAAGTTGAAATAGAACAGTGATGAATTGTGTGAGATTGAGTTTTAGTTTAGCAAGATAAAGGGTTTAATTACATTCATTCGATTAAATGGCAACAGATTATACCCAAGAGGGAGGCTGCTTTCTGAGGATTTCCAGATGGGATTTATGCTAAGGGTCGAACCTTCTGGTGTCTTTACTGGGGTCTGTGGTCGATTTAGAACAAACTTGGAGTCTCCGTTTCCACCCCCACCCCGCCGTTTCTCTGTGTTTTTCTGCATCTCCTTCAACACGCGTTAGTTGATTCTCAGGATCGATTTATAGATACAGGTAAACCTCTCATTTTAAATTTATGAGACTTGTTCAGAATTTAAATTTGCCCCTCCAGCCCAGCCTCTCATCCTTCTATTGCTTTTACTCTGTTTAGGGGAATGTGTTTTCTTTTTGTTTCCCAGACCTCAGTCCTTTAGTGTCTCTTTATCTCTCCCATGGGCTCATTCTGGAGTTTCCTTTTTTGCCTCAGCTGGATTCACTGGTGGACCTTAAAATTTTTTCTGATCGGAACACAGCCTACATATTTTAAAAGTGCCCAGATCATAAGTATCCTGCTTGGAATGATCACTGCATGAGTCCAGACATCAAAACAGTGGCCTGTGTAGGGAGGAGAGTGGCTTGGCTATGAACTTGCGGCTTTGGTGTGGTCCCTTGGGTCACTAACCCACCTGCTCCTCTCTGACTCCACTGTGTTGCTGGATGATATCGAGAAATGTGCTCTGATTGGTTTTGGGACATACTTGTTTCCGCCCTGGAGGAAGAGACCTTCCTGCCCTCCAACCTCCCACACTCAGGAACCTGAGGTCAGCCTTCCCGCTCCGTCCCATGACCTCACCTTGTAATCCAACAGAGGACTGAGAACATCTGTCATTAGCCAACTCGCCGCCCTCCTCCACGGTGCCCCGCTCCTCCCTCCCTCCCTCTGTCAGCTTCTCACGATGTTTTGAGTGCTGTGTTTCTAGAACTGCCCTGTCCCAGGCCTCTGGCCTATTTGGCTGCTTCACATGAGGCCACCAACTCGTGGCTCTCACTGTGGCCACAGGCGCTCCGTCCGTGCATTCCGTCTTTGATTCTGACCTAGATTTGAACTCGACCACAGCCCTGTGATGTCCATCTGGCCTTGGCATCACGGACCAGCGCATGGTGTCGGTGCTGACCTCTGCTGTGCTGCTCATGTGCCTTCTGGATGTTGTGAGGTTTACCGTGTTAACCACCATAGCATTTTAAGCTCTACGGCAACCTTGCGTTTCTAGCAGCGATCTTGATCTCGATCTGGAGCCTAAGCCCGTTCCCCACTGGTGCCCCCTCCTTCCCAGGGGGTAATCCTTCCCTTCCTTCCCAAGACTTCTTCCATCTGACCAGAGACCGTACAGGCTTGTCATACACTCGCTACCCCTCCATCTCCCTCTGAAAAAACTTTGACTCTAAAGCAACAAGACACAGAATAGCTCAGCTGACACCATTTCCACATATAAGTATCGCACTTAATAAGCATTTGTTTCGAGGCTGCACAGTGTTGGGGCTTTTGCGTCCATGCACCTGCCGGCCTCAAGGTTGCACAATGGCTGCCACGGGGGCAGCCATCCCGTCTTCACAGCATATCTTCGTTCGGTTCTTTAACGGCTAGTTTTTGAGGGCGTGTTTGTCCCCTCGGGATGCATCTCTGCATAAAGCAAACGAAGACTTTGTCCTCTTAGGGTAAATATTAACCTGTGAAAGGTATCTTCTTAGGAAGGAAAAATCTTCCCAGGAGCCCCTCAGTGGGTTTGCCTCACATCTCTCCCCAGGGCCTGGTTTCGCTGCTTGGTTCCAGGACCAGACAGGGGGTCTGTGGCGGACAGGGGGAGAGTGAGTATCTGGCAGAGTGGACGGGTTTGCCTGGTGGGCTTGGAATGATCTCCTTCCCAGGACGGCTGCCCTGGATACAGTAGGAGTTCCGTTAGCAGAGCAGGGTTGACGGGCCCATCAGAGGAGTGGATAGGATGAAGATGGAAAGATGGAAAAACAAAAATACGTGCAATGTATCTTGTGTACAGTTCAGAGAAGCTTTAGCAGGGATGCGATATCAGATTTTCTGAATAGGCATTTTACACTTGTAATGGATCTGAGGAAGGGATTAGATACATATGCTCACCTGATATATTGAGCCTGACTTGATATTAAACAATGGAAAGGGAAATAAGTCTAGTCCTTAACGCAGAATTAATGTTGTAATAACAGATTTGCGTGCACGTGGTTATCAGGAAATTTCTTAAAAGCGTTACCGCCGTCGACGTTGGAACATTCTAGAACACATTACCCAACACAGTCACCGGAATATTCTATAACAGCACTTCTCCCGCTGTCGCAAAAGAGCAGTTCTTTTTTTCATGATTGCCAATTCGTTGTGGACTGGTAATTTGATGGTGTGTCCGCGTCCTGTTGCTGTAAGGTCCTGAGGGCAGACTCTCGCTTTCGGGGTCCCGCTCCTCAAGGACTGGCCGCTGTCCCCAGCCAGATTCGGAGTGATGCCCTTCTGGTTCTTCCATAAGGAAGAGCAGAGAATCTCACTACAGGTCCTGATGCTTACCAGCCACACCCCCTTAGACAGTCACTCAAGCTGTATTGATTCACTTCTTCACGTATATAAGGAAATCCTATTCCTGGCTCGCCTTTATAGGGTTATGTGAAATCTGATTGGGGCAATGAAAATCTGGGCGGAGTACCCCACATTTTAATATTAAATACCATTATTTGCTGTTTCATTTGTATTGTTTTTTATTTTTATATTTTTAAATTTTTTTAATGTTTTATTTATTTCTGAGAGTGAGAGAGACAGCATGAGCAGGGGAGAGTCAGAGAGCGAGGGAGATACAGAATCTCAAACAGGCTGCAGGCTCTGAGCTGCCTGTCAGCACAGAGCCCGACACAGGGCTCGAACCCACGAACCGGGAGATCATGACCTGAGCTGAAGTCAAATGCTTAACCGACTGAGCCACCCAGGCGCCCCTCTGTTTCACTTTTACTGCACTTGATCTTAGCCAAAAGGCTGAGAAGCGATGTTTCACTTTTAAATCGGAGAGAAAGCCATAGCTTTTTTCTTCAGCCGTAATTAAATACCAGCTCTCCTTTTAACAACCCGGGAGTTTCCCTTTTTGCAGAAACCCGCTGCCTTCTGTCTTCCCCACGTGAGTGGCAGAGCGTGTCCACAGCGAAGCCCCGCGTGCCTTGTCCCCCAAGAGGGGTCTGGTGTGCAGGCCCGAAGGCTGAGAGCTTCCTGCGGCTTTTCCTGGGGATCCACGGCCCAGAGGGAGGCGGAGGTGGGGGGGTCTGTGTCCCGTGTGTGCCGGAAAGGAGGGAAGGAACCCCCACCGTGCGCTGTGTCCTCCATGCGCGGCCCTGGAGAGGAGCAGAAGTCAGAGCAGCAGGTGCAAGGGCTGTTGTGAAAAGCAGGAAAGCGGAAAGGAAGAAGTATGGGAGAAGGAAGCTGTGGAGGAGGGCAGCTTCGCGTTCTCCTAACGCAAGGACCCGTTGGACCCGACGTTAAATGCGAGTGGCTTGCAGGCCGTTTGTGGGGTGGGGAGGCAGGCGTGTGATGGTAGCTAAGATCCAGACGGGTAAGCGTCCTGCAGACTCAGTGAAAGGCAAAAAGTGCTTATTCTGGACCCAGGAGGACTGGCCGGGAGCCGCAGCCTTTCCGAGCATTCACTTGCCAGTTTTGAGGGGAAAAAATAGACCAGAGTGCCCTCTTTCCGGCCAGGCCCATCCAGCTTTAGGACACACTCCCCCTTTTTATTGTTACCATAGGTGCTGGAGGTGCTGGGCTCAGTGGCTTCGCAAAAATAAAACCAACCGAAAGGTCCTAGGAGTCTTCTGGACTGACTTTAGAAACTGCATCTATCAGGAAAAATGAAATCCAAGACATTTTTGTTGTTGTTTGAGAACTGTGTTGCCAGTTGATGCTTTATTTAAAATGAATGGATGTTCGTCGTGTCTAATTTCTTTGGAATCATTAGCCTCCTGGAAACTACTCATGGTGTGTCTTTCACAAGATTCGTGCGTTTTTCATCTTTGAGTAACAGGTACTGTTTCTGGTGAAAACTAATATATTTTATTTTGAGATTTTTTTTATGTTTTATTTGTTTTTGAGAGAGAGATCGTGAGTGAGAGAAGGACAGAGAAAGAGAGAATTGGAAGGAGGCTTCAGGTTCCGAGCTGTCAGCAAAGAGCCCAATGCCAGGCAGTGAGATCATGACCTGAGCTGAAGTTGGACACCCACCCAACTGAGCCACCCAGGCGCCCCTAATATATTTTATTTTGATCTCTATTCAAGCCTTGCATTAAAATAGTCTGACAGCTCATTTATATAAAAGTATGCTCCAGATATCAAATTCAAATAGAATTATGATGTTAAGCCCTGCGCTTTGGCTCCAAGTCCTCAAAGAGTCAGGTTCTGCCTGATTGATTAGAGCCTCCCTGTCCAGTAGAAATAAAATGTGAGTCCTCTAAGTCATTTAAATTTTTCCACTCACCACCTTGAAATATAATGAGAAGTTTGTGTTTGTGAGATTAGTTTTAATAATATACTGTAGCCCAACATAGCCAAAATGTTATTTCAACATGTAATACATGTCAAAATTATTAACGAGGTCTTCTCTAGTCTTTTTTCATATTGATTTTTGGGAAATGGGATATATAATTATGGGCAGACTACATCTCAGTTTTCACCGTTGGACTGGCTTTATTTGCCCGGCTTCCATTCTCTCAGGGGTCGACTGGCGTACTCTTGCTGCAACTGGCAAGGTGGTGAATATTTTAGGCTTTGCCATTGTCATGTGAACATATTCATGGACAATGCGTGGCCGTGTTCCAAGAAACCCGTATTTACAAAAACAGGTGGCAAGCCGGATGTGGCCCGCTGGCCGCAGTTCGCTAAATGCATTGTTTTGTTTGACTTTTAATTTTCAGAAGTTCATTTCTGTTTTGGCATAAAGTCTGCTACCAAGATAGAGCTATTGTGATTAATTTCATTCACGATATTCAGGGAAAATGTACCAGGAAACAAAGGCCATTGTTCAATAATAAAAACTTTCAAACCACAGGAACTCCCCACCCCGCCTCCTGAACTTGCGCCTCGCAGTGCCAGTTAGGGGTTTGTAGTGCTGGCTCGACCCTCCCTGACAGGCTGGCTCTGTCTCAGAGGAGTTTGGTGACTCTTTAGAAGTTGCCCTCTCTGTGCCTTAGGTTATGTGCATCTTTCAAGTGGGGGTGATGATCATCGCTACCTTTTAGAGTTGCTAAAATTAAAAGCGGGCGCCTGGCAGGCTCAGTCGGTAGAGCATGCAACTCTTGATCTTGGGGTTGTGAGTTCGAGTCCCGTGTCGGGTGTAGAGATTACTTAAAAATAAAAGCTTAGGGGCACCTGGGTGGCTCAGTCAGTGGCTGACTTTGGCTCAGGTCATGATCTCATGGTTCATGAGTTCGAGCCCCGCATAGGGCTCTGTGCTGACAGCCCAGCCTGGAGCCTGCTTCAGGTTCTGTGTCTCCCTCTCTCTCTGACACCCCCCCCCCACCCTCACTTTCTCTCTCTATCCCTCTCTCAAAAATAAAGAAACATCAAAAATTTTTAAAATAAAATCTTAAAGGGCGCCTGGGTGGCTCAGTCGGTTAAGCGTCTAACTTCAGTTCACATCATGATGTCACGGTTTGTGAGTTCAAGCCCTGCTTTTCTCTCTCTCTCTCTCTCTCAAAAATTTTTGAATAAAATCTTAAATAAAGTTAGTGTAATACCTGGCACATGGTAAGTTCCTGGTACATTAGCCTTCATTATTGCTACTGCTGTTACTACTAGTATTATTGGTACAGAGAGTAGTATTACTACCATTACCACCATCACCACCACCATTAGGGATTCTTCAGTACAGACCAGAATGGGAACACTTCAACTTGATCGACCACCCACAGAGGATCATAGCAGCTGCTCACGCATCGTCACTTTGGACTTGGACTTGTTGATGATGGCAGGACCCAGGGGACTCTATCACAGAACCTGCCGAGATTCCGATATTAGACGTGGTGCCTGCCCCTCTCCTCTGTCCTGGTAACCACTGTTGGTGTGGCTCCATCACTCGTTCTTTGCACCTGCTTAGGGAACACGCGAATAGCCGCGCTGCCTCGCCGCGTGGTGGAGAAGAACGTGTGCTGTCGTGCACGTGATGTACTTTGGAAGTTGCAGAGTGCTGGGCAAATGTTAGCTAGTCGCGTTTCCTGAGTAGTTGTCTCTCTCTGCCTTATATCACACGTTTAGTTTGATATCATGGGCTGATATAATTCATCAGGAGCTTGGAAGGATGGAGAGAGATGCCTGTAGAACACTTAATTCGTTGGTGGAAACACGGTCCCTGTTCAGGGAGTAGTAGCTGGTATTTTTGCTATTAAATTAGTTTAAGACACAGCCTTTTATCATAACCCATCCCTGTAGATGTCTCTCTGTCCTTTGGACTAGAAATATTGTGAAATGACCCTGTTACATAGTGTGACAGATAAACTCCCAAATTTCCGTGGTTTCCCACACTGGGACATAGAAAACTGACAGAATTAAGTCACTGGAGACTTCGGGTCAGTAATTACTTTCTGGCTGATGGAAACGTCAAACCAGCAGTGACGGTTGGTGTAAACCGGGAGCCGAGGGAGTCCCGCGGTGCGGTCCTGTCTCGGTGATCACGCTTCCTTAGAGCTGGAGGCTGGGCAGGGACGCGGGGTCCTGCAGCGTCACGTGGGAGTGATCACCTTCCAGTTCTCCGTGCGCCTAGCCATTGGCCATCAGCAGTGCAAGACCGCATTCGCCATGGAACAGAGGGACGCTCCAGGGCCAGGGTGGAGGTGCACACCTCCAGGAGACTCGCTCACGTGGAGGCTCTGCTGTTGCCCTTTTTTGTTTCCTTTCATTCAGTAAAAGCTGAATGGAACACCACCAAGAGTAGAAACAACCTAAATGTCCTCCCTTAGGGGGCTGATGAAGTGCCTTCTGGTGCTGCTGCTGTATAGCTGTGGGAAGAGCGTCGGAGACCTGTGTGTCCGAACTGGGATTTCTGTAGGTGAGAAGGACAGAATGCCTTTTTATTTTTTTTAAACACGGTGCGTGTTTACCTGTAAGTGCTTGTAGGTGTGTATATAATGCACACACAGTTGTTAAGTTTATATGTGCATAGAACATACCCAGACAGAGACACAGGATTTTCAGTGTATATCTTCTCTATATTTCTGATTTTAAACAACAGAACCTTTGGGGGCGACTGGGTGGCTCAGTTGGTTAAGTGTTGGACTCTTGATTTCTGCTCAGGTTAGATCTCACAGTTTGTGGGTTCGAGCTCCATGTCAGGCTCTATGCTGACCGCATGGAGCCTGCCTGGGATTATCTCTCTCCTTCTCTCTCTGCCTCTCCCCAACTTGCACATGTGTGCTCTCTCTTTCAAATATAAACTAAAAAAAAAATACAAAACAACCCACCCTTGGATGCATTATTCTGTCATTTAATGATAATGGAGAAAATGAACCTACTTTTTAAAAAAAAAATTGGGGGGGCGCCTGGGTGGCTCAGTCAGCTAAGCGTCCGACTTCGACTCAGGTCACGATCTCATGGTTCGTGGGTTCGAGCCCCGCATCAGGCTCTGTACTGACAGCTAGCTCAGAGCCTGGAGCCTGTTTCAGATTCTGTGTCTCCCTCTCCCTCTGACCCTCCCCTGCTCACGTTGTCTGTCTGTCTGTCTCTCTTTCTCTCTCTCTCTCAGAATTAAATAAAAATAAAATTTAAAAAATTTTAGAAATAAATTATTTTTAAATGTTTCTTTTTAAGAGATGGAGACGGAGTGCAAGTGGGGGAGGGCAGAGAAAGAGGAAGACACAGAATCCAAAGCAGACTCTAGGCTTTGAGCTGTCAGCACAGAGCCTGACCCAGGGCCCGAACTCACAATCCAGGAGATCATGACCTGAGCTGAAGTCAGACACTTAACCGACTAAGCCACCCAGCACCCCAAAATGAACCTATTTTTATCTCCCAATTTATTTTGCATCTGTCCTTAAACTATATTGAAAAGTTACATTATATTTTGCAGCTGAACCATTTCCTATAGAAACACATTCTGGTTATGTCATATAACTGGTTAAAAAAAATAACTGGATGTTGAGCTGTGTTTGGGGCATTTTTTCTTGAAGCACGTTTTGAGGACCGCTTGGACCTCGTGACTGGCAGCCTTTAGTGTGCCAGGTAAGCCAGCAGCAGATCGGATTTTTCAGGGGCCCCTGGGTGGCTCAGATGGTCAAGGGTCCGACTCTGGGTTTCGGTTCAAGTCATGATGTCACGGTTCTGAGTCTGAGCCCCACATTGGGCTCCATACTATCCATGGGGAGCCTGCTTGGGATTCTCTCTCTCCCCCTCCAATTCTCCCCTGTGTGTACTCTCCCTCTCTCTCAAAATAAATAAGCTTTTTAAAAAAAGAGTTTTTCTGCTGTTTTCATAAAAGTAAATCTAGCTGGATAGAATTAGTTTTATTAAGGTTTTCTGGGAAGATTCTCCAACAGTGAGAAACCTGGCTCCAGCCATCTGCCATCCATTTAATTGCACAGTAGTATGAGAATTGTGAACCCATATTCTGAGGGAAGAAACTCCACCAGCTATACTATAGTGCTTATGTGTAGCTCCTTTTTTTTTCTTTTTTGAAAGACCCAGTGCGAGCGGGGGAGGGGCAGAAAGAGAGGGAGACACAGAGTCCTATGTGGGGCTGCAGCTCACAAACGACGAGATCATGACATGAGCTGAAGTCGACACTCAACCTGCTGAGCCACCTACGGGCTCCTGTGTGGCTCCTTCTGCCCTTAGTCTTACAGAGCCCATTTCCAAAGTTCCTTAAAGCCCTTTTCCCCACCTCCCCACCCCCCGCATCCAGTCCTTTGGGGGTTTTGGGTCATGGATTTGTAATACATTTAGATTTTTTTGTGACGGTGTGCATTATTTCCTGGGATTCTCCAAGGTTCACTCCTGTGCTTTAAACTTCTCTGGATTTGGGCTAATATATCATGTCGTGTATCCACCATATACAGTATCATACGGAATAGTTTCACCCTCTAAAATTTGCCTGTGTTTTCCCTGTTCAGCCTTACCCCCTGAGCCCCTGGCTATCTCTAATGTCTATACTGTTTCTCCAGCTTTGCCGTATTCAGAAGTCCTCACAGTTGGAATCAAATAGTATATATGTACACTCGTTTCAGGCTGCGTTCGCATAGCACTATGTATTTAAGGTTCCTCCGTGTCCTGGGGGGCAGCTTGATAGCTCCTTTTTTAAAATCTCTGAATAATATTCCATTGTTTGGATAAATAGAGTTTATTTGTCCATTCACCTTTTGAAGGACATCTTGATTGCCTCTAGATTTTGACAGTTATGGATAAAGCTGTTATAAACATCCACTTGCAGCTTTTGGTGTGTTCAGTTCCGTTGGCTACATCCTTAAGAGAACGATTGCTGGATCATCCAAGACTGTGTTTAGCTTTGTGAGAAACCGTCTTCCAAACCAGCTGAGTGATTTTGCTTCCAACCAGCTATGAATTACCATTCTTGTTCCACATCTTCGCCATCATTGGGACGGCTTTCTGGATTTAATCATTCTAACGGGTTGATCTCGTTGTTTTAATAAGTGTCCTTATATATTCTGGATACATTGTTTTTTCAAATAAGTATTTTAAAAATATTTTCCCAGTGTGCTGCTTGTTTTTCCATTGTCTTAACAAGTGATTTCAGAGAGAACTTAATTGTAATGAAATCCAACTTATCAGTTTTTCCCTTTTGTGTACTGTTTTTTGATAATATTTCTAAGTCCTTGCCAAATAAGTACATTGGAAACTGCTATAAACAGAACCACAATTTTATGTATGTATGTATGTTATGTTTGAGAGAGAGGGGGACACAAAGTGTGAGTAGGGGAGGGGCAGAGAGCATGGGAGACAGGATCCAAAGCAGGGTCCAGTTTCTGCACTGACAGCAGAGAGCCCAATGCAGGGCTTGACCTCAAGAACTGCAAGATCATGACCTGAGTCAAAGTCAGACACCACCGACCGAGCCACCCAGGCTCCCCCACAACTTTGTATATGCAATACAGTAGTATAAGTGTGTACATATCTGATGTGTCCGGTCCAATTTAGTTCTGCATTCATAAAACTCAGCTCCTCCCTTGAAAGAACATCACCTAATGAGGACTTCACACGGATATGTCTAATGGACGTGCAAAAATGCATGCCTTGGGAAGGTGCATGGTCAAGGTCACATCCTAAGGCAGATTACACGTGTGCTACCAAAGGAAAGGGAGGTGACAGATGGTCGCAGTCAGATGCATTAGGAACAGATTTATTTATTGAGGGTGGCATGTTTGAGAGCCTCCTCAGAAATCCATGAAACTCAACACTGAGAGACACCAGTGGTGAGGTTGGCTCCAGTTGAGGAAGACAGGAAGTGATGGTCTTAGTCCAGAAACAGCTAGGGTTCTCCATAATTTGGATAAAATGTAGGGTTTCTGGAGGGGTGTGTTGCCCTGGAGGCAGACTGCAGCCATGTTGTAGGCCCTTGAATGTGAAATGGAAGGCTTCGTCTGGGTTTGGTGTGTGCTGGCCAAAGCAGCTTCCTCGGAAGGATTGTGTGTGTGTGTGTGTGTGTGTGTGTGTGTGTGTGTGTGTGTGTGTGTGTGTGTGTGAGAGATTTGTTCCGGCTTCTCCTTTCCTGTTGAGTAGTTGGGGGTTGCATGGATCTGAGGTGAACACAGCAGCCCCCAGCTGTAACAGGTTGGCTTTTCCTTCTCAGGGTGGTGACTGCGCCTCCCTACTGTGAAGGCTGTGCTTGGTGAGGGAGAACTTTCCATGCTTTCCAATCAGACCTCCAGCAGCCTTAGCCAGTCACGTGACCGTGTTGCTTCCTGTTCCTCACCCGGGAGGGGGGCTGCCTCTTTTACTAGGAGAATTTAGTTTCTGCTTCTTTGCGCAAAACGTGAAAATTAGCAAGTGGGCAACAACTGTGTGTAAAATGTTTAACGGCCCAGGGTGAAAGGACGGATGTAAGTACAAAGAACTTTTGTCGCTAGTTTTATTGGCTTTTGTTTACTGCCTGTTCAAGGTCAGGAAAATTATATTGCTGCTTTAGTAACCGTGCTTTTGAAAACTCTTCAAAGCACGATAAACTTCTGTTCAATATTTATTAACTGCTTTTGAGAATTTGATGGAGCGAACACAGCAAATAAAGCTCAAGAGGCCTTACATCTTTTTTAATTAATTTTTTTGTTAATTAGTAAGGTGAAGGACAGAAGCCCTATTGTAAGACTTTCTCAGTCATTATAGGGCTGGGAATGATATTTTATTAGTGTAACTAATTGACATCGTAAGCTTTTCTGCAATCTCTGATTTTCTAAAGTTGAAGAAGGGTTATCAGAGGTAAGATTTGTTAATGTTTTTAAAAAAATTTTAATGTTTTTATTTATTTTTGAGAGAGAGAGACCGACCGAGCATGAGTGGGGGAGGGACAGAGAGAGGGAGACACACAATCCAAAGCAGGCTCTGAGCTGTCAGCACAGAACACAACATGGGGCTTGAACTCATGAACCATGAGGTCAGGATCCATTAAAAAATATGAGAAAAAGCAGAACTCTTTTAGAATATTATACTATTCACTTTGAGAAACAGTCTACCAGAAGGGGGTGGAAGATTAAGTCCTATAAGATAAGAAAGTTAAAAAATTTTTCTATTAAGCTGCTAAAGGCAGTAAGGCACTTATTGGTATGATGCTCAGATCTTGTTTGATTTTTCTGTGCTCTGAGGACCTAGATTGTCAGGCCTGGGGCTCGCTGCCGTGCTGCTTTCTCAGCAGATTGGAGCCAAAGCATTGGAGCCTACATTTGTTGAGTCCAAGGAGGGACACGTGTTACTTGTATGGCCACCCTCAGTCAAAGGAAAGTTGTTGTTTTTTTAAAATGTTTATTTTTGAGAGACTGGGGGAGGGGCAGAGAGAGAGAGGGTTGGGGGGAGACACAGAATATGAAACAGGCTCCAGACTCCGACCTATCAGCACAGAGCCCGACACAGGGCTCGAAGTCACTAACCGTGAGAGCATGACTTGAGCCAAAGTCCGATGCTTAACCGACTGAGCCACCCAGGTGCCCCGGAAGGTTCTTAATAAGTACATTTGATGGATTAAGAAATAATGCCTGCTTTTACCTAATCTTGAAGACATTACGATCATTATCAAGTGGTTAGTTTTTACACCTTGAGTAAATTAAGTATTTCCAAAAAAGGGAGGGAAGGACTCATTCTAGAAATAAACTGTTGCCAGTGGTCCGAAGCATACACGAGTTACCAAATTGTATTTGGTATTTGTTGTTAAAACAAAAGCCGTCATTATGAAATATGTTATCCCCTGTGGGCTGTTTCCACAGGATGTAGCTCAGTACGTTCCGAGGGTGTCTGTGTGCTGCTGTGTATCTACTCTTCTGGAACGTCCAGCCATGGCAGGTACCCAGGGAGGAAGAAGAGATACAAGTAGAGGTGCAACCATGAGTGGGTCAGAGAACGTTTGGATTGTCTGTTCGTTATCTGAGGCTCATGAGGCTCATCTCTCACTGCCTGTGTTAATGGGACCACAGTGATCAAAGGTGGATTAGCTTAGAGTTTGCGGTTTCATTTTCCAAAAGATTTTCTCTATTCGCTAGCTATACATATATGTGTGTGGGAAAAAGTATATATATATATATATGGCTGAACTCATAGTGTGGTGAACCAGTGTCTGATCTGGGTGTGATTATTACATCATCTGTATTGAGATCAAGTCAGCACCTGCAGGCTGGCTCCTAAGGCCCCTCCTAATGCTGAAATGCTCAGAGAATGTCTCCGTATTCCCAGAAGATGGAATGGTACTGGGATGTAGGGCACATTTTCTCCTCAGACTCCATCCTAATCTTTTCCCTGAAGAAGTTTCCAGTGTATTCCTTTGAGAATTGTACTCTGTGAAATATTTAAACCAGCTTGACTAGGTCATGGGGGCTTCTCACTTCCAACTTCCTCATCTACAAAATACAATCATCCGCGCTTCTCACCCACCCACAGTAGAGAAGTACCTTCTCCCAGAAGTGCTGGCCAGACCCCACCAAAGCCCATGGGCCCATGTGTGGCAGGCCAGGTTCCCACTCTTGCTGACTTCTCCGGGCTTCTCGGCCGGTTTCTGAGAGTTCTCTCAAATGCAGAGGAAACACTTGAACTTTGAGGGCGCAGAGAACATGAACTCACTCACTGTATTTTCTGCAGTAAGCACAGACTGCATGGCCTCGAACTATAGACAGGCAGCTGTTTTCAAGTCTGTTTTCATACTACTTAGGATCTTTATGCAATATTTATGAAATTATAAACGGCTAGGTAATGTTCAGGGTAATCAAATTCATTAACTTATAAAAGCATTTACTTCTGTCTCTGGTGGTGGAGCGCCTCCCTCCCCGGCCCTGGACCCCTGTTTATCAGCACCTCTCTTGCCCTTTCTTTAAATTTGGAGCTGCAGAAGGTCGGGCTTACTTATCATTGGATTTGGGGGGAGGTCTTACTTAGCAAGCTCTGTTATCTGTCATTTGTTTTGTCTAGGAATTCTGAAATCTTATTCTTTAAGCTTGCAGGGGCCAAAATTTTTTCCGATTTTTTTTTTTTTTAAATAATTACCTGAAACTAAATACATTCAAACCTGTCTCCAAGATCTTCCTCTCACATCCCTTGCTGCTTATCCATATGGCTTTTAAAATACTTAAAAAAAAACAGCTTTATTGAGATAGGATTCACATACCATACGATTGACTCATCGGAAGTGTCCGGTTCAGTGGTTTTTTTGTATATTCATGGATAGGCACTACCATCACCACAGTTTGAGAACTTTTTCATCCCCTGACTATGAAAGCTCCTACCCCTCCTCCCCACCCTTACCGCCCCCATCCCATCTACCAGCCCTAAGCACTCTCTTTTCTGTCTCTGCAGAGTTCCCTTTCTGCACATTTCCTATGAATGCAAGCAAATAACGTGCACGTGGTCTTTTGTGACTGGCTTCTTTCACTTAGTATAAAGTTCTAACGGTTCATGTAGCCTGTGTTAGTGCTTCATTCCTTTTTATGGCCAAATAATATGCCATGGGATGAATAGATGTGCTACATTGTGGTAGTCCATTCACTTGGGGTTTGCTTTAATTTTTTAAAAAGTAATCTGCACCCTACGTGGGGCTCGTTCACAACCTCAAGACCAGGAGTCGCAGGCTCTACCGACTGAGCCAGCCAAGCGCCCCTATCTGTTTCTTGATGGACATTTACATTGTTTCTGTTTCCGAGTATCCTGCCAGTAGCTTCACACTTGGTCTCCATGGTTTTCTTTCCCTTCTTCGCTCTGTTCCATGCAGGACTTCCAGATTCCACTCGATATCTGGGTTTTTACCGTGTAAAAAACAGTCTGTATTAAATATCTTCAAAAACCTACAGCCATGTAGAAGAACATTTATATTGTATATATGTGGTTATTTCCTTCTTTCAGTGCAACCCGGTTACTTTCATTCTCTTTCTTCTTAGCAGTCTTCATTCCCAGCACGCATAATAGTGCCCCCTACTCAGTAACAACCCAGCTTGTGTCTGCCTGTGCTTTTTTGCGCATGTACTGTCTACCTACTTGGACACTAACATGCGGACATATACTGCAGCTTGGTCGCAGACCACTGCAGGAGAGCGATTATCACAAAAAATCAAGTCAAGTGAACTTTTTAGAAATTCCTACAGAAGTTAAGTTTATACTATACTGTAGTCTACTCAGTGTGCAATCAAAGAAAGAAAAACCAGAAAAATAGAAAAAAGTGTAATTATCTTCATTGAAAAATAGCTTATTGCTTAAAAAAAAAAAAACGAAGCATCATCTGAGCTTGGAGCAACTCATCATCACAATAAAAAAGTTTGAAGTATTCCAAGAATTACCAAAATGGGACACAAAGTGAACAAATACTGTTGGAAAAATGGTGCCGGCAGACTTGATCTAGCTTTGCCACAAACCTTCAATTTGTAAAAAATAAAATAAATAAAAAACCACAACGCGGTATCTGTGAAGCACGGTAAGATGAGGTATGCCTGTATAATCGTGGACACATAATACTTAGGGCAGGAGGTTTTGGGTTTTTTTGGTTTGGGTTGTTATTGTTTTGGTGAGGTCACGGTAGACATACTTTCCTGCATCTTTCCTCAACCTTGCAAAAAGGCCGGAGGGTCACCTGGTACATCTTACATTAGAGCTTGTATTTAATGGCCGCATAGTATTTCATGATGTGCACGATATCAAACATACCTGGTGGTTCATTTGGTCTTGTTTCCGATTTTCCCGCTGCCAGCAAAGAGATCCTTTTGCACCTGGGTCTGACCTCATTCACCTCTTGCTCTAAACCTCTGTAGGCTCCTTAACCTTAAACCATCTTAACCTCTTAACCATTGCCATCAGAGTTGGGCGCAGGAAGCACCGCGCCCCCCTCTGTCCCAGCCTGGCTACTCAACTTGCCAGCTTCTCTTTCTGCCTCTTAGCTGTTGTTTGTAGGACCGCCCCTCCCCTGCAGCAGTGAATACAAGTCCAAGCCCAAACTCCAGGTCAGCCCTGGGTTCAAATTATGTGCCACCCGTATCCCCTCATACTTTTCTTTCTTCTGTGTTCCCAAGGAACTTAATTTTGATTTTTGATATGGTTTTATATTAAGCTTTCTACTATATGAGGAGTTGAGGATTGGGATACATGCTACCCTTCCACGTTTAAGGGCTCTGGGAAGCAGAATCCAGGCCCTGTGAGGCCGTGCGTGTGTGTGGGCAAGGCCCAAGGGAAGTCTCTGTTCTCTGTGCCTTCCTCGCAATTCCTGTGAACCTAAAACTGCCTCTTTTTTTTTTTTTTAATGCTTATTTGTTTTTTAATGCTTATTTGTTTTTGAGAGAGATAGCCGGTGAGGGGCAGAGAGAGGAGGGGACAGAGGATCTGAAGCAGGCTCTGTGCTGACAGCAGTGAGCCCAGTGTGGGGCTTGAACTCATGAACTGCGAGATCGTGACCTGAGCCAAACTCAGACACTCATCCGACTGAGCCAACCAGGCGACCCCTAAAACTGCATTTTTTAAAAATTAAATGATAGTTTCAAACAGAGAGGGAGGCCAACCACAAGAGACTCTTTTTTTTTTTTTTAATGTTTTTTATTTATTTCTAGGAGAGAGAGAGAGAGNGCTATACGTTGTATGTTAGCCAACTTGACAATAAGTTTTATTTAAAAAATAATAGGGGCGCCTGGGTGGCTTAGTTGGTTAAGCCTCCGACTTTCCCTTGGGTTGTGATCTTGCAGTTCGTGGGTTCGGGCCGCNGCAGAGACCGTGAAGAGATTTGTGTGCCACGGGTTTGGGAGAGGTAGGGATGAGTAGGGGGAGCACAGAGGACTTTTAGGGCAGAGAAGCTACTCTGAATGATCCTCTGATGCTGGCTATAGGCCCTTAGGCATCAAACCCTTCGAATGCACAAGACCGAGCCCTGTGACGTAGACTGAGGACCCTAGGCTGTGATGATGTATCAGTGTGGAGTCATCAGCTGTGACAAATGTACCACTGTGTGTGTGGGGGGGGGGGGGGGNAAAAAATCTGGCCCCACTGTTGTTCGTTTGTTTTTTAATCTTCCTCGAGCGTGATTTATGGAACCCTACACATAGTAGGTGTTTAGAGATCAGACTTCCCCTTTCCGGACCAGGCAGGCAGCCTCTGTCAGCATGAACTCTGGTTCCAGAAAACTAGTTACCAGCGAGGACCAGCGAACACTGGTAAAGTTTGGAAAGGAAAATGCCTTTAAGTTGTGACTTGTCCAGCCCCGAGCTGTGTCGTCTTTGAACATGAAATTCACCAGGGAAGGAAGTCGAAACTAAAAAGAGAATGGGTGGAAACACAGGCTTTTACCCCTCCTTGTGATGGCTGTGTGGGTTGCCCGTGGCGACAATCTGCCTACGGGTCCCCCACTTCCCTGGTTAAATTTCGAGGAAGAGGGAGGAAGAGGCAGAAACACAATCGCACTGGGAGCCTGGAAAGGGTGGCTGCTGCTGGCGGCTCCCTCCCTCCCTCCCTGGGCTCTATGAAATCCTACAACCACACCACACTAATTAGGCCGAGAATGGAAGGGGTTGTCATGGCGACCAAGCACTTTTTAAAGCACAGGAATGGTGTTCATTATTGTTCAGTGTCTTTAGCTGTGGCGGAAAGGTCAGTGTGGCAGTCGGTTTCCATATGAATTTTGGCCCGAGAGCCAGGCTGAAGGTGGAATGTTCCTCGGAGAGGCTGAAGATGGTGAGTGTGGCCGAACTTTTTGGACGGGGCGTCACTTTCGTGATATTTTTTTTAGGACGTTCTAGGAACCGGTGCCAAACTGAGGAATTGTGTGGACTTTGTTAAATGGGGATTGGAAGAGAAGAATCCAGGAAAAGCAGTACGGGTCAGGAATGGGGAGAGCTTGAGACGGATTGAGAAAGGTTTTTGAGCTTCGAATGATTAAGTATTAAATTAGTAGGTGTCTTTGATTATGAATTTAGCAAAGTTGGCTACGTCTGATGCTTTATTCCGTTTTTTTTAAATTTTAGCTCTATGCTAATCTTTGTGGATTGCAGCTGCTCAAATTCTATTCCCAAATACATATAACGGAAGCATTTTAACCGAATACTTCCAGATCCGTTGCCTGTCTCCATTTTTTTTTAACATAACCATAGATGTAAGAGTAACCAAGGGTAGTTTAGTTTTGTTTTTATGTTTTTCTTGCTTTTCTAAGAATATTTAAGTAATGAAGGCTAAAAACCAGTGAGCCACAATTTTTTGGATGTTTGCCCTAACTTACTGGCTGGACTCGGCTAGAATACTGCTGAGTAAAGACCAGCTGACCACATTGTTTGTGGAAGAAATTAAATTAAATATAAGAGAAGTCAGCCCGCTGGAGATACGGTGTGCTGTTCCATCAAAGCTGTAGGGGAGATTCGCGGAACATTCTTCACATTGATTCTTTGCTAGTTTGGGAAGCGTACAGGATAATATGGCTTGAAACCTAAATTTGTGTTAATGGCTGGCTTTATAAGACCACAAATTTAAGCCACTTTTCTTTTCCTTTTTTTTCCCCCCTTCTTGGATGTTGTAACAGTGTCCTTATATCTCTGGCCCTGGTCTCCAGTCACTTTATTCACAGTTGTGTAGGATAACAACATACAAATTAATTAAAGGGAGTAGCTGTTTAGATTGAAAACCCAATCACTGCTACGAAAGCCTTCAGTGGGAAATGGCCTACTTTCAGGCTTTACACTGAAAGACTATTGTCCCGTCCCCACTGCCAGTTTGTTTGGTAACTTGAGTGGATAAGAGAATACATTTCAGAACATTAAGTCTTGGTCTGATTTTTGTCTTTGGTTTGTATTTTCTGGGATTAATTTACTTAGTGACCATGGTGTCGAACTCTCAACAAATGGAGTATTTGACTAGATACTGAGAAAATTAAAATTCTTTTCTATTTTTGTCTCTTTTGTCCACTGTCGGCACTCTCTTTATACGCACTCCCCACCCAACCTCGCCCACCCCACCCTCCTGGGGTCACTATAGTCTCTGGCAAAAAAAAGTCCCTTTCAGTGCCTTGAAAGTGAAGTTCAAAAAGTAAATAAAGTCACATCTGGATGATAGTGAAGGTTCTTTGAAAAACCGGATTCAAAACGATGATATGTTTTATGATCACTGAAACAGAGATTTGAATGTGGATATTAATCCCCGGGAATTATTGGTTTCTATTAAGATACGATGATGTTGTGGTTATATTAAGAAATGGTATTAATCCTATTTACCAACGACAGGATGTGAAGTCGGGGACTTCAAAAAATTTAAAGGCAGGGAGTCAGGGCTCGTGGACGGGCAGGCAGGATGGACACGGTGGTGGCTGTTGAAGCCAGGTGACGGGTACCTGGGATGGGGTTCACTTTTGAATCTGTATTTTTGTGTAGGGTCAGTGTGCGCTCACGCGCGCGCCCGCACGTGTGTGTGTGAGAAACGGTGGGGTGGCCTGGGCAGCTCGTCCTGTGTCCCATGTTTCAGATGCCAGACCAGTTTGACCAGGCGGTTGTGCTAAACCAGCTGCGGTACTCGGGGATGCTGGAGACGGTGAGGATCCGGAAAGCCGGGTATGCGATCCGAAGACCCTTTCAGGACTTTTACAAAAGGCAAGGAAGGAGGGGCTGACCAGAACCTCTTTCTTCTCTGAGGGACCGGGAAGGGAGGTGGGATGGTGACGCCGGGCATCACTCCGTTGCAGGTACAAGGTGCTGATGAGGAACGCGGCAGTGCCCGAGGACACCCGGGGGAGGTGCACGGCCCTGCTGCAGCTCCATGACCCCTCCAACAGCGAGTGGCAGCTGGGCAAGACCAAGGTGAGGCCACAGAGAGAGCACGTCCCNGGGAGATGCGCGGCCGTGCCCCCTACTCTGTCCTCCGGATGGTTAATACTTCCTCTGAAGCCCTTGCTTTCCAGGAACTCTGTTTTCTGCACCATCGGCTCCTGAGGGAGCAGGTGCGTGTTTTCCCTCGGGCACTCAGCCAGTTTGGGCTGGTGAGCGTTCGGTGCCATGAGGGGCTGGGCTCTGACTCGTGCGCAGGGAGCCCCCAGACCCTTCCGATGGCCAGTAATTCCAGTGCCCAACGCTGCCCTGCACACAGGAGCCGCTGTGCGGGAGACCGGCTGAAACCCCATCAGGCTGACAAAAATCCAGCCCAGAGAACCAAGGAAGTCCATTTTCTGAACACGCTGGTGTAGCTGATGTGAGGCCTTGACCCCTTATTCCAGACAGGAGCCAAGTGGCAGGCAATTGGTCCTCAGCCACAAAAATGAGCCATAAAATCAATCGTGTGACCTGTTTTCCCTGGATCTGGGAACTGCCAGAAACCCCATCTCCTTTCTACTCCTGTTTCCTCACTCCGCTCGCTGGCCCGTCACACGGGGAAGACAGAAATGTGACGCAGGGCACAGAAAGGCAGGCTGCTGGGGGCTTTGACCTTTGAGTGTCTGCATGTCCTCAAAGGTAACATGTGGTCCTATCTGATCGACCTGACCCCTGAGAGGCAGTGCAGCACCAGGAAAGTATGTTAAAGTTTCTACTCCTATACATCTTTTGCTCATTTATTATTTTGTTATGTTTATTTTTGAGAAGACAGTAACAGCATGAGCAGGGGAGAGGCAGAGACAGGGGGAGACAGAATCCAAAGCAGGCTCCAGGCTCTGAGCTGTCAGCATAGAGCCTGATGTGGGGCTCAAAGCCACAAACCGTGAGATTGTGACCTGAGCCGAAGTCAGACACTTAACCACCTGAGCCACCCAGGCACCCCTTAATGTTCATTGAATTTTGAGAGTGCAGGTGAACGAGGGGCAGAGAGAGGGAGAGAGAATCTCCGGCTCCCTGCGGACAGTGCAGAGCCCTATGCAGGTCTCAAATCACAAGATCATTAACCAAGTCGAAATCAAGGGTCAGACACTAAACTGACTAAGCCACCACCCAGATGCCCCTTTATGATTTTCTATTTAGCCAAAAAAAGTCTCTATGTTTAAAAAAAGACAGGGCACCTTGGTAGCTCAGTTGATTAAACTTCCACCTTGGGCTCAGGTCATGATCTCACAGTTGGTGACTTGGAGCCCCGCATCGGGCTCTCTGCTCTCAGCACAGAACCTGTTTCGGAGTCTTCGTTCCTTCTCTCTCTCCCTCTGCCCCTCCCCTGCTTGCATTCTCTGTCTCTCTCTCAAAATAAGCATTCAAAAAGGTGGGGGGTAAGAGAGGAGAATGATTGACCTAGTCCATTCAAGCTGCTGTAACAAAATACCGCCTACTTAGAACAGACGTTTACTTACCACAGTTCTGGAGGCTGGACGTCTGAGAGCAAGGTGACCGTGAGATCGGGTTGTGGTGAGGGCACTCCTCCTGTGTCCTCACAGGTAGGGAGAGAGCTCTGGCTTCTCTTCTTACAGGGGTGCTGATCCCATGATGGGGGCCCACCCCCGAGATCATCCAAACCTTCTTACTTCCTACGGGTCCTCCCTCCAAATCCCATCACGTTGGGAGATGGAGAGGGGACAGATAGTCCATAACCTCAGTTACAAGTATGGAGGCATCATTTGGGGACACTCAGCAAGGGAAAGCAGACAATAGACATAACTTCTACTCTAGAGGGGCGTCGTCCTTGCCAGGGCTTTAAGACCCAAATATACCCTAGGGTGGGGCTGGCAGGCAGAGGTATTGTACTAATTATCTGTTGCCATGTAACAAACTACCACTAGCACCGTCACTTGAATGACGTCCATTATCTCAGAGCGTCTTGGGTCCAGGGTTGAGGGGGTCGAGGCGGGGCTCAGCTAGGTCCCTGGTGGGCGTCTCCCAAGCTGCATTCAGAGTGTCAGCCGGGGCTGCCTTCCCCTCTGGAGCTCAGGGTCCTCTTCCAAGTTCATGTGGTGCCAGAGTCTAGTTATTTGCAGTTGGAGGACTGAGGTCCCTGTTTTCTTGCCGACTGTCCCCCACCCAGGGCTGCTCTCGGCTCCTAGAGGCCCCCAACAGTCACCACATGATCCCTCCAGCGCCCTCCTGCAACATGGCAACTCACTTCTTCAAGGCCAGCAGGGGAATCTCGCTGTAGTCTCGTCCGAGGGAGTCTTATAAATTCATGCCTTCACAGAAATGACGCCCATCACCTTTTCCGTATTCTGTTTGCTAGAAGGCAGTCTCAGGTGCCACCCACATTTGCAGGATTAAACAGGGGTCTAACTCGTTGGGGGTTGCCTTAGGATGTGTCCTCACAAGTTTCTAGGTCTCTCTACCTGGAATTCTACTCCCTGCCCGCTCCATCCCACCCATTTAGCTAACTCCTCTCTCTAGTCTCAGCTTAGATACGGACTTTGACATTCTCCGTTGAGCCCCGCACAAAAAACACACCCCCAAACCAAGTCAAGCTCCCTCCTCTCTACATCAGTCCCATCATGACACTTAATGTGCTCTCCTGTCATCGTGCATTGCCTGTTGACTTCTCTACAGTCCTCCAGTCAAGAATGTAGACTTAATTGTTTGTTTTTCTTCATGCTTCACATAATAGGAGCTCAGTCAGCGTCCGTTCAGTGCTAAAAAAACTGTGAGGGATGGAATGAGGAAATTACCCATTTAGTCACCCAGGGGAAACTTTCCAGAGAAGACAGTTCAAATGGAGTTCTTGGGAGTACAATATCATCTGCGCTGACTTTTTTAATCAAAAAGATACTATGCTCTCAATCAACTGCCGTATTCCACCTGTACTGCTGCTTTATACAGTGGAGTAACAGCAGAGATCATGATATCTTCACATATTGAGTCTCTTTTCTGAGCTCTCAAGAACCAATCCAGGTTCACTTATAATTACATTATGAAAATCAGGCCCAAGCAAGGCTTGGGACCAGGCATAGCCCAGGGGACACACATAATGACATGGGAGTTGCCCTTCAGGTTACTACTGTGTTGCTGGGAGAGAAGACATCCTTGTACAACTGATAAGTCCAATAGTATCATATCCTTTAGGAATAAAGGCACAACTTGTTCAGGAGAGAGCTCACTGTGGACTGAAATGCTCAGGGAAGCATTCAAGATGAGGACATCTTTTTTTTTTTTTTTAATCTTTTTTTAACATTGATTTTTGAGAGAGAGCATGAGTGGTGGAGGAGCAGAGAGAGAAAGAGGGAGACACAGAATCCGAAGCAGGCTCCAGGCTCTGAGCTGTCAGCACAGAGCCTGACACGGAGTTTGAACTCAAAGACTACGAGATCATGACCTGAGCTGAAGTTGGATGCTTAACCAACTGAGCCACCCAGGTGCTCCGTGATGAGGAAATCTTTCAAGAGGAGTTCAATTTTAATTGGTGAGACATTGGAAGTAGAGTGGGATGGAAGCTTGACCATTCACAGAAACCTTGGGAAGTAAATGTAAATGTTAGAGCGCTTGAATTGTGTCCACTAAATAGCTTTAAATACCTCGGCCAGTGTTTGACTTAATTATACACTAGTATGTGTGTTGGTTGGTGTTGCTGCCAGAAGGTCTTTGTGTTTAAAGCCTAGAAACTAATGAACAGCTGGATCTTCTGGTAAAGAAGTTTCCATCCTACGTGACAGAGGGAAATGTGGACAGTGTTGTAGTCGGCAAAGTAAACATAGCGCCAGGTCTGAATCAGTTGGCTTACGTAAAACGCATTTAGTTCTTGGAAGGCAAGAATTCATATTGGCTGGGGAAGTGTTCGTTCTATAGGTGAGAGTCCTGCCTGAACCACCCCCCCTCCCACCCCCCGGAATAGCCCATGCGGGAGATTCCCAGGTGTGTCCCCACCAAGAGGTTGAATAGAGGGTGACCTTGTTTGGACTCTGCTGCCTTGTGATTCTGACCCGTTTCATTTTTCTGACTGCCTGTACTATGTTGCCAGACCTTTTCCCCTTTATTCTTTGGTAATAAAGCCTGCAAGAGGTATTTTTATAGACCTCTTACTAGAATAATCCTTAGGCTCTCAAGCTACTAGGAAAAGGATGAAAAAAAGCCACATGAGCTTGTTCTTATACGAGTTGAGTTCATTAGAACAGTCCCTGGAGTGGGCGCTGCTCTTTCCTAAGCCACTCAATGGCACCTGGCGAGGGCGGCAGCTCTGTTCACAGAAGCTGGGTCATGCCGACTCCATCTTGGCCGCATCCCAGGAAGGTGGGGATGTGACCGCAGTTTACCACTGCACCAGGAAAACTGATGTGATTTTCTGTGTGTCATTGCAGAAATTCAGAGTGGATGTTCTTTTATAAAATTTTTAATGTTTATTTATTTTGAGAGAGAGCGTGAGCACAAGCAGGAGAGGGGTAGAGAGAGAGAAAATCCCAAGCAGACTCTACACTGTCAGCCCAGAGCCCGACGCAGCTTGATCCCACGAGCTGTGAGTTCATGACCTGAGCCAAAATCAGGAGTGGGATGCTTAACCCGCTGAGCCACCCAGGTGCCCCAGGGTTGATGTTCTTAATGAAGCTGAATTGGGTCTTTGGAAGTATTTTGTTCTATTTGTTTGCTCTTCGGGTTACTGAAAGAACATTTAGAAAAAGATGTGGAAGTAAATTTAATAGAGCAGAGAGCTCTTTTTGAGGGGCATGAAACAGAACACTAAAGCAGGTATACCTCCAATTGTAATTGAAACCAACACATTCTGTAGACTTCCGATAAGGTGTGAGACACTCTTTCCTTCATAAAACTTTCTATTCATGGAATAAATATATTGCTCATTAGAACTGACACTTGTTTCATTATGGCTTTGCCACTACCATGCTTTCCCAAGACTGGACTTTCTTTCAAGTGCGCACCAAAACAGTAGCATTACAGGAAGATCTTTAATATTGAGAAAATAGTCTCAGAGAAGTTAAAATACTTAAAGTCCAGTCTTGATGAAAACTTCTGATCCATAGTTTTGATAAACAGATTCATATTTCTGAAAACTTTTTATTATTAAAAAAATAAGCTGGAGTGCTTTGGTGGCTCAATCAGTTAAGCGTCTGACTTCTGTGCAGGTCGTGATCTCATGGTTCTTGGGTTCGAGCCCCACATTGGGCTTGGTGCTGACAGCTCGGAGCCTGTAGCCTGCTTCAGATTCTGCGTCTGTCTCTCTCTCTGACCCTCCTCCACTCGTGCACTGTCTCTCAAAAATAAAAATGTTAAAAAAAATTTTTTTAATAAGCTTTATACTTGTAGATTTTTTTTTTTTGGCCAAAGAGATAGACTGTTTATGCATCAACCGAGTGTATAATTGCAATTATAGGAAGAGGACTCAATGAGACACTTTTCTAGGAGAGTTATTTGTGGTAGAGTTTTACAAGTGGTCGGAAATCCAGGGCGGGAGTGGGTAAAGCGCCTGTGAGTCAGATGGTGGTAGGAATCTTTATTTGCTTTTTTGCCCAAATGTCGAAAGACACAACAGAGAGAATGGGAAAATGTGCTATTAAGAAAACCTAATGCATCATTATAGGCCAGAATGACTCACCAGAGCATAAATCAAAACATCATCAGTGAGAGAGAGTGTCATTTAGCTCCCGCCCACTGTCACCAGAATGCTTCCACGCTCTTAATAGAAGAGCATAAAAATGTGGCCCTAGTTTTTCTAGAGAACGATTCACAATTTCTTACGCATGCAGTAATTCCAAAATTATAAAATTAAAAGCTACCTTGAGGAAGGGTCTTAATATTTTCACATCTTTCCAAATAGTGGGAATTCTGATACAGTGCCAGTAATTAGATACACTTCTGTTATGTTGGAAGCATAGGATTCAGGTGGCCAGTTCGGAGATACAGGGCAGCCAATAGCGACGATCTGTTTAGTTCCAATTCTGGTAATCTTGTGATGGCCAAGCTGAGATGGAGTGGAGACGGTTCCATTCGAACTTCAAACTCCATTCTGAGAATTACGTTCATCATGTCATTTTTTAAATAAAACTATTTATTCATTTGTTAAGTTTATTTCTTTTGAGAGAGATAGAGTGGGTGGAGGAGGGACAGAGAGAGAGAGGGAGAGAGAACCCCAAGCAGGCTCTGCGCTGTCACCACAGAGCCCGATGCAGGGCTCGAATCCATGAATCAAGAGATCATGACCTGACTCGAAATCAAGTGTCAGATGCTCAACTGACTGAGCCACCCAGGCGCCCCTTAGTGTCAGTTTTTTAGAGGTGCATTAATTGGTTTTGAGGCCAAGATACTGTGATCACAATAGTCCTGCAGAGAGAGTTTCCATGTGCGGGCAAGGTAATATTTTGCAAAGTTCTTGGATTTTTTCCCCCCCCTTCCTTTTTTTTTTTTTTTCTTTTTAAGTTTATTTATTTTGAGAGAGTGGAGACATAGTCGGGGAGGGGCAGAGAAAGGGAGCAAGAATCCCAAGCAGGCTCCGCACTGTCAGTGCAGAGCCTAACGTGGGGTTCAAACCCATGAACCATGAGATCATGACCTGAGCCAAAGTCGAACCTTAACCAACCGAACCACCCAGGTGCCCTTCTGTTCTTTTGTTAACATAGCATGTCTCTCTGGATTTCTTGTGACTTACACTTCATGTATGACTGGTGCCAGTCCATGGAGTATTTGTCCCTTGATGAGATAAGTGATTATAAACTTTGATGGCAACTTCATGGTCTGTTATGACTATCGAGTGTAATAACAACCCTCCAAAATGGGACTTTTCTAAATCTTTGCTTTTTCTTTCTAGTAATGTACTTTTTTACTCTATTTTACAAACATCTTTTTTTTTTATTTCTAGGAGAGAGAGAGAGACAGCGTGAGCAGGGGAGGGTCAGAGAGAGAGGGAGATACAGACTCTGAAATAGGCTCCAGACTCTGAGCTGGCAGTCAGCACAGAGCCCGACGTGGGACTCGAACCCACGAACCGCAAGATCATGACCTAAGTGAAAGTCGGACGCTTAACCGACTAAGCCTCCCAGGCGCCCCTCTATTTTACAAACATCTTAGGACACGACAGAGAGAAAGTTGACCAAACAGAGCAGCCCTTCCCTGAGGGGAGTTTGAGAAGCACACAGATATGTGTTTGGAGCAAACTTAGAAGAAAACCTTACCTCCCCCAAGAGATCTCTGAGAGAGAATCTCCTTTTACCAGCCGTGTTCTTTGCTTCTGATGTGTCACTTTCCCTGGGGCAGGTCTTCCTTCGAGAATCCCTGGAGCAGAAGCTGGAGAAGCGGCGGGAGGAGGAAGTTACGAGGGCGGCCATGGTGATCCGGGCCCACATCTTAGGCTACCTGGCACGGTAAGAAGCACAGAGGGGAGAAGCCATTTAGCACCAAAAGGAGGGCTTCCGTACTGTGTGTCCCCGAGCGGGGTAGCCCGGGTCATTTGCTTTCATTTACAGTAGACCTGGATGGGGGTTAAGACCACGCTATGGAGAGTCTCAAGCTGGTGCTCGTAACTAGCGATGCCAGATGCCCGGGTGGCTTGACCTGGACGGAAAGCAGGAAAGGGGCCTCCTGGTATCTTCGTTAGAGCAATGACAGGAAGGGACCGTGCTGAGATATTTAAATTGTTTACCCAGTTCCTTGCAGGCAGCCTGGTTGTCTCAACTTGGCTGTCATCTCATCGCGTCCACAGAGGCCCCCACCCTCCAGCGCTGACCCAGTGAGGTGGCCTCTGGTCTTGTGCACTTGAGTTTTGTCCATCTCTGTGGACCTGCGCACCACGTGAAACTCCACGCCGCAACATTTTCTGAAGTACAAAGCCATCCTGCTGTGGCGTTTTACCCCTCACCCCCACCCCCCCATCATGAGAACCGGAGACCATATCAAATCTCTTTCGGTCCTGTTTACAACGCGACTTCTGCCAGGACTGTTCAGAGTCAGCATTAGGGGTTACGGGTTTAGCCAAGACAATGATAGGGTTCTTGCTTTAGCTTTGTTTGTTATTATTGTGTTGTTTTTCTTCTGTTTTGTCCAAAGGGGCCTCCTGTTTGCTCCCGTCTCTAAAACGAGGCTTTCCAGATAGGCCCTGTTCTTTTGTCTTGTAGCGTTAACATAAACTCCTGAAGAGCTTGGAGCCTCGTTACCTCAACGGTTCCGTTGTGCCACTCTGTTCTCATTTTCAGAAAGCAATACAAAAAGGTCCTTTGTTGTGTGGTGATCATCCAGAAGAATTACAGAGCATTCCTTCTGAGGAAGAGATTCTTGCACCTGAAAAAAGCAGCCATCGTTTTCCAGAAGCAACTCCGAGGTCAGATCGCTCGGAGAGTTTACAGACAGCTGCTGGCGGAAAAACGGGAGAAGGAAGAAAAGAGGAAACGGGAGGAGGAGGAACAGAGGAAACGGGAGGAGGAGGAGAGGTATGGTAGCTTTTTTGCTTGGATGAAGCAGGAGGGGCGCCTTTTGAGTTTTAAGGTCAATATCCTTTCTCGCAGCAAGAATTCCCAGTGGGTGCTGCAGAACCATCTATTTGAAACATTACTCTCTTGGCAGCTTGGGGAGAAAATTCCTTGGCAGCATGGACGACTGACTTCTGTGCATTCTTGTCCGTGCACGGAATGAGTAATGTACCAAAGGAAGAGGGTCCATCCTTCATTCTTTTCAAGTTGTCTTTATCAAAGCATGTTTTTTAAAAAGCTGGCTCGCTCTGAAAAGTGCTTCTAGGATGTTTTCTCTGCGTTGGTTTATCTTCCTGTCTTTTTTTTACTCTCTTTAGAGAAAGAGAGAGGGCCCGAAGAGAAGCTGAGCTCCGCGCCCAGCAGGTAAAGAATGCCCACGACCTCGTGGCATCTGGTCTGCCCGTTTCTTTCCCACGTCAAACACTCTGAATCAAGGATTTGAAGCTAAAATAAAGTATAAAGATACAAGAAGAATTTTAAAGGAGATCTCTACGATGCAGCCCATTACAACTGAGTATAACCACCATATCAGTTTGCTAGTGCTGCCATAACAAAGTGCCACAGCCTAGATGGATTGAACGAGAAAAACGGTTATCTCGTGACTGTGAAGGCCAGACGCCCAAGATAAAGATAGCAGCAGATTGGGTGTCTTCTGAGGCCTCTCTCCTTGGCTTGCACATGGCCACCTTCTCCCTGTGTCCCCCCGACGTCTCCCATTCGTGTGCATGCATCCCTGGCGTCTCGGTGTGTCCCAGTCTCCTCTTCCTACAAGGACACCGGTCAGACTAGGTTACAGTCCGCCTCAGGGCCTTTTTCTAACGTAATCACCTCTTTAAAAGCCCTTCCTCCAGGGTCGCCTGGGTGGCTCGGTGAGTTAAACAACTGACTCGATTTCTGCTCCGGTCATGATCTTGCTATTGGTGAGATCAAGTCCTACGTGGGGCTCCGGGCTGACGGCACAGAGCCTGCCTGGGATTCGCTCTCCCCTCTCCCTCTCTGTCCCTCCTGTGCACACACACGTGCGTCCTCTCTCTCAAAATAAATAAACTTCAGAAATAAAAGCGCTGTCTCCCAATGCGCCTTCTGAGGTACTGAAGATTAGGCCTTCGGCACATCAGCTTGGAGGAGGGGGCACACGGCTCGGCCCATAAACTCCACTTCTCGTCCCGGTTCTTTATTGCGAAGGAAGAGCGATGCTTGTACCCCTCGCAGTGAGCCTTGCTAACCCGGTCCCTCTTCTGCCCAGGAGGAAGCCGCCAGGAAGCAGCAAGACCGCGAAGCCTCGCAGAAGGTCCAGGCGGAGGCCGAGCTGCACCAGGACCTCGAGAAGCAGAAGGAAAACAAGCAGGTGGAGGAGATCCTCCGGCTGGAGAAGGAGATCGAGGACCTGCAGCGCATGAAGGAGCGGCAGGAGCTGTCCCTGACCGAGGCCTCCCTGCAGAAGCTGCAGCAGCTGCGGGACCGCGAGCTCCAGAGGCTGGAGGACGAGGCGTGCCGGGCGGCGCAGGAGTTCCTGGAGTCGCTCAACTTCGACGAGATTGACGAGTGCGTGCGCAACATCGAGCGCTCCCTGTCGGTGGGCAGCGAGTTCTCGCGGGAGCCCGCGGAGGCCGCGGAGCGCGCGTGCGCAGAGAAGCCCAGCTTCAACTTCAGCCAGCCCTACCCGGAAGAGGAGGTGGACGAAGGCTTCGAGGCGGACGACGACGCCTTCAAGGACTCGCCCAACCCCAGCGAGCACGGCCACTCGGACCAGCGCACCAGCGGCATCCGCACCAGCGACGAGTCCTCGGAGGAGGACCCTTACATGAACGACACGGTGGTGCCCACGAGCCCCAGCGCAGACGGCACGGTGCCCCTCGCCCCGTCGGAGTGCGCCTCCTCCGCCGGGGAGCCCGCCTACTGCTTGCCGCAGAACGGCGGGGGCCTCCCCGCCCCGGACGGCGACTACGACTACGACCAAGACGACTACGAGGACGGCGCCGTCACCTCGGGCAGCAGCGTCACCTTCTCCACCTCGTACGGCAGCCAGTGGTCACCGGACTACCGGTGCTCCGTGGGCACCTGCAACAGCTCCGGGGCCTACCGCTTCAGCTCGGAGGGGGCGCAGTCCTCGGTGAGTGCTGCGCGCCCACACCCCGGGCGCCCCGCCTCCCGGAGGGACGAGCCGAGGCTTCGGCGTCAGGCTCTCCGAGACGCCCCTCAAACCCCGCTCTCTCGCCGAAAGCCGTCGCGTTAGTAAATGGAACTTTGAGGGGCATGTTGCAGTTTGAACACAGAGCCCGGAATTGCATTTTGCCCGGAGCCTAAGAAAACTGGCATTTTCCATGGAAACCTTAGTTGTGTCTATCCTAGCTTCCCAACAGGTCGGGAAATAAGACCCCCTCGGAAATTAGAGCTAGCATTGCCAAGGGCATCCTGGAGAAGCGGCCCTTACGGTAGCTGTAGGGTCCACCTCCTGGAATGTTCTGCCCTGTTCCGGTCGTAAGGGAGGACCGTTTCCGGCTTAACACAGGGGCTTTCCAACTATTTATAGTCTATTTATAGTTTACTTTAATTTTTCCCATTGACTGCGCATTAAATACCCCCTTGATTTTCTAAGACTTGAAGTTATTTTTATCGTAGTAATTTGAAGGGAATTAGCTCATGTACGGTTTGATTAAAATTATACCCTTGAACAGCAATGTCTTTAGAACAGCCGTTGGGTTGAAGTCTCTGTCGCACTTCATGTATTCATTCAGCGGGCCCTGCGACCCTAAAAGTCAGTATTTTATCATTCTTTTGAGGACTGCCCTGTGTGGTAACGGTTTGAATCCACATGTCGCCTCTTGGTCAGTTTTTAGTTTGTTCAATGTGAGTCGACGGCTAGGCTGGGCATTTTTGTTGCTTTTTCTGTTTTGCTCACCACTGGCTCGCTCTCTTCTCCTTGTCCAGTTTGAAGATAGCGAAGAGGACTTTGATTCTCGGTTTGATACGGATGATGAACTGTCTTACCGGCGGGACTCCGTGTATAGCTGTGTCACGCAGCCTTACTTCCACAGCTTTTTGTACATGAAAGGTAGGATCCGTGTCACCAGGGTGTCAGGGTTGGGGGTGGAGCAATGGAGGACTGAGGTTTTCACTAAGGGACACCAGGAACATCACTCTCCGTTCCCCCTACCCTTACCTGGTGTTAGGTCCTCTTAGATGAGGGAGGGGTGCCCTGCTGCTATGACATGGGTGACGTGATCGTGCCATGAAGGGCTCTTTTGACTCTCCACAGTGCACATTGTTTGGACAGAGGGTACAACTGGCCACTGCTGCCATATTCCGTCCCTCTCTACTCTCTTGCCTCCCCATCTCATTTCTGTGCTTTTTTCCTTTCTTCCTACATCTCCTCTCCCCTGCCCCCAACTTTCCTCTTTCTTTTACACGTGGGTGTGCGCACACGGACGGACACACACACACACACACACACACAAGCTTCTGCGGGAGCTGGTATAGCTCATTGTAAGGATACGCTACACTTTTCCCTCTGACACGAGTGTCCGAGAACCCCGAAGCTTTCCCTATCCATGGGGAGCGGTAAAGATCTGAGAGACGGGCGCATCTTGATGGCTTATGACACCTGCTATCTGCCCCCTACTTTGTGATAAGGATTTTGGTTGTATGTTTTGAGTATTAAATTTTGAATGTGCTGAACTGACCCTTAATACTTAAGGACTTCAGGGGCACCCTGGCTCAGTGGGTTAGGTGTGGGACTCTCAATTTCGGTTCAGGTCGTGATCTCTTGGTCTGAGAGTTCAAGCCCTGCGTCAGGCTGTGTGCTGATAGCGCAGAGCCTGCTTGGGATCCTCTCTCTCAAAATAAATAAGCTCAAAAAAATAAAATACTCAAGGCCTTCAAAGCATTTACTTTCGGAAAGGAACTTAATTAGGACCTTGTAGCCATGCCTTATTTCTGCTGTCAACTCTGCCTTCTGCATCGGTGACAGGGATCATGAGAAGCCCCAGTCCTCACTGGGTTTTGGTAGGAGTTTCCCATGGATCAGTGAAGGAAGGGACTGCCTGGTTTCTGACATGGCTCTAGACTGGACGAGGGAAGGGGTCTGCATCCTGGGGGGCGGGGGGGACAGGGATAATAAGAACCACCCACCTTCCACCTCATGGCGCCCTTCACTCCACCCCTCCTTTTCTTTCCCTTCCCCGTTTCTCTGTCAGCAAGTGTGTCTTCTCTGACTCTTTTCTTTACTGTGGCCATCTTTCTTCATTTGCTTTGCCTTTCCTTTTTCCCCTCTGAAAAAGTGTTTTATTCTGTTTTCCCTCTCTCTGTTTCTTCTGTTCTTTGCTTCTCTCTTCTTCTGTTGGCATATTTCTCCCTCTTCATATTGCTTGGCCTCCTCAGTATTTTTTCTGTTCTTCACTTACATTTTTCTTTTCATTTGATTTCTCTCCCTGTTACTTTTGTCCCCATGTTAAACATCGGTCTGGTTACTAACATCAGTCACTCGCTTTTCAGATTTCTCCTGTGATCAGCCCCAGAGCCCCACGTGCTCATGGAAAGCCCCCCAGGTCTAGTTTAGGGACCATCTTCCAGTTGCCTGGAGTCATTGGTTCCTGGGAATTTTTATGAGTGTGCTAAATGAGAAAGATTGAAAAATCCTAGCCGAGGAATCAAGTGGTCGTTGGAATACTCGAGGAAAGAAAAAAATTAATCACAACTCAACCTAATCTAATAAGTATGTTAAATCAATCATAGCATTTTAAGATTTTTCTCATGTAAGAAAAAGATTTTGTCTTGCATTTCTCAGAGTAAATATAAGCTTTTTATTATTAATATATTTCCCCATCCTTAATTGAGTTCCCTAATTTAGCTTTAAAATTTCCCTATAAGTCATTCTTTTTTTCTTTTAGTTTTTTTAATGTTTTTTATTTATTTCTGAAAGAGAGAGACAGCATGAACAGGGGAGGGTCAGAGAAAGAGTGAGACACAGAATCTGAAGCGGGCTCCAGGCTCTGAGCTAGCCATCAGCACAGAGCCCGATGCGGAGCTTGAACCCACAAACCATGAGATTGTGACCTGAGCCAATGTCGGACACTTAACTGACTGAGCCACCCAGACGCCCTCCCCCCCCATAAGTCCTTCTTACTTAAAATATATGACATTGGTTTATCGCATAATTGTCTGATTAAAACAAACGAGATGAAGAAGTAAAGCTATATTCCAAGCATTAAAATCTTTAAAGCATGAGGGGCGCCAGTGTGGCTCAGTTGGTTGAGCATCCAGCTTCAGCTCAGGTCGTGATCTTGCAGTTCGTGAGTTCAGGCCCCATGTTGGCTCTGCGCTGACACCTCAAAGCCTGGAGCCTGCCTCAGATTCTGTGTGTGTGTGTGTGTGTTTGTGTGTGTGTGTCCCTCTGCCCCTCCCCCACTTGTGTTTTTTCTCTCTCAAAAATAAATGTTAAAAAAAATTAAAGGGGCGCCTGGGTGGCTCAGTCAGTTAAGTGCCCAACTTCGGCTCAGGTCATGATCTCGCGGTTCATGGGTTCAAGCCCCGTGTCGGGCTGTGTGCAGATGGCTAGCTCAGAGCCTGGAGCCTGCTTCAGATTCTGTGTCTCCCTCTCTCTCTGACCCTCCCCTGCTCACGCGCTCTCTCTCTCACAAATAAAACATTAAAAATTTAAAAAAAAAATTAAAGTATGAAAAGCTCAAGAAGTTAAGCAAGTGAATTTTTGGCAAACTCCTCTTAATAAAACTTTATAAATGCATCATCTTTTAATCTTTGGAACATCATTTAATCTTTAATAAAGTACTTATAAAGTTGCAACCAAAAGTTTTAGAGAAACCGATTATAAAGGAAATCTGACCATCAGATTATATTTTATAAGCATCAGTGAGTTTTCACCAGCCTAATAGTCTGCTAAAGGTGTTTGCAGTTAGGAGATTAATAGCATTGATCTTCTTCTCTCCATGATGAGGTATGCAGGGGGCACCCAGCTGGGAGCGAGTCCCATTCATAACAAGAGCCCAGAGTACATAAGCTCCAGGTAACGCTCTTGTGATGACTGGTCTAATCTGTGTCTTCAGAACAATTGTGAGCAACGTTTATCATTTACAAACTTTTTTTTACCTGAAATGTAATTAACATATAATGTAATCTTGGCTTCAGGTGTCCAACATAATGATTCAACAATTTCGTACATTACTCCGCGCTTACCACGAGTCGTAGCCCCGTCTGTCATCAGACAGTGTTTTTAACCTTTATCACTTACAGACGATGATAAGATAATAGAAAAACTCTGTACTACAGTTTCCTCTGGGCTTGTTTTGAGAAACCCAGATTAAAGCCACAAATCAGAAAGAAAAAGTTTAATTCCAGGAGCCCTTGGCGAGTCTGTAGTTTGTGAAAGAAACAGCCCTGGAGTGGGGCATGGCCACAGACTTCACTGCTAGGTGAGCAGGAAATGTTTTAGGTTGAAGAAGGCATCGGTGTGTGTAAGAAAGCAGGTGCCTTTGCACACCAGACACCAGTGTGGTCCTCGCTTCCTTGTCCTCACGCAAATGAAGTATGGGGTTTAGCTCTTTAGTCATTGAAGGAAGTCGTTGAAGAAATTTATCTGAGAAGGTCTGTTTTCAGGTTCTATGCAATTTGTAAAAGCATTTTCTTTATTTCTTCTTTCAGTATCCATGTTCAAGGGTGCCTTATTTTTATCACTGGCTGATCAAAAAAAATTTGTCACCGTATAATACATTAATTAAGTAGANAATCTGAGAAGGTCTGTTTTCAGGTTCTATGCAATTTGTAAAAGAAAGCATTTTCTTTATTTCTTCTTTCAGTATCCATGTTCAAGGGTGCCTTATTTTTATCACTGGCTGATCAAAAAAAATTTGTCACCGTATAATACATTAATTAAGTAGATTCAATGTTAGTGGATATGTGAAGAGATTTTTGATTGATGGTGGTTAAGATGTCATCTTTGAGTGTTCTTGGGAAATCTAGAATACTGAAGTTTATTTTGATAGCATGAGAAGGGAGGGGCGGAGAGAGAGAATCCCGAGCAGGCTTTACATGGAGCCTGACTTGGGCTCGAACCCACAAACCATGAGATCATGACCTGAGCCTAAACCAAGAGTCAGCTGCCCAACTGACTGAGCTACTCAGGCACTCCAAGATATTTAGAATACTAAGATAAAATTATTCTGCTAGAAAAATGTTAGAACTTTTTTTAAATATTTTATTTTTAAGCAATTACTATACCCAACATGGGGCTCAAACCCAGATCAAGAGTCGCATGCCTCACTGACAGCATCAGCCCAGCCACCATTTAGAAATAACTTTTTACTTGTAAAAGATAAATATATCCTGTCAGCCTTCTCTTAACCAAAAAGATTTGTATTAAATAAATCATGGCTAAATTCTCATTTTTTTTCTTTTTTCCTTTTAAACGAATTTTTAATTTTTTTTTTTTCTTTTTGAGACAGAGACAGTGAGAGTGGGGGAGGAATGGGGAGAGACAGAGACACAGAATCTGAGGCGGGCTGCAGGCTCCAACCTGTCAGCACAGAGCCTGATGTGGGGCTTGAGCTCACGAACTGTGAGATCATAACCTGAGTCAACGTCGGCTTTGGCTGATGCTTAACTGACTGAGCCACCCAGGCACGCCTAAATTCTCATTTTTAAGACCCAGTCACAATTGCTTCATGTTCTAAATCTTTTAGTTTTTACATATAAGCCATTTTCAGATGATGATGCATTCCTTTGAAAGGATATGTTTATCCCAAAAAGTCCTATCTTATTTTCCAATGTATGATTTCAGTCTTGATCTGAATACACTGAATAAGGAATGTGTAAACTTTGACACCATTTAAAAAAATTTTTTCAATGTTGATTTGAGAGAGAGAGAGAGAGAGAATGCACATGAGTGGGGGAGGGACAGAGAGAGGGAGACACAGATTCCAAAGCAGGCTGCAGGCTCTGAGCTGTCAGCACAGAGCCTGATGCGGGGCTCGAACCCACAAACTGTGAGAACATGACCTCAGCCAAAGTCAGACACTCAACCGACTGAGCCACCCAGGCGCCCCTCTTTGACATCATTTTAAATTAATTTCTCCTCTCCGGGGCATTTGGAGGTAAGCATGATCCGTACGTACAGAAATGGTTCTCGCCCCATGGCTCTGGACGTATTCCGGGGGTTAGAGTGTCAGCTTGTCATTGGCGTTTCTGGTGGCTCATCACCGGGATTTCTCAGCTGAGTAGGAGGCGCTCCGGATGTGAGGGAGGGACGGCATTCTCTGCGACCAAGCCAAGCTAGTGTAACATCTCCCACTGCCTCCGGAACACAAGGGAGGGGTGCTAAGANGATCTTGTCATCTTGATTGACTTTACTTGTACCCTCCCTCACCCATCTGGGGGCCACAGGTGGCTTAATGAACTCCTGGAAACGCCGCTGGTGTGTCCTCAAGGACGAAACCTTCCTGTGGTTCCGCTCCAAGCAGGAGGCCCTCAAGCAAGGCTGGCTTCACAAAAAAGGTGGTGGCTCATCCACACTGTCCCGGAGAAACTGGAAAAAGCGCTGGTTTGTCCTCCGCCAGTCCAAGCTGATGTACTTTGAAAACGACAGTGAGGAGAAGCTCAAGGGCACCTTGGAAGTCCGGACAGCCAAGTACGTGGATGGACTGTGTGGGTGGCCCCTTGGGTGGTGCCCTGGGGCTGCTGGGCCATTGATGTCATTGCCACCAAAGCCACCGGTCCCTGGGCTGTAGTAGGTGTTGAGTGCATCCAAACCATTCCCTTCAGTGGACTGGATTGTTACGAAACTGGGGAAGTGACGTCGTGAGCAGTTCACGCTCTGTGGGCACGTTCAGACATTGGGCTCTTGTTGTAAGACGCCACCCGGACCTGGAGCTGGCCTGTAGGAAATGTGATTGTCTGTATGCAGGAATCCTGGGAATAGTGAACAGCCGGTCAAGAATCTTTTTCTTGGTCCACAGACCACTTCTAGTCCTTCTATGTAAGCAGATTGCTAAATTGGAGACAGATTGCTAATGCGGGGGTGTTTGGGGCATCATTGACATACGTTAGTTTCACACGTACACCATAGCGCCTGCACATTTGTGTCCTTTGCAAAATGATTACCATGGTAAGACTAGTTAGCATCCATCACCATCACCGTCCATACTTACAGATTTCCCCCTGGGAGATTGTACCTTTTCACTACCTTCTTCCTTTTGTTTGTTTGTTTTTAACTTTGTGATTACGCTTCACTCGTAGAGGTGTTTTTCGGAATGAATTTTTGTCTTTTGCTATGTGGGATATACCAGCCATCTTCGTTCCCAGCAATGAGAGGAACAGAGCTGGGCTTTGACTCCAACAAACTCTCTNCTGTTCCTCCTCGTGATTGACCGCACAGAGGGCTCACCCACAAATGTCGGGAAGCTCAGGAGGAGGAGGGAAGAGCGAGAATTCCTGTGGTGCAAACTGATGTAGGTTCCTCGTGCACCTGACTGCTGCTTGAGGAAGCCCTGTTCTCCGGGTGCCTTGTGAGAATTACAGAGTTAAGGAGATGGTAGCTCTCATTCCACCATTTCTGTCCTGTTCTGTGGAGGAAGGACAAAAAATTCTTAGCGTTTCACCACATTAAGATTTTTTGCAGAGATTAATGAAAATGTTCCATTTTATTAAAGAAGATGTCAATCCTTTGCCGGAGGAGATGGAAGAATATAATGAAGGGCCTGTGCTCCTTCGCCAACTTCCAGCAGTGACCCCCTCGCCCCCAAGGCCCTAGTGTCTCACCCGTAACCCCCACCCCGCACCCCTTCCCTTGAGAACTGTTCCGTAATGCAGGTTCGGGCTCCATGTAATTTTATCTCTAAATAGTTCGGTATACGCTTAACAGTTAAGACTCCATACGTAATCACATTATGACTGTAACACTTAAAAAGTAACTCTTTAATCATCCAGACTCTGGTCACTGTTCAAATTCCTCCACTTGCCTTGTAAATGGAGGCGGTAGCGCTCCTCTTGGTTCAGGCTGGTTTGTTTCTCCAAATCAGAATTCAAACAAGGTTGATAAGTTGTAATCAATGGACAGCTCTCTCAAGTCTTCTATAGCATTCCCCTCCATCGTTTTCTTCACTCACTCACTGCCATTGAAGATGCTACCACATTTATCTGAGTTTCCAGATGGCGTGTGTCGTGACCCTGAGAATAGCTTCACTCACTCCTCTCCAGAGAGCTTTTTACAAGTGTGGGTCCCTGCCTGTGTTTTCTGAACATTTCCCAGGATTCACATGGGCCACTGTGGTTCAGACGCACAGCCTTGCAGCTAGATCCCTGTCCCCTCTCATTTTACATACGAGGTTGGTGAGGTCCTGAGAGGCAGAGCGGCTGGTCCAGTATGATGCAGTCGGGACGCTTTCCCTGAGGTCTTGCTCAAGGCTCCTCCAACCAGACGCCGGGCTGGCCGCTCCTCATGTATCACCTCTCACCTCCCGCACAGAAAGGGCAGAAATTCTCGCCATCTTGGTTTTAAAAAATATTTTCTCTTGTCTGACTCCAGCTGTAAGGTACTTATTTTTTCTACCTAGTAAGCCTGTTGAGTTGTGTAGATATGGAATCGGTGTTTTACTGTGAAGAGTCATGCTACCTCAGTTGGCAAAGCTAGCCGGCTTTATCCCCAAGACCTTCTTCAAGTATTTTACCATCTCTGGTCCCATCTCAACACGTGCTTGTGTTGCACCCTGATCTTGTTAACCTGCTCCACTGAGTGTAAACGTCCAGTGTCGTTCAGGGCATATTGGGATGAAATATCAGGATGGCATTGAGATCTAGAAACACCCAAGTCCTGCTCTTCAGCCCAGAGCCCTCAGTGGAAATAATGTGCCCATACCAGGTCAGGGGTGTCAGCCAAGGCCTTGAATTGCAGTGAGAAGCCGTGAGGAATTAGGAAAGAGCTCAAGACTAGTCACCTCGTGAGGGGTCCTTCCATTCTAGAGCAGTGAGAGGGGCCAAGGGAAGGTGCGGGCCAGGGAGGAGGCTCCTGCCCCAAGCCTTCTAGGGCCTCAGCAGGGACGGGCCTTTGGCAGCGGGCAAGAGTGAGGAGAGAGAGACTCCTCCCTAGAAAAATCCAGGAGACACTTAGCCCTGGCTTCGGTCTCAGCCTTTCTCTCTCAGGAGCAGAGAGGATCCCCGGCCCCCTGGAGGCCACAAGGTCAGGCTGAAGTAGGTATTTGACTGTCCGGTTACAGTTCCCAACTCAGTTATCTGTTTGGTGAAATTGCTTTGCTTGCTTCCTCTTACGGATCCCGTAGTCCTGATTGGCATCCGATGCTTGTGTCCCTTTGCAGAGAGATCATAGATAACACCAGCAAAGAGAACGGGATTGACATCATCATGGCCGATAGGACCTTCCACCTGATTGCCGAATCCCCAGAGGATGCCAGGTGAGACACTGCTTTCAACTGTGTGCAGACCACACCTTTGCTCCCGTGTAGGCCTGGGCACCACACAGATCAGTGTTCACCCTGCCAGCTCCGAAAAGATTTTTAGTGGATTTTCAGGCTGGGCTGGTTAAACCATCGAGGTAGGATGGTTGAAGAACCGCATCATGAAATTCACATTCTTGTCCGGTGGGGTATCTTTCACTGGCTAACGTGTCCAAGTTACCGCACATGGTCCAGGATTTCTGGCTTCAAATACCGCTAGACAGACCCCTTCTTATCTCGGCCCAGGCTTTTATTGTCCCCAGCACTGAGTGTCAACCATGCGCCTGCACAGAGCCAAAAGCCCACCCTTTGGAAGCTTCTGAGCTTTGAAGGGAAGCAGCTTGTGTTTGCCTAAGGATTGAGAACGCAGGAGCGTTCACCGCTGGGTGGTTAAATAATTGATAGCACTGTGGCATTGAGAGAGTGTTGAAAGTCTTCATGTTGAAGAATTCAGTAGGATAGAAGAGGTAGTCAACACTTAAGAGTTAATGATATTTCAGGCAGTATCCTGACATGCTTCACGTGTATTGTTAGCATTATTACCCTTCAACATATTTTACCAAGTAGTAGACTCAGGTAACAGAAGGGGTAGTATAATCTGAATAATGGAAGCTTGTTCTACTGAACAGAGACATTCCGTTTCTGATGTTTCTTGGGAAAGCTTCAGTATCTGAGTTGAAAGGACAGTGTGGTGTCCGTTGGCTGGGCCAAGTGGGATGCATCGCGGGGTCACGCGGGGGTAAGATCCGGTCGAGCATCTGTTTGTCCATTTCTGCCTCGTGAGCCTCAAGGTTACGCTGGAGGGATCTGTCGGATCCTCTGGGCAGCGCCAGCGAGGACCCTTCGCCTACATTCTTTCCTCGTGGCCTCAGGAATCATTAGCATTCTCCTTGCCTTCTCGCTTACCCCTTGCCCTTGGAATGTTTGAGTTGACACAGCGCCATGGTAGCAACAGCAAGGGCAAGGAAGAGAATCCTTCCCATGGGAACACACTGAGAGCCCCGCATGGCCCCATAAATTATGACAGAAACTAGAAAAACCAAGCAAACCTGGAAGTGCAGCCCCTCGTTCCATCCGGGCCTCCTAGAAACCACCCCTGGCTGTTTGCGGCCCCGGGAAGGCCGCGGCCTCGCAGCTGAATTACGGGCCCAGCGTTTGGCAACCATCCTCTCTGCTAATGAGCCTGCGAGGTTGAACGCTGGCCATCTTTTTTAACTGAGGACTTGGTCCCCTGATCAGCAGAATGCAGTTTTTAAAAAATTCCTTTTCAGGTTGAGTTAAATAAACTTGATTCATGAGGAGAAATTTGTAAATTTAAGAGTGTCACCTGAACAGATTGAAAGCACAGCAAATGTTATTCCTTTCTGTGTGTGTGTGTGTGTGTGTGTGTGTGAGAGAGAGAGAGAGAGAGAGAGAGAGAGAGAGTCGTCCTATGTAGCCTACATCTCGAACGTATGTGTTTTTCAGTGTTTGATCTGGGAAACTGTTGAGCTTCATAAAACAATAAGTGAAGTCTTGCCTTTGAGTTAACCAGAACTGATGAAGCAGATTTATATTAAATATTTCCCTTGGTCTCTTCCTAAGAGTCTTCATATGCTGGGGTTTTTTTTGGTAAATGTTTTTATTTATTTCTGAGAGAGTGAGTGTGAGCAGAGGACAGCCAGAGAGAGAGGGAGACACAGAATCTGAGACAGGCTCTAGGCTCTGAACTGGCTGTCAGCACAGAGCCTGACACGGGCCTCGAACCCACGAACCATAAGATCATGACCTGAGCCGAAGTCGGACGCTCAACTGACTGAGCCACCCAGGCACCCCTACATATGCCGTTTTAGAACTCTTGGTCACTGGGGCACCTGGGTCACTCAGTTGGTTAAGCATCTGACTTCGGCTTGAGTCATGATCTTGCAGCTCATGGCTCAAGCCCCACATCGGGCTCTGTGCTAACAGCTAACAGCTCGGAGCCTGGAGCCTTCTTCAGATTCTGTGTCTCCCTCTCTCTTCCCCTTCCTTTCTCATGCTCTGTCTCTCTCAAAAATAAATGAACATTAAAAAAAAAATTAAAAGAAATCCTCGGTCACATTTTTCTCCTTTAAGAATCACAGAGGATAGATTTTAGTGCTTTGCTTATAAGTACCTTACATGATTTACCTTTCTGTATAGGTATAATTTTTTTTTTTTTTGCTTAAATATCCTATTTTATATCAAGTACTTGGCCCTCTTCCTTACTTAGTAGGAGTGTATATATGCCTTACAAAACCCCTGCAGGAGAAGGATGTCCCAGCATCTCTTAGCTGGTGCCTCTCATGTTTTATAGTTGCTTCCTGAATGTTGGATGGATGAATGGACAGATGGATGAATGGATATTCATGGTCATTTTCCTCAAGCATGTATTGTGGGCGTAGTAACATCATGACTTTTGTTCAGCTTGACTTTTCTGAGGTTGACACATTTTCCTTTGTTGTCTGATTCTAATGAGGCTGAAAGTGAGAAAATTCATTTGAATAGAAGATAGAAGAGTTCTCCAGTCAAAACCAGTTTCCACTTTCTACTCCAAGCAGTTGTTTTCTGTTTCCAGCTCCCCTATGGTTTTGTTCACAGTTTGGTAGAAAATTCTCTCAGGTGGTTGGAAAACCCCATCCTGGGAGTGAGTAGGGAAAGTAGACACTAGTGGCCGTCCTGAGATGGTACTCTGACTTCGCTGGCCTTCTTGCCTTGGAATTTACTTTTAAAAAATGAAAAGGTCCCTTGAATGTTCCCTAGGTTATAAATAATATCTTCAATAGAGATCCTTCATTAGAAATGTTTTGGGGCAAACTGAGGACTTCATTGTCATCGTCATTAAATGTCTAAAGGTCCAGAGGTGCTGGAGGAGGAGAGGGTTAGATTGCATTGATCTGACATCGCAGCAGATGATCCCCAAAGGCGTGTGGCTGTTTCTTCTAGCCTGGCCCACTGCTGGTATGAAATCCACACTTAACCTGTGAGGAGTAGGCAGATTAAAAGCAAAGTTGCTCAGAGGAAGGGTCATTTTCACAGAGAATGTGGAGAGGGGCATCATTCACTGGGTTGCAAATCCAGCAGCTGGCCTCTCCCTGACAGTCACTTTCTCCTCCCCACAGCCAGTGGTTCAGCGTGCTGAGTCAGGTCCACGTGTCCACGGACCAGGAGATCCGGGAGATGCATGATGAGCAGGCCAACCCGCAGAACGCCGTGGTGTGTGAGCATTTCGCAGTGGGGGAGACGTCCGAGGGAGGCGAGGGGCTTGGGAATATCTAGACAATACTAAGTGAGCGTGTAATAATTAAAGAGAAAACCAATGATCTTTTGTTTAAAAATCATGGAGAAAAATAGAATAAGTTAAAGAAGATGATCACTCATAATATGTTCCAGTTCTCTCATTTTAAGCCATTAAAAGGACACCAAATCCCAAGCCTTGTGAAATCATGGAAGCACGTTATACTTTCTTTCAAAGGCATTTAGGAATTTTTAAACCGTGTCTTGTCAGTCTTCATTCTATGCTGGACGTATATACGGAACGATGAAATCATATTTTAGGAATAAAGTGTTACTTTCTAATAAGAACTATTTAACAGTTTCTTAGTTTCTTAGCAGAGTTTCTTAGCAGAGTAAGTTTCTTAGCAGAGTAAGGAGCGTCTAGGTGGCTCCGTCAGTTTAGTGACCCACTCTTGATTTTGGCCCAGGTCATCATGATCTCATGGTTTGCAAGATGAGCCCCACATCGTGCGCTGTGCTGATAGCATGCAGCCTGCTTGGGATTGTCTCTTCCTCTTTCTCTGCTCCTCCCCTGCTCAAACATGGTTCCGGGCTCGCCTATCCTCCCTCCCCCCTCCCCCCCCCAATAAACACTTTTTTAAAAGGGGGAAAGTTCTATTTAAAAAATGTTGCTTAGAGTAAGTGTAAAATTTAATGATGGATCATAGCATAAATCAGAAAAATTTGTACTATTGAAAGAAGTTTGTAAACACTTTTCCCTGAAGGTATTTTAAAAGTAAGACAGGAAGATTAATCTATAATTTTTTTAATGAGTGAACTGTAGTTTCTTCCCTGTCGAGAGGCTGTCTGTACTCACTAACAAAAGGGGAGGGGGCCCTTAGATAACGATTATTTTGCAGATAACACGGAAGGAGCGTTTCTGTTTGACTGTTTAGAGAGTCATAACCTAGGGATATTATGATGATGTGTGCTGTATTTAAATGGTTCTCTTGCCTCTGTTTCTGCTCCTTCCCAGGGCACTTTGGATGTGGGGCTGATAGATTCTGTGTGCGCCTCTGATAGCCCCGAAAGGTAAGTTCAGATGTGACTCTTGGCAAAAGTAATTAGTAACCTGCCTCTTGCCACCTGGTCAATTCCAGTCTTCTTTCTTCGTGCCCAGTTTTGTATTCCTTGAAGTCTTCCTCTCTGAGTATCTTTGAGTTGCTGGGGGAGACTGTGGAAACCTAATTTAGACAGTCAGTTAACAAACATACACACAAGAGGGATCTTTTTCATTTGGAAACAGGGATAAAGCCAGGATTCAGAGAGGAAGAAAATACCTGGATAGGAACACGGTGTTCTGGCACAGGGAAGGGTGATTTTCCCTTTCCTCAACTAAATAATGAATTTGAAAAGGATCCCGTTATAATTTATATGTGGAATATTAATAAGTTAAACCACATTTTTCCTTGACATCTCAACCTTATCTGTGCCCTTAAAATAGCATGTTCTGGTTTTTTGAAGGCAAATCATCTCCATGGATGCCCTCAGGAGTCTGTACCATTGACCTTTGTCTTCTCTATTTTTCATGGCTGTTCTTTGAATTCTACGTTAAGAATCAAAATGGCCTTTGACTTCACTAATGGAGCTTTAAAAAGTGAATGGAGGGGCGCCTGGGTGACTCAGTTGAGGCGTCTGACTTCGGCTCAGGTCATGACCTCACGGTTCGTGGGTTCAAGCCCCGAATTGGGCTCTGTGCTGACATCTCAGACCCTGCAGCCTGTTTCGGATTCTGTGTCTCCCGCTCTCTCTGACCCTCCCCTGCTCATGCTGTCTCTCTCTTTCTCTCTCTCTCTCTCTCAGAAATAAATAAAACACTAAAAAATTTTTTTAAAAATAATAATAATAAAAAAAAGTGAATGGAAATGTATTCCAACTGGCAACGAAAATAGTGCCTACTGGGTAGAGCTATCTGGAGTCTTCATCAGCCCATTGATAAAAGCTCTTCTGACCCATATTCTAGTCCCCCTGCACCAGCCTAGCCCTGGCTCAGGAACCTTTAACGTGTGTGTTTTGTCAATATTCAGCCCAGATTTTATTCTGACAGCCAGGTGCCCACCCTGTCTACACCTGACTCCTCCTAAACCCTTTTGCTCTGGCAGGCTGGGCATGTGAGAGTCCGTGCTTAGAAATTTCCATCCCTACTCAGATCCTTCTCTCTTCCTCAAGTGCCTACCTCCTTCCCAACTATAGAAGTAACTTTTATTTTTTTACTTTACTTAAAAAATTTTGTAATGTTTTATTTATTTCTGAGAGAAAGACAGCATGAGCAGGGGAGGGCCAGAGAGAGGGGGAGACACAGAATCTGAAACAGGCTCCAGGCTCTGAGCTAGCTGTCCGCACAGAGCCCGACACGAGGCTTGAACCCACGAACCATGAGATTGTGACCTGAGCCGAAGTCGGACGCCCAACTGACTGAGCCACTCAGGCGCCCCAGAAGTATCTTTTATTTTTAAAGAGCACCTGTCTTTCCCTGTCTACTACAGTCCCACTAATCTTGCTTTTTCTTGAACTTTTGTAGCACTTAATTACTGTGAACATTTAAAAGCCTGCAAGAAATCATTCATAGCCACTGGCTTAAGTGGTTAGCTACAGGAGTTAGTATGAGCTGGGGCCTAGGAGCGACTCAGGGCATTGCTGGGCGAAAAGAGACGGAGGAGAAAGGAAATTTCCATTATTATGTTACCCCTGACTAGGAAGTGAGCCTTTGTTTTCAAAGATGGCTTTGAAAACATGGACCCACGTGGGTGTTTGTCCCAAGCGTAATCCAGTGTATAAGATGTTCCATTTACACCTATTTACTGATCTCCTTTTATTACTGGTGTCTGACATTTCATTACCGACCCACAGAAACATTATCCGAGGCAGTACCCAGAGGCAGAAAGAAATTTACTTTGGAGAGACATCAAAAAAATTCCCCCCACCGTCACCTTATTTTAGCCTTTCCGGAACCAAGTTTCATTTGGAAAGTTTTGCACGAGGGAATCTTTCCCCTTCCAGCGCCTCCCGAATGTGTGGCTCCCAAGTTTAAAGGTTAACGACGCATAAAATAAAATCCTGCAGGAAGGAGCAGGATTTGCCTTAGCGTAAAATAACAGATCGCACTGCGCTTCTCCTCCCTCTGACCGTAAGCAGGGAAAGAGGCGTCTGCTCTGGGCTCAAGCAGGTCACGAGGCCGGTAGGGAGATAAGAGTGTTCCTTCCTTCTCACCCTGCTGCTCAGACCCAACTCGTTCGTGATCATCACGGCCAACCGGGTGCTCCACTGCAACGCCGACACGCCGGAGGAGATGCATCACTGGATCACGCTGCTGCAGAGATCCAAGGGGGACACGAGAGTGGAAGGCCAGGAGTTCATCGTGAGAGGTGACTGCCACCGAGGCTTTTCCCCGGAGGGCGGCTTTTCCGAGTAATTTTGACGCTTGAACTTGCTGAAAAAACAAAACAAAAACAAGAACCCAAGAAAGGGTCGTGGCCCTTTCTCACAAACATAGAGAAATAGGACCCATTTGTCAGTATCCTGCAAATTATTACATGGGATTTGGTGTTGGTCTTTCTAGTTTTTAATGGACCCTTCAATCTTCCTTTCCAGGGTGGTTGCACAAAGAAGTAAAAAACAGTCCAAAGATGTCGTCGTTAAAACTAAAAAAGCGGTGGTTTGTGCTGACCCACAATTCCTTGGATTACTACAAGAGCTCAGAGAAGAATGCTCTGAAATTGGGCACGTTGGTCCTCAATAGCCTCTGCTCGGTGGTGCCTCCAGATGAGAAGATCTTCAAAGAGACAGGTAATGGTGCCTGTGATGAGCCGGGCCCGAACCCTTGTACCTCGAGCTCGAGGAGGCCTGGGTTTGCTCGGACCAGAGGAAGGAGTTTGCGACCTGGTGTGTGCTCATTTCCCCCCCACCAGAAAGAAGCTCTTTCCGTGTTGATTTCTTTCTGAGGCCATCTGTGGTTAGCTGTGTGCACACTTAGTACTTAAACCATGGTATTACCAGAGGTCTTGCTTAGTTGATTTGCAGAAATGTTCTTTTTTTAAAGTTTTTTATGTTTAGTTTTGAGAGAGAGCATGAGTTGGGGAGGTGCAGAGAGAGAGGGAGACACAGAATCCGAAGCAGGTTCCAGGCTCTGAACTGTCAGCACAGAGTCTGATGCGGGGCTCGAACTCACAAACGATGATATCATGACCTGAGCCGAAGTTGGATGTTTAACCAGCTGAACCCCCCAGGCGCCCTGCAGAAATGTTTTTCTGAGGGCAATCACATATAAACCGCAGTTCTCCCGTACGGAGCTTTATTTTTCTATGTCACGTTTCCATCTTCGTGCCATGATAGCCCTGACGCAGCCTAAGAAAGATCAATCCTGACTGTCTGTGAGCTTCCCCTAGTAGAATAGAGAGCAGTTGTGTTAGCGTAGTTTGTTTTTTTCCTTGTCCCTATTATGAAGAGACATAATGTTGTTTGAATTTTGTTGCTCGTTGTGATTTTGTGTTTTTTAAAATACCATTCCTCTGTTCCCTGTTACAGCTTGTTTCTGGACACATAGAATGTTTGTTTAGCAAAAGTGCTTTCTTCTCGGT
>NW_027527624.1:2741335-2741645 GCF_008692635.1 Crocuta crocuta
GAGAGAGCATGAGTTGGGGAGGTGCAGAGAGAGAGGGAGACACAGAATCCGAAGCAGGTTCCAGGCTCTGAACTGTCAGCACAGAGTCTGATGCGGGGCTCGAACTCACAAACGATGATATCATGACCTGAGCCGAAGTTGGATGTTTAACCAGCTGAACCCCCCAGGCGCCCTGCAGAAATGTTTTTCTGAGGGCAATCACATATAAACCGCAGTTCTCCCGTACGGAGCTTTATTTTTCTATATCACGTTTCCATCTTCGTGCCATGATAGCCCTGACGCAGCCTAAGAAAGATCAATCCTGACTGTC
>NW_027527624.1:2741869-2791917 GCF_008692635.1 Crocuta crocuta
GAAAGGAAAAGAAACAGGAGGGGAGGAGGAACATCAGAAAGGGAGGGAGATGTTTTCTCTCTTGTCCAGAACCTGGGAAGTAGCTTCTGGTTTGTGCCCTGTGTTTCTTCCAGAGCAGATGTTACCCTTCATGTACTTGATCCTGGGTTTCTAATTTCCTCTCTCAGCTGTCTGCTTCTCGTGTGGGTAGGTGGGTGCCTTGCACAGGACAGGGCACATGTAGGAACTGAGGGACGATTTGTTGAATTAACTAATTTAAGAGGCTCCAGGGGAGAGGACACAGACTCTGAACGGGGCTGAGTTTCTGGCTTTCTGGGACTCTGGGGCCAGACCCTCCCCGCGGCGGCTGACGCCGATGGCGTGTGCTCCGCCACAGGCTATTGGAATGTCACCGTGTATGGACGCAAGCACTGCTACCGGCTCTACACCAAGCTGCTCAACGAGGCCACCCGGTGGTCCAGTGCCATTCAAAATGTGACGGACGCCAAGGCCCCGATCGACACTCCCACCCAGCAGCTGATTCAAGACATCAAGGTAAGGATTCAGGACAGGGTGGTCACCGATTCTCCCCCTCGGAACATCAAGACATTGGTCAAGCTCCATTTTTTATTGTGTAATCAGAACTGACTTATGGTTAGTTTTCTGTTGGAATGTCACTGCTTCTAGAAGTGTAAACTCGAGAGCTGAGCTGAAAGCTTTTACTAAAAATACTTTGCCTCTAGAGAGGTGTCATGTTGCTGCCAAGGCAAATGTAGGGTTGTGTTGTGTAGACGAGGAATGATGGTCTGTGGTTTGGGGGGTAGGACTCCATCACGGGGACGTGGAGGTGACCTGCTTGCTGTGCCACCAGTTCCCCTTCAGCCCTGGGTTGGGGACCTTCGAGGAGTAACACGATAATCCTACTTTAACTATACAGTTCGTAGACCACACAAGTGGATTCACAAACAGCTTGGATTGGTCTAGAAAACTTGGAACATTTATCAGGCACCTCCAAAGTCAACAGGAAGCATCCCAGTCTCGGGACCAACACTGACTTTGCTATTTTGTGTGTGCGTGTGCGTGTGTGTGTGTGTGTGTGTATGTATGCATGCGTGTGCGTGTGTGTGTGTGTGTGTATGTATGTATGTGTGTGTGTGAGCAGGGTAAGGGAAGAAGGGGAGAGAGAGAATCTTAAGCAGGCTCTATGCCCAGCTCAGAGCCTGCCTGACTCAGGGCTCGATCTCACCACCAGGAGATCATGACCTGAGCCGAAACCAAGAGTCAGATGCTTAACCAGCTGAGCCACCCAGGAGCCCCTGACCTTGTTCAATTTTCATTTCCTTTTTATAATGATAAAATTGCTCAGTTAAGTATACATTGAATGAATAATGAAATGGCAGCCATGCAGAAAGGTCACTCCACTCATTTTTCAGGAATGGAAACAGACACAGAATATTCTGATTGCGTTGTTCATGCAGCTGGTCAGTCCCCGGTGCAGAACCAGGTCAAGGGGATTCTTTTACTGGTGTTCCTCCAAGTTGTCCATCCGGGTAGGTTACAGTACAAAGGAACGAGCTGGAGAAGTGGCAGAAAAGATGCGAGAATGGTAGCAAGACTGGTGTTTACTCATCCACACCCGAGAAGATTCGCTATTCGCTAAGAGACCCAGGAGGCAAGCTCGGCCTTTGCAGAGGCGGGACAGGGTCTAAAGTCAGTAGTGTGTCACTTCCCACCAAGTTGGAGTCTGCCTCTCAGTTCCAAAGCACTGTGTTTTCTGGGAATTTGGAGCTGAGTTCGACCAAGCCAACTATTCTCCAAGTCTCTGTAAAGCTTTCCATGGAACCCAGGCTGCTAAATACCAGTTCCTTCATTTTTCACATTTAAAAAAATGTTTTTAAAGCTTTCTTTTGAGAAAGGAGTGAAGAAACACATCAGATGAACTTTGTTTTCAAAGCTATGACGTCTCTATTCTTATATTCTCTAATTTGACATTTGTCATTAAAAGAGTCATAGAATTTTCCAAATATGAAACAATGCATTTTTTTTTAAAAAAATAGGTTTTAAAAAATGAGGTTGTCCTAATTAAGTCCATACAAAATTTTTGCAACAGGGTATTTATTTTTCTGGCTCTCAATTGGGTGTTAACTAAAAAGGTTTCATAGTGGAAATTACCACACTAGAATGATTCACTACTGCCCCTCCAACTCTTCTGTTTATTTGACATTCTCAACAGAACTTTGCCTTTTTAGAATCCCAAATTAACATTTTAGGAGCATAAGTGCGTGATGAATTGCACTTATGGAGGAGGTCTCTTAAATTTCAAGAGAGAGACGGCAGACATATTGAAGAACAGTCTCACTGATAACATATTAATGTGTAACTTTTTGGTATAGAAAGAAATACAAGAGATCATTTAAAGAACAAAAACAATGTAGTTTTATAAGAATGATGGATAAGAATATATGCTTTGGCTACATGATTGGTGGCTAAATAACAAAAGAACTTTAATTTTCTGAAGCATATGTAATCTCCAGTGGAAAAAAAATTTTTTTTATAATGTGGGAAAATATATACACCTGTGAGAAAATGTGTGTTTGTGATTTGCAGACGCAGATTGCGTCTTGAAATTCGTGCTTGAAATTTCCAATGCTAGGTCCTCACCACTGTCCCGAGGCCCACGGATGCTTTGGACTCTGGGACGTGCTCACGTGTGGGAGAGCACAGATGCTGTCGTTCTTTCACGCACGTGAGTGTTGTGCCGGCAGGCAGGCTGGCCGGCCTCACCGGGTCCTCTGTCTTCCAGGAGAACTGCCTCAACTCGGATGTGGTGGAGCAGATCTACAAGCGGAACCCTATTCTCCGTCACACACACCACCCCCTGCACTCCCCGCTCCTGCCCCTGCCCTACGGGGACATCAGCCTCAACTGTGAGTCTCCCACAGCCCTGCCGTGCTCCCCAGTAGCTAACTCTGCCGCTCTGTCCAGTTAGCATCTGTCGTCTGTGCGGAGAAGAGGACAATTTTCAAGGGAGTCGAAATGCCAGCCCTGCCTGTGAACTCAGGGTTGCCTTAATCTACTAGAGAACCGGATCCTAGGAGACTCATGTCACAAATAGGCAATCTGTTTGGCAACAGACCCACTTCTGGGCGGGTGTTTTGTAGAGTAAAAGAGTTGAATTGTGTACCAAAAGGGCATAACTTGCCCACCTCCGTGTTCGCCTGATTCAGACGTTCAGGGAACATGGCGAGCCCTTCGTGGTGAAGCCAGTGTCTGTCCCCGTCCCTTCCCCTCATGCGATGCTCAGATCGTACCTTGGCCAAAGCGTCCGTGTGACTTGTGTGTGTGTCCTCCTCCTAGTGCTCAAAGACAAAGGCTACACAACCCTTCAGGACGAAGCCATCAAGATCTTCAATTCCCTCCAGCAGCTGGAGTCCATGTCCGACCCCATTCCCATCATCCAGGGCATCCTGCAGACCGGCCATGACCTCCGCCCTCTGCGCGACGAGCTGTACTGCCAGCTCATCAAACAGACCAACAAGGTGCCCCATCCGGGCAGCGTGGGCAACCTGTGCAGCTGGCAGATCCTGACGTGCCTGAGCTGCACCTTCCTGCCGAGCCGGGGCATCCTCAAGTACTTGCGGTTCCACCTGAGGAGGTAGGGGTGCACGCCGGGGTGCGACGGGTCAGAGCTCGCGTGAGGAGAGCGGGAAGCAGAGGGCACCTGGCGTGCTCGGGGACCGCTGGGTCAGACGCTGCGTCCCTTGAGCGGGCTGACACGGCGTAGGCTTCCTCCCCTCCAGGCCAGGCCACGCAAGGCTGTCTTGGGGACCCGGTCACTTTCACTGTAGTGTCCTCGTGTGGATGAGGCTGAATACATTAAAAATTTTTTTAATGTTTATTTTTGAGAGCATGAACAGGGGAGGTGTGGGGAGAGAGGGGGACAGAGCCGAACCAGGCTCCACATTGACAGCAGAGTGCCTGATGTGGGGCTCGAACTCACGAACCGTGGGATCACACCCCAGGCCAAAGTCAGACGCTCAACCACCCAGGCGCCCCAGACATCAGATACATTTAATTACCGCTACCTGTATAAATGGAGGGGGGAAGGCTTGGATATTTTTGTCCAGATCAAACAGAAACATTCTGATGCAGACTCTGATACAAACTGTGGAAAAACGATTTTCACACAACCGTATGAGACATGAGGCGAGCTGGCAGCAAAAGCTTTGGGATTTGTTTTTGTTTCTTTCTGCTTTGAAACAAAACCTGCACGGGACAAATGAGGCCCCAACCGGGCCGTGGCCGGCATTTGCTCGGTGCACCCCCGGGGGCCCACTCGCGCCCTGGCGTGCGGCGTGCCAGCCGCCATCTAGGAAATTAACAGCAAAGTGCTTGTCTCCTAGGATACGGGAACAGTTTCCAGGAACCGAGATGGAAAAATACTCCCTCTTTATCTATGACTCTCTCAAGAAAACCAAAAGCAGGGAGTTCGTGCCTTCCCGGGATGAAATAGAAGCGCTGGTCCACAGGCAGGAGATGACGTCCACAGTGTACTGCCACGGCGGGGGCTCCTGCAAGATCACCATCAACTCCCACACCACGGCCGGGGAGGTGAGGCAGAGCCCCTCCTCCACGGGCCTGGTTCCATTCCTCGCTGCCAACGTGCAGAAGTCAGGAGGGTTGAGCAGTTAGGGCGGCCACCGTGCCGTTGTGCTTGTGTAGTGCAGCTCGGTACACGGGGTGTAACCTCCAACCAAGCCCACGTACAATGAGGTAAAAATAGGCATCAACGATGAGTAGAAATACAAACATTAAGCTGGCGCCAAAATTTCTGAGCCGTAATCCTGCTGATGTGCGAAGCAGTTGAGTGTAGAGGGGAGAGGGCATGCCTGACTCACGTGTGCCCGTCCTGACGTGGATTCATTGTAGCATCTCTGCAATAAGTTGTCTGTTTGCCAAACAGAAATCTACCATGATGGGTCAGATGAGAGCGTATTTTTTTTTTCTTTTTTAAAATTTAGTATTATAAAACCAATTGGCTAAAAGGAGTAGGGTAGTAAAACCCAGAAAAGCTTCTGGTGTGGAAAGAAGAAACACGAGAGGAAACCCTTGTTTCCTGGCAGTTGATGGATGAAAAGGCTTCCGTTCTCATGCACTTTTCCTACGAGTCCGGGTCTGCAAGGAATCTGCCCGCCATCTGTCTCTAGCAGTGGGCAAAATACCCTGTGTTCCTTTATTACAAGGACAAGAGAAATCCGATTTCTAGAGAATAATGGAAAAACAGCACCTTTGAAATTCTGAGTGACTGCACAGGACAGTTGTAGGGGGCTGCTTGGACCGTGGCTTGCCGGGAGCTCCCTCGGGGTTCGGGTGAAGGCACATTCTAGAACCACGTGCCGGAAGCTGAAGCCCTCGGAACATGTCTTGCAGGTGGTGGAGAAGCTGATCAGGGGCCTGGCCATGGAGGACAGCAGGAACATGTTTGCCCTGTTCGAGTACAATGGAATCGTGGAGAAAGCCATCGAAAGCCGGACCATCGTAGCTGATGTGTTAGCAAAGTTTGAGAAGTGAGTTCCTTCTCCCCGAAGTGCTAGCCGAGTGGAATCAAAGAAATGAAGGGCATGAGTTGAGGATTTGTGTTGAGGATTTGAATTTCTATTCCATTTTCAGCGTCAGTGTGCCTTGGAGTTCTTTTTCTTTCTCTTGTGCCGAAACATGTTCAATTTTCCACATCTCTCTGCTGCCTGTTTTCCTTTTTGTAAATGTTTAGAGGGAGAGAATCCCAAGCAGGCTCTGCGCTCTTAGCACAGAGCTTGACATGGGGCTCAGTCCCACAAACTGGGAAATCACGACCTAAGCCAAAATTAAGAATCAGACGTTTAACTGACCGAGCCACCTGGCACCCCTGTTTTTCTTGATTTCTAGATAAAGCCACTGTCTAAAATAAGATTGTTCCTTTACCCCATTGTCTCAGGTCCCTGCTGTACTCATTATCTTGGAATCTCTTGATTCTAAGCTTTTCACTTGTCATTAGCTTTGAAACTGGGCTAACAGACACAAGCAAACTCATAAACTGTTCAAAATGGATTTTATCTATTAGATGTACAGTATTTCGTCTATGACTTCCCTATCCCCTAAGTAGTACAAAAGAGAATCCTGTTCAGTGTTTTTTTAATGTTTATTTTTGAGAGAGACAGAGTGCGAGCAGAAGAGGGGCAGAGAGAGGGACACACACACACAGAATCTGAAGCAGACTCTCTGCTATCAGCATGACAGCCTGACATGGGGCTCGATCCCATGAACCCTGAGATCATGACCTGAGCCAAAATCGAGTCAGACGCTAACTGACTAAACCACCCAGGCACACCAGATATTCCTGTTCAACTTAAACACGATATTCATGTCGATTTTCATAAATATTGTAGTCTATTTGAGGATTAGTAAAAGGAATGAAGATATATGTATACATACATATATATAGTACATACATATATATATAATATATATATATAATACATACATATATATATATAGCCTTTGTTTCTTTTCTTTCTATGGATTCTGCATAATAAGGTTTAGTCAGTACTGATTTGACTGGGGGACTCAGAAAATACTTGTTAGCACAGTTTAAAGTCTGTTGTCTTTTTTTAATGTTTTATTTATTTCTGAGAGAGAGAGACAGCGTGAGCAGGGGAGGCTCAGAGAGAGAGGGAGACACAGAATCCAAAACAGGCCCCAGGCTCTGAGCTGGCTGTCAGCACAGAGCCCGACAGGGGGCTCGAACCCATGAACTGCGAGATCGTGACCTGAGCTGGAGTCTAATGCTTAACCAGCTGAGCTACCCAAGCGCCCCTGTCTGTTTGTTGTCTTGAAGTGAGACCAGAATGAAAGCATGATGTTTCACCTCTGGCTAAATAACATGAGAGACTCTGGAAATCAGCCTAGCTCTTGTTCTGTTTTCTCTGCCTCCACCCGCATTCCCACCCACAGTATTACCTGAGCACGGACAGAATGTCTGCGTCCTTGGGACGCGCCGTCTGAAGTCCGCTCCTTCTGCTTTCTGAATGTCTCTTGTGTCCACAGGCTGGCTGCCACGGCAGAGGTGGGGGACCAGCCCTGGAAATTCTACTTCAAACTCTACTGCTTCCTGGACACAGACAACGTGCCAGAAGACAGTGTGGAATTCGCATTTATGTTTGAACAGGTAGAAGGGACTTCCAGAAACGAATTCCTCCACTGGGGAACAGGGATAAAACCTGTTCATTCTGCCACTAGGTTAGCGGGTGGGTGTAGCAATGCGTTTTCCAGCATGCACGGAGGCAGCTGCTCCTTGACGTCGCTCTAGAATGAAACTACTACATGTTGTATTTGAACTCCTGCGCCTGTTTTAGTTGTCGGGGGGGGGAGACATTCAGGGATTAAAAACGGGTTCGATGCTGTCTGTGCTAGGGAGAAATTTAAAGCAGCGGAAGGGGGTGAGGGTACAGTTTTCAGGGGAGGCGACACGGGAGGGAAATCCTGACGGATTTAGGGTCATGGACCCCTGACGCTACCTCCTGCCTCCTTTCAGGCGCACGAAGCCGTCATCCGCGGCCACTACCCGGCCCCCGAAGAGAACCTCCAGGTTCTCGCGGCCCTGCGGCTGCAGTACCTGCAGGGGGATTACTCGCTGCACGCCTCCGTGCCGCCCCTCGAGGACGTGTACTCCCTGCAGAGGCTGAAGGCCCGCATCAGCCAGTCGACCAAAAGCTTCACCCCGTGTGAGCGGCTGGAGAAGAGGCGGACGAGCTTCCTGGAGGGGACGCTGAGGCGGAGCTTCCGGACGGGGTCTGTCGTCCGGCAGAAGGTCGAGGAAGAGCAGATGCTGGACATGTGGATCAAGGAGGAAGTCTCCTCGGCTCGGGCCAGCATCATTGACAAATGGAAGAAGTTGCAGGGAATGGGCCAGGAGCAGGCCATGGCCAAGTACATGGCCTTGATCAAGGAGTGGCCAGGCTATGGGTCGACGCTCTTTGACGTGGAGGTGAGGACTGTTGCTTCTCAGATTGACCGGCCTAAGAGCGCACTTCAGTGTGGCCTTGGCCTATTACTTAGGCTGGATGGAGCCTTTGGTCTCTCACCCCCTGTGTTAGAGGCCCCCCCACCGTGCTTTACCATTAACACACCCTCCTGTCCACCAAAAGATTTGGTAGTAAGTGCTTTCAGAGTATTAGAAGTGAATGGAAAATTAAGATGTCACCTGTTCTTAAATAACTTTTTTTTTTAACGTTTATTTTGAAAGAAAGAAAGAACACTTGTGGGGGGGGTGCAGAGAGAGAGAGCAAACCCCAAGCTGTCTCTCTGCTGCCAGCACAGAGCCCAGTACTGGGCTCAATCTCCACAAACCATGAGGTCATGACCTGAGTCTAAATCGAGAGTCAGATGCTTAACCAACTGAGCCACCCAGGAGTCCCTCTCTTCTTTATTATGGAAGCTCTAGATAGATTGGTAGTAAAAATCATTTTTTTTAGAATTATGTACATATAATTAGAAATTTTGGATACAGTCGACCCTTGAACAACATTGGGGTTGGGGCGTTGACCCCCAGGCAGTTGAAAATACACATAATTTTTGATTCCCTAAAAGCATAACTGCTAATATCCTGCATCAAAAACCTTACCAGTAACATAAACAGTCGATTAAGACATATTATGCATGTTATGTGTATTATGTACTGTATTCTTACAGTAAAGAGAGAGAAAAAAATATTATTGAACAAATCATAAGAGGGTACATTTATAGTCCTGTACTGTTAAAACAAAATCCGCATATCAGCAGACCCTCGCAGTTCAAACCTGTGTTGTTAAAAGGTCAACTATACTTGGATTTTACATTTGTTTTTTCCCCCATCACTGTCTGTTTCAGTGGAAGAATTTATGTCACATTTGGAATTTTGCTATTAGCATTAATCCGTACTGATTCATACCTTTTTTTTTTTTTTTTTAAAAGAAGACCATTTATTAAAAGAAAATCTTAACCAGTGGTTTAGATCAAGGCTTGGCAGTCTTTGGGCCAAATCCTCTCTGCCTTCTTTTATGATGTTTTATTGGAACAGTAATATTCCATCCTTTCTCTTCTCTGGCTGCTTTCACACTAAAATGGTGGCATTGAGTAGTAGCTATGACAGAGACTACGTGGCCCACAAAACCCAAATTATTTACTCCCTGTCCCTTAACAGGTAACTTCACCAGCCCCTGGTGTATATAAGCTTTCATTTTTCTTTCAGCATGTTTGGTATCTGAAGACTTTTAAATGAGGCTTTATCAAGATCTACTTATTATCTCTTCCTAGATCCCTCTCATGGCTTTTCACTGGATTCTATCTTTGGCTTAGTTGTTAGGGTTGTTTTTAGGTATAAATCAGATGCTTTGTACAGCACCTCCTCTTCTTGGTGTCACTAATGTATATTACTGCCATTTGTTTTTTCGTTTTTTAATTTTTTATGTTTATTTTTTAGAGAGAGAGAGAGACACAGTGTGAGTGGGGAGGGGCAGACAGAGGAAGACACAGAATCTGAAGCAGGCTCCAGGCTCTGAGCTGTCAGCACAGAGCCTGACATGGGCTCGAACTCACAAACCATGAGATCATGACCTGAGCCAAAGTCAGATACTTAACTGACTGAGCCACCTAGGTGCCCTCTATCCCTCCCATTTGCACTGGGTCCCCTCAGCCCCATGTTCTCATCCCTACGTCAGGGCTCTTGTTTTCCAACACCAGTCCATGCAGGGAAGCCTGTTACCAAACAAGGGATATTCCTGTTACCGCTCTGCACACAGGAGGTCACTGCTGCCCCCTGTCAAGAATCCTGTTTTTCAAGAGGAGCCAAAACTGCTAGGCATAGAATGATTTGGAGAATTTTTCCCCTGATCCCAGATTTTGTATTTGAAGAATAATTATCTGGAAAAGGATCGGAGGAAGTGCTAGAGCTAGGAGACTGGCTCAGGCTGGGTTTGCCGGGGAGTTCCAGCCCCCTCCGACAGCTAATCCAGTGAGGAGGAGAGTGATGGTGCCCATGGGTGGAGTCAAAGCACAATATTCGCATTCACTGATTAAGTTTTCCCGACGCACAGGATGGGTCACCCGTCAGAAATCAACCAGGACAGCGGAGGAGATGCCGCATCTCCTCATTCAGTTCCCTTGGGCACAAACACGCCTTGGATGCGGCTAGTGTCCTGCATAGGGCACTTGGCTCCGCCTCTCGGGTTCCTAATTGCTTTGTGATCTGACTCGTGCCCGCAGTGCAAGGAAGGCGGCTTCCCCCAGGACCTCTGGTTGGGTGTCAGCGCGGATGCCGTCTCTGTGTACAAGCGTGGGGAGGGAAGGCCGTTAGAGGTCTTCCAGTACGAGCACATCCTCTCTTTCGGGGCGCCGCTGGCAAACACCTACAAGATCGTGGTTGACGAGAGGGAGCTGCTCTTTGAAACCAGTGAGGTAAGAGGCGAACCGAGGAAATCGTGTGTGGTCTTGACAAAACAGAACAGTGACACCCCATCTCCTGGGGCCTTTGAGTACTTTTGTTTTGCTGTAAAACCTACGAAAATACAGCATGGCGGTCCCTCCCCAGCTGCAGGGTCCTCGAGGGCCAAAACGCAATCTCAGGTTTCTTCTGTGTTTGCTGCAGAGAAGTTTGGTTTCGTTTTGTCAGCGGGTCTTACCTGTAGAGGAAAGGGGAAGGGAGGGATATAGATGTCCGAAACCTACATAGTTTGGCACTAGAGCCTTATGCCAATCAGCGGATGATTAGGGCAGAGATTCCCAGCTGGCGGGAGCCAGGGGCACGACCACCCTGGGCGTAGCTAATTCTGGTTCACAGAGTCACCGAAAAAAGCCTTTAAATGTGTATGTCATCTGCTCTAAAGCTTAAAACGTAATCATCACAATAAATCCAGAAGTCTAGTAAGGGCTCTGCTTAGGGAACTGCTAGCGAGCAAGGCAGAAAACAGACCTGAATGGCCGGCTTCCGGTTCGGCTGCTGGTGTGAAGTAACGGAGTGGAGGCCAGGGGGCGCCCTCCGAGCTGGGGGCTGCGGCCACACCAGGGCTGTGGTGCAAGAGGCAGAGGAGGCTGACGGGAGGCGAGCCGTGCGCCGGAGGAGAGGGTCCCAGGCACCTGGCTGCCAGCTTTGGTGGACTCCAGGGGACAAGTGGGAGCCGCTGTGGAGGTCTCTGATGGCACTGATGGAGTGACTGTGATCTAACCAACTGGCTTGGGTGGGGCTGGGAGGGACTAAAAGGGAGGACCTGGAAGGAGGTGGAGATGCCTGCAGAGGGATGCGGGCCAGCAGAGAAGGGACAGGCGCCAGGGGTGGCGGTGACTGCATCATGGGAAAGAGCTAATACGCAGTCGCAGCCGGCACCCGTGGCTTGTCCGTGGGCCTTCGAGCCTCTTTCTGTTCTGCAGCCGCATCATGAGGAGCTGACCACAGTGCACTGTTTACAAGCTGTGATTGTGGGCTCTGTCATTTACCAGCATTAAAAAAAAATTTTGTTTAATGTTTTATTTATTTGAAAGAGAGAGAGAGAGAGACAGCGTGAGCAGGGGAGGGTCAGAGAGAGAGGGACACACAGAATCTGAAACAGGCTGCAGGCTCTGAGCTGTCAGTACAGAGCCCGACGCGGGGCTCGAACCCCCGAACCGTGAGATCATGACCTAAGCTGAAGTTGGACACTTACCTGACTGAGCCACCCAGGGGCCCCAACCAGCATTTTTTTTTTTAATGTTTGAGAGAGATCATGAACAGGGGAGGGGCAGAGAGAGGAGGAGGAGACTCCCAAGCAGGCTCCACACTGACAGAGCCTCATGTGGGACTCGAACTCCTGAACCATGAGATCATGACCTGAGTCGAAACCGAGTCCGACACTTAACCAACCGAGCCACCCAGGGGCCCCTCATTTACCGTCATTGTAAGTGGGGACAGTGATCCCAGCCCAGACAATACCCACAGACTTTAGTGTCCTCGGGTGGGTTTTTCTCTAATGTATAAAATGGGACAACCGGACACCAGGCCACATTGTCATTTTTGTGCGAAAGCGCCACCATGTGGTGTGCACTGTTTTCACAGAAGCCGCCATTCCCCTTCCCACCGCCCAGGGGCAGGTGAAAAGTAGCTGAGCTCTCGGCCTCCTACAGAACTGGAGGCCGGCGGGGGAGAGGGGCCCCCCCCCAGCCGAGACTGACCGTGTGTGTGTGTGTGTGTGTGTGTGTTCGTGTTCGTGTTCTGCTTCCCCTGGGCAGGTGGTGGACGTGGCCAAGCTCATGAAAGCCTACATCAGCATGATCGTGAAGAAACGCTACAGCGCATCGCGTTCCGTGAGCAGCCAGGGGAGCTCCAGGTGAAGGCGGGAGGGACTCAGCGCGTCTTCAGCACCCCGACTGGCCGCCCCCTGGCCTCGGCCTGCGAGGGCAGAGCTGCCTCCGCTTCCCGGAAGCCCCTCGTCTGAGGGAGGCGTCTCCCAGGGCCCTCACGCCCTGTCGACTTCCACAACCCTGTTATTAGGCTGTCAGCCTTAACAGTCCACCCAGTTTCGAAAGCTTTACTACTCCTAGATGACACCTGCCTTAAAACAGAGAGGAAAAAAGCCCCCACGCTGCCACCAAAGCAGCCAGAAGTGCCTTAATGTGTGGAACCAACGCTCATTGACCTTAACTGTGCTACTGAAGGGAGATGCCCCCCCCGCCCGTTTGGGAGGAGACTTACAGAAATTGGTGGGGGGTGTTCGTAATTCTGCACTAACCGCCCAGCCTGATTTCCCTACTCGGAGGGAAGGTGAGGGGGTCGGGAGGGGGGACAGAGGGAGCACAAGGGGACAGGAAATTTTAGTTGGAGTGCTGCTGGCAGCCTTCCTCATGGACGTATATTAACTTTTTTTTTTTTAATTTCATCTTTCAAGTCTGTGTGCTTGCCTGTGTGTGCATTGTGTTCCTAAACCCATCACTTTAATCACTGTCTCACTAGCATTAAAAGCAAAGGGAAGAAGGATGTGCAATGGTGTAAACAAACTGTCTGTATATTTTAATAGTTCAGAGTTCTAGCCTTCGGTCGTTACTTGATAAGGTGGTTTTATTAACACACCAGAATCCTGGAACATCAGAATCCTGGATTTTCCGGTCTTTGCTGTCTTTCAAAAACCGCATTTTTGACTCCATTCTGTTTTACATGTAGCACAAGTCTGCGCTCTGTGTCTGCTGTATTATGAACAGATATGCAGCCTATACGAATAATTGTATTTATAAACCACTCTGCAGCAGCTGGCCCCAGGGCTGTTTCTAGAACTATATGAAGTCATTTTTGGAGTCTTTAGTACCTAAAAAGATTTAAGTTAAAATTAAAGTTTCTTTGAAGGTTGGGCTAGATCACTCCGGGTCGATCGCCGAATAACCACGACGGGCATGACAGGAAGAAGCTGTTATCCCCAAAGGGTGTAATGCATGAGCGACTCTTCAAAGGACCCTGACAGTATAAATGCCGAGGCTTTAATATAATACATCTTATCCCAAGTTTATAATGAGACTCTGACCTGGTGCCTGTAAATAAATCAGTGTTTATGACCAGAAGAAAAATAATCTGGTCTTGGACTTTTATTTTTATATAGAAAAGTTGTAAAGACTTAGGCCAACTAAGTCTACCCACAAAGAAAAAAAAAAGCCTTATTCCCTCCAGGACAGCCATGCGAAATCATTGTCTGTTGGCTCAAAGAAAGTCTGACAATAAAAGATATTAGCTCTCATGCATTGTGTTTTCTTTATCAGGGTGACTTGAAATACATTATGGGGTTTCGGTTTGCTTTTTTTCCTTTTTTCTTGAGTCCAGGTTAGTTAACATATAGTGTAATAATGGTTTCACTAGTAGAATTCAGTGCTTTGTGATTTACATAGATCACCCAGTGCTCATCCCAGTAAGGGCCCTCCTTAGCCCTTAAAATCATCACTGATTTTACCCCATCCCCCGACCCACCTCCCCTCCAGCAACCCTCAGTTTGTTCTCTGTATTTCAGAGTCTTATGGTTTGCCTCCCTGTTTTTAATCTTTTCTTTCCTTTCCCCTAAGGTTCATCTGTTTTGGTTCTTAAATTCCACAAGTGAAATCCTGTATTTTTCTGACTCATTTTGCTTAGCATAATATACTCTAGTTCCATCCATGTTGTTGCAAATAGCAAGATTTCATTCTTTTTAATATTCCATGGTGTGTGTGAGTGTATACACACACACAATATACACACTACTTCTTTATCCATTTGCCAGTCGTTGGACATTTAGACTCTTTTCATAATTAGTGCTGCTGTAAACATTGGGATGCATATGCTCCTTTGAATCAGCATTTTTGTATCCTGTGGATAAATACCTAGTAATGTAATTGCTGGGTCATAGGACAGCTCTAGTTTCAATTTTTTGAGAAACCTCAGAGTGGCTGTACCAGTTTGTATTTCCACCAACAGTGCAAAAGGATTCCCCTCTCTGCATCCTTGCCAATATCTGTTGTTGCCTGAATTTTTAATTTTAGCCATTCTGACAGGTGGGAGGTGGTTTCTCATTACGGTTTTGATTTGTATTTCCTTGATGACGAGTAATGTTGAGCATCTCTTTGTGTCTGTTAGCCACCTGGATGTCTTCTTTTGAAAAGTGTCTGTTCACATCTTTTGCCCATTTCTCACTGGATTACTTGTTTTATGGGTGTTGAGTTTGAGAAGTTCTTTATAGATTTTGGACACTAACCCTTTATCCGATATATCATTGCCAAATATCTTCTCCCATTCTGTCAGTTGCCTTTTAGTTTTGTTGACTGATTGTTAGTTTGGTTTTCATGCTTTTGGCCTCAGCTAAGTTGCGTGCCTCAGAACTTAATCACCAGGTCTTAAAGTGGACTTGGAGACCTCTTAACTGCTCTTTTAGACACGCAGCAGGACTCCCAAGAAGGCAGAGAAGGTAAAAAGTTCAGTGAAATCCAGAAGTCTAAGGCCTTGAAATGTGTGTTTATGTCAGACAGTCTCGTAGCCCCAGAATGAGCCTGATCATAAGATCCTGATCCTACGGCCTACTTCCAGCTTTGCTCACTGTGGAGATTTCAGAGGTAGGCTCTTTGGCCACTGATCTACCCGAAGAACCACCTCTCACCATGGGATCTCACCTGGTCCCCCCGGGAGTCTCTTCCTCTTACCTGTGAATCTCACCTCTGCTTGTGTCCAGAGTGGCTTCGCTCTCCTCAGGGACTGGGAGGTCCCCTGAAGGCAGCTGATGGCTGAGTGCCTGTCGCCTCGAGATGAGAAGAAAGACCAGCTACACTCCATGCATGTTGTTTTCATTTCCGGCCTACAGGGAAATCGGCANACTCTCCTCAGGGACTGGGAGGTCCCCTGAAGGCAGCTGATGCTGAGTGCCTGCCGCCTCGAGATGAGAAGAAAGACCAGCTACACTCCATGCATGTTGTTTTCATTTCCGGCCTACAGGGAAATCGGCAGAAGGCCTCTGCCCTGCTTACCACTCAGGATTCGCTCTGACTTCCCGTACCACAGAAGGCCGCCTCTCTTTCCCGGTTGTCTAGGAAGGACGTGGGCAAAGGAAGGCCTCAACTTGGGTACTACAGCAGCGCCAAGCCAGAACGCAGGTCTCTTCACATAGGCCTTTACATGTCAGCAGCTTCATTTCATTTAATGTTTTATGAGAAGCAGTGCAGATACAGAAGCAGCTGCATTAGCATGTACAGGGAGATCCAGACACCCTTCACCCAGTTTCCCCAACAGTAACATTTTGCAGAACCATAGAAAGGTATCACAATGGTCCATTATAATCAGGATTTCCCTTCCCCGTTTTATATAAGGACAAACCCCCCAGTTAAGATGTGGCTGCTTTAAGCATTTCATATCCACTATTTTAGACAAGCTGTCTGCCGTCCTTCCCTCCCCGGACTTCCTCATCAGCACACCCTGGCTCAGTATCCCCTCTCCTCTCTACGTGAGCAGTCGGCCCGTGGATGGAAGCCCCTCCAGGCGAGCGGCACTGGCCTCCCTTCACATGTCCCAAGAAACCCAGCATCGTGCCTGCCCAAGCGGGTAGGAGAGGTGACCGCGATGGCCAGGGAAGTCTCTGGGTGCAGGAGCGCTGGGTCTGAAGCTGGCCTTGCGGTGTGGCAGAGGGAACATCTTTGTCCTGGCGGATGGCCCTGGATGCAGCACAAGGGCAGGAGTGGAGGTGGAGACGGGGTGGGGCAGGTGTTAAGGCCAAGGTCAGGAGCCGTGTTCTAACTCCCTTATCCTGGCCCCAGACAGCATCTTCCCTGGCCTCTGCTCTACCGTCTCGGGTGCAGAATGGGTATTGCTAAGTAATCCCCTCTCCCCACCCCGCTCATATATGCTGTTGACAGACCAGACTTCTGGGGGGATCTTTCCAAAATACCCAAATATATCCGTCTCCTACTAAAACCTCTCTTTCCCCAAAATACAAATCCCGACTCCAGGGCTTTGTTCTCTGCCCCGCCTGCCTCTAACCTGGTCTCATGCCACTCTTCCCTACTCAGCACAGATCTTGCTCATGATTTCATTTTGTCCCCATTTTATCAGCCCGCCCAATTTAAGAGTATCCTGCCTGGCAGTGAGCAAGGTGACATGTTTCCCTGGTGATACATTGTGCTCAGGAGGAAAGCTGTGATTCCCAGGTACCTGGAGCTTAGGCAGGGGTGTGCTGGCAAACCTCTATCAACCAGCTCTCCACAAGGAAGCAGTCTCGCCTCATAGTGTTGGCTGGTTTTCACGGCCTCTGTGTTCCCACCATGGCTCATTTCAGGCTCCAAGGTGACATCACTGAATGTGGAGCTGGATGGGACGCGTGCTTGGCTCCCGAAAGCGTGTTCCTGCACACCACAGGAAGGACATGTCAATCACCAGTTTTTCGATTAAAAAAAAATGTGTATCTTCATAAGAAAACCCCTAAAGCAAGTAAAAAGATACCTAGGAAGCTTTAAGCCCTTTGTGGAGGGGCAGGGGGAGTTTCTGTGGGAAAATGAAAGAGGTTTTCAAGTGTACAATTTGTTCCTATATTTAGTTTTCCCAGAGCCTCCTTTTCCCTTTCAAATAAGAACAGGATTACAGTTGATTGGCAGCTTGAGACATAAACAGGGTCTCCTACCCTTCGGCGTCCAGACATTTGCTGGTGGGAACTAGTTGCCGAGAGTTCTCAATCCCTCCAGACACGTCAGAAAGGAAAATGAGGGATTCTGGTAAACTCTGATCTCTTGGGGAAACTAAGTTTACTCCGTGACTTGACACTGAGGAGATTTAATAGGCCTCCTGATTAGAAATAAGATAACCTCAAGGATCAACATCAACCACAACATAATTCAGTCGACTTTAATTTACTAAATATTTACTAAATTAAGTTCTTATTTGGATTGAGAAAAACCACAGTATCTTAGTGGGGTTTGCAAAGGAAATGGAAGAATTGTCTTAAGTTGCGTGGAGCCTAGTTGGGGGTAAAAGATGTAAATGTATGAAACAAGTTGATTGTAACAGCCGTAGCCATCGGGCCATCTGCTAACGTGTTGAAGGGGTCCAGGAAGCGAGAGAGCGAGGGTGAGCATTTTCAAAGACAGTGGAGCCAAAGAAAATGCAGATTTATGATTTGTAGTGTGAGCACAGGCCAGTGGAACATAATGACCGAGGAAAATCCAGAAGACAAAAATGAGCAGAATAAGGATGTAAGTAATTCCTCCTTTTCCTCTCATTGTGTCTTTCCCATGACCATCTCTCTCTGAAGTAATCAATGACATTAGTTTACCATTTGCTCAGATCATTCTCGGTTTCAGGCTTCATGTGCCAGCACCCTCCTCCCATCGTGACCTCCTGGGGACCACAGCGGAGGTGCCAGCCAACCTGTTTTTACACTGAGGACACTGCAATTTAGAGAGCAAGTTCTTTAACTTGCTCTAACAGCTTTGCTGTGCAACAGATCATTCCAGAATTCAGTGGCTAAACCAACACTCCTTTATTTAGGTCGTGATTAGGTCATCAGTTTGCGCTGGGCTCAGCTGGGCAGTCTCCCTGCTGGTCTCATTCATGACTTAGTTCAGTTGCATCCAGCTCAACTCTGTTGATCTTGCCTTGGCTTTTTCCTATGTCTTGGACCTCAGGTGAGAAGGCTCAGCTCTGCCCCATGTGACCTCTCGTTCTCCAGTTAGCAGGCCTTGGCTGACCTTGGTAAGGTCTCATGAAAGCAAGTAGGTACAGGCAAGGCCACTCAAGGCTTACATTCAAAACTGGCACACTGTTACGTCTGCCATATTCTACTGGCCAAAGCCAGACCCAATGCCAGCCAGAGCCAAGAGGTGGGGAAGCAGACTCCATATCCTGATGGAAGTTGCCGCAAAGTCGCTCAAGAGGCTGAAGAATTGCGGCCGCTTTTATGATCTAACCACACTTGGCTGAAAAATGACAAAACTACAGGGGACAGAGAATTCATATCCAAGTTTGTCTGAAAGCTTGCTTGTATCACAAAGCTATCCGAAAATCCAAATACTTTCTCTTTACATGGCCGCCCCCGTCATTTACCACCAACTTCATCTGGTTACACACTTCTCGTGTAAACAGACACCTGTGACCCCCCTGAGTCCTTTCTCCAAGTGTCCTTCCACTCAGATTCTTTTGCCTGAAATCACCTTCCTTCCTGTTCAAAATATCTTCATCTTTGACAGCCTGGCTTTGACTTTAATCTCTCTGCAAAGCTGCCTATGGTGGGGACTGCTTACCATCCGCTGGGAATCTGCCCTTTGACAATCTGTCCTTTTTCTTCTTTGACCTTTTATAATAGAGTTCCCCTAAGTTGTAGCTTGTGGTCAATGCTAAGCTACAGAATCCTTCCCCCAGCCTCCCTTGCAACTTAGCGTGTTTGGTAGCTTTAAAAAACACTGAACTTCTTGGGGCGCCTGGGTGGCTTAGTCGGTTAAGCGTCCGACTTTCGCTTAGGTCATGATCTCGCAGTTCGTGGGTTCGAGCCCCGCGTCGGGCTCTGTGCTGACTGCCAGCTCAGAGCCTGGAGCCTGTTTCAGAGTCTGTGACTCCCTCTCTGACCCTCCCCTGCTCACACTGTCTCTCTCTCTCTCTCCTAGAAATAAAAATATTTTTAAAAAAACACAAAAAACAAACACTGAACTTCTTGGAGTGCCTGGTGGCTCAGTTGGATGAGTGTCAAACTCTTGGTTTCAGCTCAGGTCATGATCTCCAGATTTGTGGGCTCGAGCCCCATGCTGGGCGCTGCTCTGACAGCGTGGAGCCTGTTTGGGATTCTCTCCTCTCTCTCTACCCACCCTCTACTCAAAGTAAATAACCCCAAGAAACCAAAAAAATAATAAACATTGCAACTTCTTGGGGCACCTTTGTGGTTCAGTTGGTTGAGCATCCAACTCTTGGTTTTGGCTTAGGTCATGATCACATGGCTTATGACAGCTATAGCTCCATGTCAGGCAGCCTGCTTGGGATGCTCTCTCTCCCTCTCTCTGCCCCTCCCCCACTCACGCTTTTTCTCTCTCAAAATAAACATTAAGAAAATAAAAAAAGTTGCAGCTTCCTGATAACCCCTCCCATAAAAAAGGTGAACTCTAATCCCCGTGAATATGGGCCAGCCATAGTGACTACACTTCCAATAGAATGTGGTAGAAGGGATACCGCATAGCTTGGAAGGCCAGGACATACAAAAGGACACATCTTTACCTGCTGTTTCTCTTGGGACATACACCTTAGGAGGATTAAGTTGACATGAACAAAATCTGACCAACCCAAAGCTGCTGCGCTAAAAAGCCTATGTAAGGAGGCCACATAGAGACAGACAGGCTCCACAGAGACTGTCCTCCAACTGGTTTGTCTTCTCAACCTCAACATGTGGGTGCACCTTCCGATATTCCAGCCACTAGCCCACGCAAAATACACTCCCTCCCTCTCCAGACCCATCAAGGTCTTACTTACTAAGGTATCCGGGTTCAGGCCCAAGGCCCAAGATCTCGTTCTGTCAATCAAGTTCCAGGGTGAACGAGGCTCATTGGGTGTGGATTCCCAAGTGCCGCTTGTGTAACACAGACGGGAAGATCGTGTGCCACAGAGATAAGTTTTCCGTCCCCCCTGCAGTCGAGGGACGGCCCTAAGCTACCTGCCATGGCGACTGTCATTCCCACAAGGGAAACTGGGAGGCACGGGAGGCACGGGTCTGTGTCACTCATGGAAAACAAGAAGGATGACTCAGGATATAGCCGAGAACCCATGGAGAATGATTCCCAGTCAGTGGAGCTGAGTCCCCGTCATGGGACTGGCATCACGGGCCCGGCTGGATTTCAGAAACGTGTGGATGGAAAATGGAAATAATTTGGGCCAGAGGACCATCTGTGGTGGCTTTAAACATAGCCACAAATTCTTTGGCAACCCTCATGGATAGGTGGGGTCTAATTCTCCTCTCCTGACCGAGTAGGACAGGAAGGCTAAGGTTACCACGGAAGTCATATGGGGGTGGGGGGAGTGGGGCACGTGCTTTAGGAGCCGGAAGGGTCCCCGCTGTGCCACCCCCAGCCGTTCACACCTTCCCAACAGCAACCACCAGACATGCAAATGTTGGGCCTGCAGCCGACTCCAGCCCCCAGCCTGCAAGGTGACTCAGCTGACGCAACAGGGACAGATAATGTGCTGCCCCCCTCCCCCACCCCCTTTGAGGAAGTTCTAGCCACGCCAGTAAGCCAAAAAGAGGAATAAACGTAGGAGGAATGGGTGAGATTTAAAACTGTCACTATTTGCAGCTAATGTGATGAAGCACCTGGTTTAACAACTGATCACGTTGGATTTTCTATTAGAATTAATGTGTAGCAAGATCACTAGATAAAGGGTCAAAAATCTTTTAAAAACCAACTGCATTTTTATACAGCAGCAGTGACCAATTATAACTTTAAAAAAAAAAATACCTTTTATGGGGCTCCTGGGTGGCTCAGTCGGTTGAGCATCTGACTTCGGCTTAGGTCATGATCTTGTGGTTCGTGGGTTCGAGCCCCGCGTCGGGCTCTGTGCTGACAGCTCGGAGTCTGGAGCCTGCTTCTGATTCTGTGTCCCCTTCTCTCTGCCACAACTCTTCTCATGCTCTGTCTCTCTGTCTCTCAAAAATAAATAAATGTTAAAAAAAAACTTTTTTGAAAAAAAGGAATACTAGGGGCGCCTGGGTGGCTTAGTCGGTTGAGCGTCCGACTTTTGCTTAGGTCACGATCTCGCGGTTCGTGGGTTCGAGCCCCGAGTCGGGCTCTGTGCTGACTGCCAGCTCAGAGCCTGGAGCCTGTTTCAGAGTCTGTGACTCCCTCTCTCTCTGACCCTCCCCTGCTCACGCTGTCTCTCTCTCTCTCTCTCTCTCTCCTAGAAATAAAAACATTTTTTAAAAAATTTAAAAAAAGAAGAAAAGGAATACTTGTTAAAAATAAAATATATCTTTTACAATGCTATGAAACACATTTACTATCTAAGAGAAAATCTAAAGAAATACGGTGTCCTATGATTACAAAGCCTACATCTCCTTTAGGCTATGCTCGGAGTTCATATGTAAATTGATCCCCTCCCAAAAACATTTGAAATGCAGTGAAACAAAGTCCTGTGCTACAAATAACAGCTAATCATAAAAACAAAAACACGTTGGAGACAGAAGGAAATGGGTTCATAACCCAAGTTCTGTCTTATACAGGTGAGGGAGCTAAAGACTCAGAACTTCTAGTTTCATGGTCCTTCCTCTTATATGAGGCTGAATTGAAAACGCAGCAGGAAGAACTCTAACTTTTAAAATAAAACACATCCCTTCACGTCAAAGAGAGAGTCCCATTTATTGGGAGCAGAGAGCTCCTGCCTGAAATGTTTATTTTGTATTTTAAACCATCTGGCCTTTTGTTGCTCGGTAGAATCATGGATTTTTTAAAAGTAAAGTTCTGCTGCTGTTCAACCAGGCCACGCTACCTAGAATCTTCCATGTGAGAAACATCGGCTGCAAACTGGCTGAAGGCAAGACTGTGTCCCCATGTGATGTCCCGTGGCCATTCAGCCCACTTCTCCTTCCCCTGATTCTGCACCTGTGACTCGGTCATTCAGGCTTCAGCTTCAAATGTCACCTCTCCAGAAACGTGTTTCCTCACCACCAAATGTAGAAGAGCTAGTCTTTACTGTGTCACCGTGCTGTAAGGAGCGCTCGCCACTAAAGAGTATTTTCTTGCTTAATCGCTTATTGAATGTCTTCCGCAAGTAGAAGGTCATCTCTGGAAGAGCAGAAATCTTCCTGGGTTTGTTAGTGTCACTCTGAACCAGGACCAGGGCAGAACATGGTAGGTGCTCAGGAATTAGTTCTTAAATGAAAGAGTGAATTGTAATTTTTAAAGTGGNGCAAAGGGAAAGTGCTAGAGCTTTGGGAAGTGCAGCCCAGGGCACTGAGGGTAAGGGAGAGAGGCAGAGAAGGATGGGAAGCAAGACAAAGCGGCCCCTGCTTCCCCGCGGCCCACCAGGAGAGCCCAGGCGCAGGGCCACGTGGGGTACTCTGCACAAGTTGTATAGGAACTCCTGCCTCAGAGCAGCCGTCCAGGAGAAGAAGAGATATTTCTGGAGCTGGTCCTGTCTCCTGTTTCCCATTGGCTGAAGTTCACTGGGTGGGGAGTCCGTCCCCTCCCATTTCCTTATCAGCTGGTGCCTTTCAAAGCCACGCCGAAGCCACATGCCGCACTGTGGCAGGCTGAAAGATGTCCACATCCTGACCCCCGGGACCTGTGAGGGTTACCTTGTATGGCAAAAGCAGCTTTGCAGACGTGATTACACTGGGGGTTTTGAGATTACTCACGTAGGGCCAGGGGATTCATGTGTCCTTCGGGAAGGCAGGCAGGAGTGCAGACTCTGTAGATGCGGCGACCGAAGCCACAGGTTGTAGTGATGCAGAGAAGGAGCCACAGGTGGAGCCATGCAGGCGACTTTCAGGCACGCAAAGGATTCTGGCTCGGTGCCCTCGTGGGGAGCCAGCCCTCGTGACACCCTGGTCTTGGCCCTGTGGGTCTCATTCCAGACTTCCGACCTCCAGAACTGTGAGAAATAAACTACTGTTTTCAGCTACTGAGGTGGTGGTAACTTGTGACAGCAGCAATAGGAAACCGACACACGCCTTCAAGGGGAGCGTTTCTTCTAAGTCTGTGGCAGGAGGATCCACAGAGCCCCGGCTAAGCTCGGCCACAGAACCGGAGGTACCCACGATGTATACACACAAGGACCCACGACCCACATGACGGCTTAGATCAAGAAGCTTAGGACAGGGGCGCCTGGGTGGCTTAGTCGGTTAAGCGTCCGACTTTCGCTTAGGTCATGATCTCGCGGTTCGTGGGTTCGAGCCCCACGTCGGGCTCTGTGCTGACTGCCAGCTCAGAGCCTGGAGCCTGTTTCAGAGTCTGTGTCTCCCTCTCTCTCTGACCCTCCCCTGCTCACGCTGTCTCTCTCTCTCCTAGAAATAAATAAAAAATATTTAAAAAAAAAAAAGCTGAGGACAGAGAAGATGTGTATTTGTTGATTGTATTAACATTGTCTTTTATTAGAATTCTTTTTTCTTTTAATTTTAGAGAGGGGGGGGAGTGTGAGTGGGGAGAAAGGGGCAGAGGGAGAGAGAGAGAAAATTTTAAAACAGGCTCTATGCTCAGTGCAGAGTCTGGTGTGAGACTCGATCCTATGACCCTGGGATCATGATCTGAGCTGAAATCAATAGTCAAATGCTCAACTGACTGAACCACCCAGGCACCCCAATTATACTTCATTTTTAGTTGTGAATAATTGCCCAGCTCTGAAAAATGTCCCTGGGCCTCTCGGGTGGCATTTATATATGTCACATAACCTATATGCCAATCAGACCATCACAAACACGCCTTCAAATCTGGTAAAAATCCATTCGTACAGACACTATTTTATTCTATGCAGATTTGATATGGAACGTACAGAGAGCATAGTATGTACTAGGTAACTCTAGCGGCTTTGGTGAACACCTACACTTCAAGTAACTACTGCTATTAAGAACTGCTACCAATATGGAGGTAACAGTCGGAGGGTATTGGCTCTGCTCTTGTGGCTACTCAGGGGCCCAGCTCACAGGGGTTCTGCCTTCTTCAACATTTATCTTCCAAGGTTACCCCAGGCACAAACAAAGTTGGCAAAAAGGAAGCAACTGACTGGATAGGATCAAAAGCCTTTTAGCCTCCTTGGCCTGGAAGTGATGTCACGTGGCATTACTTCTTTTTTTTTCTTTAATGTTTTTTATTTCTGAGAAAGAGAGAGAAGGAGAGAGAGACAGAGAGAGACAGCGTGAGCAGGGGAGGGTCAGAGAGAGAGGAAGACACAGAACCTGAAACAGGCTCCAGGTTCTGAGCTGGCTGTCCGCACAGAGCCCGACCCGGGGCTCAAACCCATGAACCGCGGGATCATGACCTGGGCTGAAGTCGGACACTTAACCGATTGAGCCACCCAGGCGCCCCCTGGCATTACTTCTAGGCAAGGGATGCTGGGAAATGCAGTTCCAGGCGCGCAACTACCTTTCCAGTTACACTCTGCATTACATAAGGGGAGAATGAAGCTGGCTGGCTGTCACTTGCCACACTTGCCACAGTCTGTCCTTCTGGCTGAGAGATATTCATAGGGACTCTTTCCCTCAAATATGAAGAACTCTTCTTCCAGCCAGAAAGGATCATTCAAGGGAATTAACTCAAAATCCTATTAGTTACTGCATCCCTCAGGGCAAAACAGATGGGTTGCGGACAAGCGACTGTTCAACTCATACAATTAAAAGAAGTCTAAGATGGGGCACCTGGGTGGCTCGGTTGGTTGAGGGTCGGACTCTTGATTTCAGCCCATGTCATGATCTTGTAGTCATGTGACTGAGCCCGGCACTGCGCTCCAGGCAGGGCCCTCTCCCTCTCTCTGCCCCTCCCCTGCTTGCACATGCACACACACTCTCTCTCTCAAAATGAATAAACATAAAAAAAAAAAGTCAAGGATGGATGACCAGGAAGCTGAGGGGACACAACCCCAACACAAAGTCTCAAGTTCATGCCTGGTGTCCAGAAGTCTGCAGACTTCTTTCACATGAACGATCCACCCAGCGCCCTGACTTCTTGATCTGTTGCCCTAGTGTCCTGTCCTCCTAAATTCTAGCCTCCACGGACTCCTTTCCACTGCATTCCAGTGTGCTCCCTACTAGGAACACCTCTCATCAGGGCCTCCCAACCATGAGGGCACCATTTCCTTCAATGCCTTCACTTCCCTCCTCCCCCAGATTTGAATCTCTGGCCCATCACTATATCATTCAATTATATTCACCCTCAACAACTTCCTATCTCTTCCTCTTCTCCACTTATCCTAAAAAAAACCATCCACAGAAAACCCAATCCTCTAAGTCTGTATAAGAGCAGCTGAATGTTGCCGGAGAAACACCCAAGCACACTCTCGCTTTAAGCTTATGACCACGATTTTCAGAGGCCACCCATCGCATCCACCCTCCCACCCTTCCCTAGTGAAGGGTCTCCCACGGTCTCCTGGGTCCCAAAGCCACTACCTCAAAATTCCTGTTTTTAAACTTCATATCACTATTCCACCCATGCCCCACCTTCTTATTTAATTATGAAAACCCAAGGAGAAGCAGAAAACACTATCTTCTAGCACATCTTCCAATTTATCCCATGTAGTCTTATGGCTTTTGTGTCCTTTAGATGTTGACTTTATCTTCCCTGAGCTCACAGTTTTCATATCCAGTTTCCTACTTGTCTGTGCTTGGACCTGTATTAGGCACATGAAGTATAGTATGTCCAAGAGAGAATTCCTCTCCCAAGAGAGAATTTCCTCTCCCACATCTTTCCTATCTCTACAGGTGTTAGATGTCATTTGTAACTCCTCTCTGTCCCTGACACCTTACATTGGATGCAACATTCCTGCTGGCTGTATGTGCCAGATGTGTTCCAAATCCAATCATTTCTCACCGTCCACCACTGCCAATAGCTCTGACTAGTCCAGTAATCCCTAACTGATCTCCTTGCTTCATGCTGGTCTCCTCATCAATGACCAGAACAATCTTTTCAAGCTGAAAACTAAGAGGCACCTGTGTGGCTCAGTCGGTTAAGCGTTGGGACTCTTGATTTCAGATTTCAGCTGGGGTCATGATCTCACACAGTTCGTGAGATTGAGCCCCGCATTGCGTTTGGTGCTGAGTGTGGAGCCTGCTTGGGATTCTCCCTGCACCCCTCTCTGCCCCTCACCTGCTCACATGTGGTCATATACTTTCTCAAAATAAATAAACTTTAAAAAGAAAGATGAGGGGCACCTGGGTGGCTTAGTTGATTAAGCGTAAGACTTTGGTTCAGGTCATGATCTCACAGTTCATGGGTTCAAGTCCCATGTCGGGCTCTGTGGTGACAGCTCAGAGCCTGGAGCCTGCTTTGCATTCTGTGTCTTTCTCTCTCTCTGTCCCTCCCCTGCTCACACTCTTTCTCTTTCAAAAATAAATTTTTTTAAAAAGATGAATATTGAATGAAGTCATGTTTTGCACAACACCCTTCATTAGTTTTCTACCATCTTTTAAATGTGATGCAGGGCCTGCCGTGCCCTTCGTGATGCCCCACTGCCTTCCTCTCCTCACTCAGTGATCTTCCCTCACTCCAAGCCCCCTGGCTCACACTGCTCTTCTCATTTTAGCCTCTTGTTCTTTGAGCACAAACTAGTTCTCACTTCAGATCATCGCTCGCTCTGCTTCCAGAACTCCGTGTGACTGGCTGTCTTCCCCCACTGAAGTCTGTTCAAAAGTCACATCTCTCAACCCCTCCCGTCTCTTCCAAAGCACTTCCCCTTTCCACTCTGTCCTGTGTTTCTTCACTGCACTTAACCTGTGTCACTTTATGTCAACGGTCCCCATGCTTTTTTTTTAAATTTTTTTTAATGTTTTATTTATTTCTAGGAGAGAGAGAGAGAGAGAGAGAGACACAGCGTGAGCAGGGGAGGGTCAGAGAGAGAGGGAGTCACAGACTGAAACAGACTCCAGGCTCTGAGCTGGCAGTCAGCACAGAGCCCGACGCGGGGCTCGAACCCACGAACCGCGAGGTCATGACCTAAGTGAAAGTCGGACGCTCAACCGACTCAGCCACCCAGGCGCCCCTCAACGGTCCCCGTGCTCTTGTGCTGTTGCCCCTCACACTGACTCTGGGCTTAGCCGTGTGACTTGCTTTGGCCCCTCGGACATTAGAAAATGTGACCCAACCAGAAGCTCGAGACGTGCTTGCACAGTAGGGGATGCCTTCATGGACCTCCAGCTGCCAAATGAGGAAGCCTGAAGCCAGCCTGCTGGCAAGGCCACCTGGGGAACACCGAAGACACATCTGCTGACAACCCCAGCCTAGTCTCACCCAGCATCTGCAAACTGTGCTAGATGCACACGTGACCCAGCAACACCACGTGGATCGGAGACATGCCATTCCGGCTGACCTCTCCCCAACTGCCGATCCACGCAGTCGTGAGCAAATCAAAGTTGTCTGAGGCCGCCAAGTTTGGGGGCGGTTTGTTACACGGCAGCATATGACACACATTTTTATGTTCATATGCATATTTCCTCACGATCCATCAAGTCATCTAAGATTTAAGCTCTAGGAGGACAGGAACATTACCTGCAACACACTGTGGTCCTCCAGCCTGGAACAGCATCTGGCCCAGAGACGTGCACAGGAGACATTCGCTGTTGAATGAATGAACAAACGAACAGTCTCTTGTGAAGAAGCCTCACCTCATTCTATGGCTCCACTAAGATCTCTAAACTAGAGAGATCTGTCTCCCTGGGGTGCCTGGCTGGCTCGTCCATACAGCACGTGACTCTTAATCTCAGGGTTGTAAATTCAAGCCCCACATTGGCTGTAGAGATTACTTAAAATAAAACCTTTAAAAAAAAGAAGGAAAGCTCTGTCTCCTGCCGTCCAGTGGACCACTAGACATGACCAACTGAAATTCAACACCTTCTAAATTGATGGGGATTTTTTTCTCCAAGTCCGTTCCCAAGTTTTCTCCTCTATTTCATATTTTAGTACTGGCACAATGAGGGGTGATAACACTTAATTTTATGGGTCAACTTGGCTAGGTTATGGCGCCCAATTTTTTTTTTTTTTTTTTGGTCAAACACCAGTCTAGATGTCACTATAAAGTTATTTTTTAGATGTGATTAACAGTTATTTTATTTTTTAAAGTTTATTTATTTATTTTAAGAGAGAGCAAATAGGGGAGGGGCAGAGAGAGGGAGAGAAAGAATCCCAAGTAGGCTCTGCACTGCCAGCACCGAGCCCAACACGGGGCTCGAACTCACCAACTGGGAGATCAGGACCTGAGACGAAATCAGAGTTGGTTGCTTCCCCAACTGAGGCATCCAGGTGCCCCTAGATGTGACTACCATTTAAATCAGTGGACTGAGAAAAGCACAATACCCTCCATAGTGTGGGTGGGCCTCATCTAGTCAGTTGAAGGCTTTAAGAGAAAAGACTAAAATCCTTTGAGCAGGAAGGAATTCAGTCTCCAGATTACCTTTGGACTCAAGACTGCAACATTAACTCCCGCCTGAATCTCCAGCCTCCACGTCTATGCAGCAGGTTTCAGACTTGCCTGTGCACATAGGTTCAGGTGCCAATTCCTTAAATCCCACGTCCCCAGCTCTACCACACACACACACACACATACACGCATGCACATGCACGCACACGCACACACACCATTGGTTCTGTTTCTCTGGAGAGCCCTAATACTGGAGTTAGCTTTTTTTTTTTTTTTAATATTTTTATTAATTTCTAGGAGAGAGAGAGAGAGAGAGAGACAGTGTGAGCAGGGGAGGGTCAGAGAGAGGGAGACACAGACTCTGAAATAGGCTCCAGGCTCCGAGCTGGCAGTCAGCACAGAGCCCGACGCGGGGCTCGAACCCACGAACTGTGAGATCATGACCTAAGTGAAAGTCGGATGCTTAACCAACTAAGCCACCCAGGCGCCCCTGGAGTTAGCTTTGACAATCCCCTGACCGTCTTTCCCCAACATCCATTCAGTCACCAAAGCCCTGCTGGTGCAATACACAAAATGCCTCCTGCGTTTCCCTTTCTCTGCCTCCATATTCTCTGTCTTGGTTTAGACTCTCAGCATCTCTCACCTGGACGATTATAGAGTCTGTTAACCAGTCTCTCTGCTCCATCTCCTTCCAATCCACATGCTACTCCACCACCAGGGTTACCTTTCTAAGGATCTGATCGTGACACTTGCCTCCAAAATCTCCCATCATCTAAAGAATGCAGCTCAAACTCCTCAGTGTAACATGAAAGCTCTTTATCAACAAGTTCTAGTCCCCGTTCTGTATCTCTTATTCTTCTCTAAAACCCCAAATTCTAGCTATATTTAGCACCTGTGGATCCCTAAACATGTCATGTTCATTTCATACCTTCATGCTTTTACATATTTTATTCTATTTACTTGCAATGCCTACCAAATTGTTTTGAGAACATTCCAACCTACTCTTCAAGCCCTAACATAGATGTCCTCTTTGCTCATAAGCTGTCCCTGGATGCTTCGTCATAGTGTTTAGACAATGATAAAGATCTTTTCATTAGTCTTATTGTCTTGAAATTAATGTATGTCTGTTTTTCTCAAGACAAGAGGCTCTTTGATGGCAGGACTGTGTATAATAAGAGCTAGTAGATTGTAATAGCAATAATAGTAATTAGATCCCTAAAGGAAAAATAAGAAAAACAGAGAGGGAGGCAAGCCATAAGAGAATACAGAGAACAACTGAGGGCTGCTGGAGGGATTTTCGGTGGGGGGATGGGCTGAATGGGTGTCGGGCATTAAGGAGGGTGATTGTTGGGGTGAGCGCTGGGTGCTATATGTACATGATGAATCACTAAGTTCTACTTCTGAAACCAATGCTACACTATATGGTAACTAACATGGGCTTAAATTAAAAATAAGTAACTAAAAATAATTAGATCCCTAGTCCTGGTCTCCTGTTTAGCTCATAATAGCCACTCAAAAACCATTTGCTGGGCCAGTTTTTTTCTGTTAGATTTTAAGCCCTTTGAAGGCAGAAACCATATTGCTGTTCACCTTTGTATCACTTACAGTGCCTCTCATAGGTTCTTGGATATAGTACAAGGATCAGGTACATAGTACTATGTACACAGTACACAGATTAAGTACCTAGTACATAGGGTCTTACTCAATAGAAGACTGAATTAAAGAAAAGCTTCAGTTCTCTGGAGAACATGGAAAGAGTTCATTTCCTGTTGCTACAATATGTCTGCCATCATTGGATTCCCTCGTTCAGGGTTGTCACAATGATGTTAAGTCAAGCAAGAGTTCGTGGGAAGGAGAAATCGCCGAAGGTCACAGTCTTGAAAATGAAAAACTGTAAGAACTTTTTCTATTTCCTATTTTCTCACAGTCTTCTAGAAAACATTTTTTTTTCTTTTGACAGTTTCAAACCCACAGGAAAGTTGAAAGAACAGTACGATGAACAGCCGGATACCCCTCACATAGATTTGCCAACATCTTGCCACACCCATTTCCCCCATTTCTATTTCTCTTTCTATATATATGTCCCATTATGGCATTTCACCCCCAAATACATACTCGGAAGGAGGACTTTCTCTTACATCACCAGAACACCTTTATCACACCTAAGAAAAGCAATATTAATTCAACAAAATTATCTAGCATAAAATCTGGACTCAGATGTTCCTTATTTTTCCACCAAATGTCTTTGATAGCATTTTTTTTCGACCCAGAATCCAATCAAGTTTTACACATTGATTTGGCTGTTTTAGCTCTTCTTCTCAAACCCTTCCTCTGTTGATATCAAGCACCTGAAGATCCAGGTCAACTGACGTGTAGAATGTAGGACATTGTTTTGTTAGGATTTGATTCAGGTCAAAGGCTTCCAGCAAGATTTGTTGTGTCCCTCCCATGACATCAGGTCAGGGGGCTCATAAGGTCAGATTGTCCCACTTCCGGAGATGCCCAGCTTGATGAGATGCAGATAAGGTAGAGATCTCTCCAATGCAAAGACACACTTTGTAATTAGTAAGTAACCTGTGAGATCATGTAAACGTGTCTTCCTTAGTCTTTTTCCCAGTGGGTAATTGATGATCATTGCCTGAATCACTGTTTACATTGAGAGTTAACAAAATGGTGCTTTTCTAAATCTACAGTTTATACTTATTAACTTATAATACAGAGCCTCCCTCCTGTCCCCTTTGAGTATCATTGTGGAGCCAGAAGATTTTTTTAACTCAATATAATCATTTCCCAGGATGATTTTTTTGATCCTTGAAGTTTCTCAGATTTAGTATGTGGGTTCCCTTTCAAAGCTGGCTTCTGTGTCCTTTTGACATAGTTTTAAATGCTTTTTGAATGTGTTTTGCTTTCTGGCACACAAGATGTTACTAACTTAGACCCAGTATCAGCCAATTCTTTAAGGAACCCCTGTTGTTTTCTGGCAGGAAATGAGCTTTAAGGGAGTTCATTGCCATGGGTGCCACTGAGCCAGGCTCTTTCTGTCCACGTAGCTATAATATCACATCATGACCTTGAACTTGTGGATAGCTCGAGTTCAGATCTTCCCCCAGTCCCACTTTCTTTGACTTTCACTGAAAGCCCTCATTAGTTTCAAGAATGAGGAACACAGCCCGAGATGGTCAGGATCTGGAAGAGGAGGGGGTACAAGGCTTCTCCAGTTCAGACTGGCGTCAGGTGATGTGGCGTGAGCAGGCATGGCGGCCCTGATACTTGGAGAGCGAGGTATATGGGCGTGCGAGTCTTTAAGAAGAGCTCTCAGCGACTGTTGAAAGACTGAGGGTAGTTGGGGCAGGGGGAGGTCCATATAATTTATCAGCCAAATCAAGATACTTCTGGGTGGCTCAGTTGGTTAAGCATCTGACTTTGGCTCAGGTCGTGATCTCACGGTTCGTGTGTTCGAGCCCCGAGTTGGGCTCTGTGCCTGACAGCTCAGAGCCTGGAGCCTGTTTCTGATTCTGTGTCTCCTTCTTCTCTCTGACCCTCCCCTGCTCGCTGTATCTCTCTCTCAGAAATAAAACATTAAAAAAAAGACGCTCTGAAAAAGAAAGCAACATGGCCAGCAAACATATGAAATAATGCTCAATGTCACTCATCATCAGGGAAATACAAATCAAAACCACACTGAGATACCACCTCACATTGCTTAGAGTGGCTAAAATCAACAAATCAGGAGACAATCAATGCTGGCGAGGATGTGGAGAAATGGGCACCCTCTTACACTCTTGGTGGGAATGTAAACAGAGGGGTGGGTGCAGCCCCTCTGGAAAACAGTGTGGAGATTCCTCAAAAACCTAACAATAGAACTCCCCTATGACCCAGCAATAGCACTGCTAGGAATTTACCCAAGGGATACAGGAGTGCTGATGCATAGGGGCACACGTACCCCAATGTTCACAGCAGCACTCTCAACAATAGCCAAATCATGGAAAGAGCCTAAGTGTCCATCAACTGATGAATGGATCAAGAAGATGTGGTTCATCTATACGATGGAATACTACATGGCAATGAGAAACAATGAAATCTGGCCATGTGTAGCAACGTGGATGGAATTGAGGGCGTTATGCTAAGTGAAATAAGTCAGGCAGAGAAAGACAGATACCATATGTTTTCACTCATATGTGGAACAGGAGAAACTTAACAGAGGACCGTAGGGGAGGTGAAGGGGGAAAAACTAGTTAAGGAGAGGGAGAGAGACAAAACCACAAGAGACTCTTAAATACTGAGAATAAACTGAGGGCTGATGGGGGTGGGAGAGAGGGGAAAATGGGTGATAGGCATGGAGAAGGGCACTTGTTGTGATGAGCTCTGGGTGTTATATAGAAACCAACCTGACAATAAACTATATTAAAAAAATAATAATAACCATGCCAGGAGGCACCTGGGTGGCTTAGCTGATTGAGCATCTGACTCCTGATTTGGCTTAGGTCATGATCTCATGATTTATAAGTTCAAGTCCCACATCAGGCTCTGCACGGCCAGCACAGAGCCTGCTTGAGAGTCTCTACCTCTCTCTCTGTTCCTCCGCCACTTGCATGCTTTCTCTCTCAAATAAATAAAACTTGAAAAAATTTTAAAAATAACCATGTCAGACAGCAGGCATTAACCAGCACGGTCTTGGGCTAGCCTGACACATGATTATTCCAGGTGGAATAAAGAAGAGACCAGAATCAAAACTTACTCCATGGGGCACCGGGGTGGCTCAGTCGGTTAAGCATCTGACTCAGGTCATGATCACATGGTTTGTGGGTTTGAGCCCCGCATCGGGCTCTGTGCTGATGGCTAGCTCAGAGCCTGGAGCCTGCTTCAGATTCTGTGTCTCTTTCACCCTCCCCTGCTCACGCTGTCTCTCTCTCTCAGAATAAATTTAAAAAAAAAACGTTAAAAAAAAACTTACTCCAGTGTTTCCTGTCTTTTGGACTGCGGGCGACTTGTAGCTGAGAAGGCAGTTGTAAATGCTGCTTCTCAGGCCGGGGGTGGTGGGCATGTCTGTGTGATGGCTCCTCATCCTGAGAGGAGCAAGCTTAACTTACAAGGCGTGTGGCCAGGGCGCTCTCAGGAGCCCACTGGGGTGGACATTCCTGTAGAAGGAGCCTCTCCACTCCAACTCTGTCACCTCCCTTCCGGACGGGGCAAGAGCAACGTCATCCGCAGGGGAATATGCTCTACAGTACGCCGGATGCCAGCTGTTGGCCAAGGTTCTGCAAGGAATCTGCTTGGCACCAGGGGAAGTGGGGGCTGCAGGAAGCCAGCTGTGGAAGCAGATGCCATCCCTGGGTTCACATGTACCTTCTCCCTAGAGAAAAGAGAATGGCCTTCAGTCTCTGCCAGGCCCTTGTCCAGGCAGCCCGGAGGCAGCCCGGAGGCAGCCCGGAGACAGCCTCCAAATCTGGTTTTGGGGGCAGTTCTGCCTTAGGGCACGGGGAGAGTGCCGGAGCTGCAAACGGGCTACGGAGAAACCAGCAAGTTTCAATGAATTGGCTGCAAATACACAACACTCTGAACTGTGTTAGAGCTTGAAACTCCTTGGATGGTTCAGAAGACTCTTGAGTCTTACAAAGCTTCGGGGCGCCCTGCACACTCCTGGTGGTGAAGTAACACCCAGCTGTGCCCACTCGCTCACGGCCTAAGGGATACATGGGACAAAGCTCGCCCGTGTGCTAGCCCAGCCTAAAGGGTCACCAGGTTTTGTGCCTAACTTCTAATGAACTAAAATTCCTAACAGGTGACAAGCCAGCACCACATTGCGAAGGGATGCCCGTGGGCTGGGACTCCCACAGCTGTTTTCATTCCATTCCACAAATCTGATTCTGGTATTCTCTAGAATACCCCTGGAGCCTGGGAGGCCTGATTTGCAGACCTGGGTTTGAAGGCAATCCCACCCACAGGTTTGCTTTGATGCTGGAAGCCGAGCTGGGGTACCTGGGACTTCAGGGGACTGGTGTTTGGGGTCTACCGCTTTCTTGGTAAAAGCAAACAACAACAGAAAGAAATCGAGGAATTTCAGAAACTCCGTGGCTCAGGGGACTAGTGACTTAGCTTGGAGAGCGGCGCTCAAAGCTCTCCCCTGTCTGATCTGTTTACCCGAAAGCCTCAATCTAGTCTCTACCCCACGTGCAGGCCATCTGCTCCGGCCGGTGCCTCGGAACTCACCCTGGCCTTGCTTTTCCTGCTGCCTGTTCTCTCTGCCCGGGCCACCTCGGGGCCAGGCCCCCTGCTGCTGCCCGCCACGGACCTCAGTGCCCAGCGCCTCCTCCCCTCCCCCCTTCGTCAATGACAAGGAACAGGTTTCTTCCAGCGGCCCTGCCAGGCTCTGTGGAATCCCCTGTCCAGATTATACCTTTCTAAAACACAAGCCAAGCCCTTCACCCTCCTACGGAACCCCCCCAACTCCCCACCACCGCCCATAACCTCAAAGTTCAAACTCCTTAGCAGCACACGCGGGAGGCCCTTCTGAGCAACCACTGGGCGTCCCACTGGGTCCTCTCACTCAGGGCCGCTCGGGGCTTCCTCCCCGAGGCCAGGCTGTCCCTGCTCCTGCCTTCGGGCTGTGCGTACCTCCTAGCTGCCTTCTGCAGCTTCCCTTGCCCAGGACCCAGGCGCCAGGACGGAAATGAACAGCCCCGTTTGTCTTGCTAGAAGCCCACAACCAGTCCTTACTGAATGTTTAATGATCAATAAAAGAAGAAATAAGGGATGAATGATACAGAACTGCAGTGAGACAGAGCCAGGACCATAAAGGGGTAAAAAGACACAAGAGGTTGCAGACCAGGATGGTGGTTCACAACCTGGGGAGCTTCCCGGGTGGAATCTGAACACCCCACCTCTGTACACACACACGGAGGCCAGGGAGAGGCTGGAGAACGGGGCAGACCACTCCAGAGGCTGGGCGGGCAAGTTAAGAAAGCAGGGAACTTAACAGATGAGGCTTGTCTTGGGCAAGAGCTTACACCCACCGGCCAGGATCTTAAGTCTTTAAACAGGCCTTACCTGGGTTCAGTCACATATACCATCCAGATAAGCACCACCACCTTACTCTCTCAAGACTGTGTCCTTGAAACGGCGCGCGCTGTGGGATGAAGTATAAAACAGACATCCCAAGGACGGGGGAGGGGGTGGGGAGCCTGCAGTTGCCCAGGTCCAGCTTGTGGGTCAACCGACAGGCACGGCCTCTCGATGATCTCCTCCAACATAGGACCAGAGCAGTGGCTGGTCTGCTGCCTTGGGTGTGACTGCTAGCCCAGTGGGAAGGGCTTGGAAGTCAACGTCTTGGGGTCATTCTCATCACCTGTGTGTGTGTGCGCACACGTGCAATAGACAGTACCTTTTCAGGATATACTCTTACTGTAGCGTGACCTCAGTTCTGAAGTCTTGAAAACCTCTTTGGTATAGCACCAGGGAGCGATAACCTAACCCAAGTACCCCAGCTGGTATACAGATGGCCACCATCTTGATGCGATGTTTTTCAACTCCAGTAAGCACCTCCCTGACAGACGCTTGTCAAATGTAGACTATTCTAGCTCGGATATTCCAATTCTTTTTTTTTTTAAATATTTTTATTTATTTCTAGGAGAGAGAGAGAGAGACAGCGTGAGCAGGGGAGGGTCAGAGAGAGAGGGAGACACAGACTCTGAAACAGGCTCCAGGCTCTGAGCTGGCAGTCAGCACAGAGCCCGACGCAGGGCTCGAACCCGCGAACCGCGAGATCATGACCTAAGCGAAAGTCAGACGCTTAACCGACTAAGCCACCCAGGCGCCTCGGATATTCCAATTCTTACAAGCACAAGAGTCAACTGCAAAGCAGAAATAACCAGTCCCTTCTATGAGCTGGGCCTTGGAAACTGGGTACCATCTTCCTTTCCATTTCCTACGTGTTTCTATTTTGGTGTACTGTTCCTATTTATCTGGGCTTACATCTCCCAGCTCAGTGACCAGGAAATTAGGGGAAATTAGGAATAAGGACGGGAGGACATGGCAAGAATAGGAAGGTAAAATGGCTTCGGTAAGATTATCAGCACAAAAGCATCTCTCTGCAGGACTAATAAATAATACAACATGTATGCATGGCTCCTTGCATGTGACTAGTCACGGGCCCACTGCAGATTCTAACAGAAAACATTTTAAGGAAAAAATAAAAGCGATACTGGGGCACTGCCATCTCATTCTTAGGCTTAGCCTGATGTTGCCTATGTGGCCCCTGAAGTAAGAATTATTCCTTATTTCTCTCTCCTATTACAGGCTTTCCAGCTACTTTTGGAAGACTAAGGTGAGCAAACTCTTTTAAGAGTCCCTATGTGTAGGGGCGCCTGGGTGGTTCAGTCAGTTGAGCATCGGACTTTGGCTCAGGTCATGAGCTCACGGTTCATGAGTTCGAGCCCCACATCGGCCTCTGTGCTGGCAGCTCAGAGCCGGGAGCCTGCTTCAGATTCTGTGTCTCCCTCTCTCTCTCTGCCCCTCCCCTGCTCACGCTCTGTCCCTGTCTCCCCTCATCCCCCCCCCCACTCAAAAATAAATAAACAACAAAAAAAAAGAGTTCCTATGTGTATTTTGGCTTTCTTTGCTGGGGTTGTGCTATTTTCTAAATGGTCTCTTAGATTTGGTGGCCTCAACTATTTTCTCTCTTCCTATCCCCCACTGCACCACCCCTCCATACATTCCCAATTTACTGGTCTTCCTCAGATATATATTTCAAAGTTTTTAGCTCATTAGTGTTCATCATTCTGTTCTCGATATACAGAAATGCAAAATTCAGAAGAGAATCCTGAACAGTGAGGCTACCCAAATGGGTTTAAACATGGCAATTTCTTGCAACTAGGGGACAAGATTTACTGTAATCATAAGTATTATTTTTATGTAATCTTAGCAATAAATTACTGAAACATCACAAAGACAATTAGACAAAAAAAAAAAACTCACCTAGTAGCACCTATTTATGTGTCTATGTGTCTACTTCTGTGACATTGTCAGCAATTATTCGAGGTCAGAGGTGAAAAGGCCAGATTAGGGCAATCAGGCCAGGTTTTTATGCAAAAACAGTTTTGTGTAGCATTTTTGTGTATTAATCTTAAGAGAGAAGAAAAAGATTTCACATAGCCACAGGTAGGCATCATAAGGTATAAGAGATGATCTCTCTTTTTTTTTAAATTTATTTTGAGAGAGACAGAGAGAACGTGAGCAGGGGAGGGGCAGAGAGAGAGAGAAAGGGACAGAGGGAGACTCCCAAGCAGGCTCCACACCGATCAGCAAGGAGCCCGGCAAGGGGCTGGAACTCATGAACCCAGAGATCATGACCTGAGCCGAAGTCAGACACTTAGTAACTGACTGAGCCACCCAGGCCCCTGCCCGATAGCTCTTAAACAGAGATAGTAAGTGTTGCAAACCACATAGAGAAACTGACGTTTAGCTTTGATGTGTCTTGTCCACATCTTTTACTACTTCCTCAGATCCTCACGGCAATAGTTAGAATTCAGGGGGAGAAGAAGGAATGTGAAGAATCTTGCCAATGTGTTTCCGGGAGCACATCCCCTCTGGACAATGAGGATGACCTGGGTCGGCTTCTGCTCGGCCCTGCATTCTCCCTTCCAGCTGCGGAGCCTACTGAAAATTGTAGACTATCCTACCCCAGGGGGCTGTGGTCAACAAAGGCCACACTACCTCACAGAGCATCATCTGTCTTGCAGAAGCTTCTGCAGCAGGGCCAAGTGAGAGAACCAGCGTGCTGGAAAAGACAGTCTTTCTTTTGCGGAAAAAATACCTGAGTTGTTTCCACGGTGTTTTGTGGCCGCTTCCTACCGGCTTTTCAGGTTCTCTACAAACGCAAGTCGGATGCACCAGTGATCCTGCATCGTCTTCGGGAAAACCCCAAACTTTCCAGCACTAGTGGCTCATCAAGGTCTCAGTGGACGCTGCAAATACACACAAGGAACTGTGCACCCCCATCTGTAACGGCACACCTTCTCTCATGCTGGTCTCCCAACAGAAATTATTGCCTCCCCCCCTCCCCCCACCACCTTATTTCCGTCCTCCTCACAATTCAGGGGAGATGTCATTATTACAAAGAGCCTCCTGAAACCTGATTTTTCCACTCTTTCCCTAATTTGGGGTAGTTTCATTTAAATTAAGACTCTCAGCACTGAGCAATTATATCCATCACAGCGGTTATCACATTGTAATTAGCCCTTCCTTGGCCTGTGAACTTCCCCATAGTAGTAGCTGCTGAGCCTAGCAAAGCATTTGGGCACATAGTAGGTGTTCAACAAACCCTTGTGTGAACTCTAGGAAAATACCCTCTTGAGGTATGTAATATATACGGCCAAGCGCACACATGTGTAATGTACGGATCAATGATTTTTCACATATGTATACAGAGATATAAACATATAATGACGGCCCAGGTGAGCATTCCCGAGCCTTCCCCAGAGGCTCCCTTGAAACAACAGGCTTTAATTGCTCTGGGAATGAGCTCCATCCATCTTGTGAAAGTGGGCTGGTTGCCAGGATGAACCCCAAGAAGATAGAAGAAGCCCTAATTCACTGCAGGTAGAATGCCCCGAGGGGAGGGAAGGGGTATTTTTATTCTACAGAAAAGAACAGGGGGGATTAAAGAATAGAACATTTTAGGGGCGCCTGGGTTGCTTAGTTAGGCGTCCGACTTTGGTTAGGTCATGATCTCGCGGTTGTGGGTTCGAGCCCCGCGTCGGGCTCTGTGCTGACTGCCAGCTCAGAGCCTGGAGCTTATTTTGGTCTGTGACTCCCTCTCTCTTTGACCCTCCCCTGTTCACGCTCTCTCTCTCTCTCTCTCTCCTAGAAATAAAAAATAAAAAATAAATTAAAAAAATAGAACATTTTAAAAAATGCAAACGGTGAAAAGTGAGCATAACAATTACACTGCTTGCGTCCGCTCGCCCCAACCCAGAAATACCGGGGCCAGGCCCGTGCGGGCGGTGTCACCCCTCACAGCCGCCTTACCCGTGTCCCGATGGCGGTTGTGACACGGAGACCAGAGTGACTCAGAGGTAACCGTAGTCAAGGCTTGCCAAGCCTTACGTGACACGCGCAAAGCGTCCCTTCTCCGCCTGGGTCCTGGCTCCTCACCTGTACCTCCCACAGCCCAACGTGCAATTTTGGAGGCAGCTGACTTGGCTTAAGTCGGAGAGGGGAGGGCCCTCCCCCGACGCTGCGGCCTGTCGCTCCTTCATTGACCCAAATGTTTTTTTTTTTTTTCTTCCTTCCTTTCTCAGCCCAACATTTCCAGCATCTCGTTATTCCCAGAAGAGTAAAGACCTCCGCTGAGGTTGCCCAGGCGGTGCCCGCCAAGGCCTGGGCTGCCATCCGCGGCCCGCGGAAGGGGCGCCCCGTGACGCCCTCCGAGGCAGGCGGAGGGCCGAGCGGCGGCCCCNCACTTTCGGGGCCACCTTTCTCGAACAGGTAGACACACACTTCAGGTTTCCTCCAGAAGCGCTTCGCAACAGACACTTGTCATCCCTCGTGTGTGTATGCAGCTTGGCCTGGGGGGTGGTCGGCTGACCCGCGAGCATCCGCATCTGCAGGTGTACCCAGCGTGCCCCGAAACTTTGGCTTTTGCTTTCGAAAACTCACGCGTTTTCACCTGCTTGCCAAAACCATGCCAGTGCAAACGCGCTTGAACTTGTATTCGCTCTTGCACCCCGAGCAGGCGTCTGGACCAGCCCGGGTACGCGCTCAAGACCGCACCGCCTTCGGCAGCCACCGGAGATGGGCACTGAATGATTTGTTTTTCCATTCCCTGGAGGGTTGGGTTTACTCTCTTAACTCCCTGATGAGAAAACAGGAGGCAAACAGGTGGATTATGTACATCACCCGCTGCCCGCCCCCTCCCCCCCCAGGTGTGCCAGTGTGGAAAACAGCCGTATTTTCAGGTGAAGTACAGACAGAATACACAGGAATGTTCTCTGAAAAGCCCCTGATCAACAGGTTTGTCTCTCCAGAAAGAGCCCTTCACCAGTAAGGACACTCCTTCCTTGAAGGACGTGCCCGGCGCTCAGCTACCAGTGTGGTGGAGGGTGGAGAAACGCGGTCTTTGTTTGCACGTGTGTCCTCATACGTGTGTGATCCACACGGGTGCAGAATAAGCCCGGGGTCGGCAGGAGATAGCTTGTTACTGGACATAGATTTCCTAACCTTAACGTTAGGAAGTAAAGTACACAAAACATACACAATCTGCCATTTTCTTTGTTAACTAGAGCCAGTTGGAGATTTTTCTGTTGCTCTGTAACCGGTCCTGGTTTCCTCTTAAAATGAGCTATATCTTACCAGGCCCCTTGAATGTGACTTTACTTTGGGTATCCTAGCCGTGCGCGTTTCTACTGCGTATTCCAAATTTCTTTGTCCTGTTATGAAGTTTTGTAAGCCCTCAAATAAGGAGGGTATAGTATTATGCTACACTGAACCACAGTCCAGTAATCTTAGGGCTGTGTTTCCTTCGTTTTACCGCACTGTAAACTGGGTATAGTTTTCCACATTGTGCATGTTTTAGCAAATAAGCAATATTCTACACAAATTGTGAGATACTATTTGGGCAATTCCTCTTCTCTTATGTCTTGGCGATCACTTTCTTGTTCTGTTGCAACTGCATAGAATTCCGTCATAAGGATGCCGCAAATTATTTAACCTGTTTCCTACTAATGGACCAAGATAATTTCCAGACTTCTGCTATTGTAGTGTCATAGCTAATGCCCTTTGACACACATTATTCTGCATCTATGAAAGCATTTCTGTAGGATAGAGTCCCAGAAGTCGAAGTGTTGGGTCCGAGAGAATGTGCCCATGTAATTTTGATGGATATCATTATAAAACGTCCTTGGAATTCTGCTAATTTGTACTCCAGCCAGCAATATGGGTGACTGCCTGTTTCTACCCTTGCCAACAGCATTATACCAAACTTTTTGTTCTTAAAAAGCAGGTAGGCAACACAGGGCCTCCCAATTTGGCATTAAGTTGCATTTTTCTGGGATTGAGCAGTTTTTCTTATGTTCAGCAGCCATTATAATGATCGTTTCTTTGGTCTGTTTATAAAGAACTTTCGTCCATATTTTTAACTGTGCCATTGGGCTTTTTTCCTATTGATTTGTAGGAACTCTTTTTATATTAACAACTTTAGCGTAATTAATGTAAATTCCAAACGTTCTTTTCTATGATACAGTTTTAATATCCGTTAAAGAGAATGTTTTTTTTGCATAAAATGATTGAAAGATGTATTTGGTGTTATTTTGGAGTGATGTCTCCCATCCATTAAAAAAATATATATATATTTTTAAGTAAGCTCTGTGCCCAGCCTGGGGCTTGAACTCATGACCCTGAGATCAAGAGTCACATGCTCTATCTACTGAGCCAGTCAGGCACCTCTATCCATTTTTTTTTTTTTTTAATGAGTCTGATGGAGAGGCAAACAATGGCCAGGCATTCAGTCCAGTTATAGCTTTTTTCTGCTTCTCAGATTTATTTCTTCTCCTATTTGCATCATCTACATTCCGTGCATGTACTTTCCCTGACAGAAAGATAATTGTCCTGCTTTTTAAATTCTTAAATACTTATTAATTGGAATTTCTGACCCATTTTTTAATTTCATTAAAATGTTGGTGTTTTATCCCACTCTGTTGCTTTTGGAGTTAAAACAATTTTCAGGGTCATCATATTCTTTAAATAGTGTGCTTATCAAGTGATCTTAAATTATAGGACGCTCTAAGATTCTGTGTCCTGAGGCCTCTAAAACTTGGTATTTTTCATGAGAAAAGCAGATCAGTATTAGAAATGAGGAACGCTAATCTTGGCCTAAGCAATGGTGATGATGTGTTCTCTTTAACTGGTCTTATTTCATTTTTGTCGAAATTCACTTTGTAAACATATTTTTTTTTGAACGGTTTAGTACTCGATATGAGCAGTAGCTTTCAAGCTTTTGAGTTTGGGTTCAAAAGGTCTCACATTGTTTACCTGCATGTGTAAAATCTGCAAGATCTTAGTGCTGTCCACCATGAAGCACAAAGTCTGAGCTGTGGCCATAACGAATGGCTGTAACAGAAAGCTACACGAAGCAGGTGTACTAGAAGAATCAGAAAGAGGATAATTCATTTGATGGAGTTTTGGGGGAGTGACAGCAAAGTGGATGGAAGAGCTTGTGCGGTCTTCATAATGCAGCCATGCTTGACCAACACCCCAACGGGCAGGAATGATTTGGGTAGATCTATTATATGCTCAACAGCATTCCAGCCTTAAGAACTTGTACTTAATGTTTTGATGCAATCACACAGTAGTTGGTATAGAAAATAAGGAGATAAGACTGACTAGAGGTTTGGGGCACATATTTGGGGACAGTGCTCACCTTGAATGTCAGACCACGTGTTGGGACTTGTTTTTTCTAATAGACAATGGGGACCAAAAACAAAAAAAGGTCAAAGTGTTCATGAATATTTTAATGGGTAAATAAATTTAGGTGCATATATTCCTACCATAAAATACTATATCACAATGAAAATAAACTACAGCTATCGACAACAAGGTCAATGAATTTTACAAACATAACTTTGGTCAGAAGAATCACATATGTAGAATGATCAGTTTCTTGAAAGTTTTAGAATGTGCAAAACTACACAGTGTTGGCTAGGGCTGTGCATATAGGAGATTAGAGAGATAGTCTTATCCCTAAAATCAACGAAGTGTTTATGTCTGGGAAGAGTGAGAAGGTAATGACCACAGAAGGACACGTAGAAAGTTCTGGAGCACAGGCACTGTTCTGTTTTTTGACTCAGGTGGTAGTTATGTGGCATTCAAGTTCTGGTTGTTTTAAACCTGTGTGTATGTGTTCTTATCTTTGATATATTTTATGAAGAATGCTAGAATACTAAATAATGCTTAAGAAAGGGTATGCACTCACAGCTCAGAGGAGTTTGATAAGATACAGACCCCTGTATCTTATCAAAGATAAGAGATCCCTGTCTCAAGAAGCAAGATTTCCACAACTTGAAATAGATTGGGCAACAGCCCAATAGTCTTAGGGCTGTGATGTCCTCATGTTACCAACAGAGAACATGTTTTTAAAATTGTCTTTCTTAATTTTAAATTTTATTTATTTTAAGAAATTACTAATACCGCCACACAGTTCAAAAGTTTAAAAGTACAAAAGGGTAAACAGCTTGGAGATCTCTTTCCCACGCCTGTCCCTGGTTACCCAGTTTCCTCGCACAAGCAATCAAGGACACCACTTTTTAAAAAAAGAATAAAATTTATTGTCCAGTTGGCTAACATACAGTGTGTAAAGTGTGTGCTCTTGGTTTTTGGGGTAGATTCCTGTGGTTCATCACTTATATACAACACCCAGAGCTCATCCCATCAAGTGCCCTCCTTACTGCCCATCACCCATTTCCCCCTCTCCCCCACCCCCCATTCACCCTTAGTCTGTTCTCTGTATTTAAGAGTCTCTTATGGTTTGCCTCCCTCCCTCTCTGTTTGTAACTATTTTTTCCCCTTCCCTTCCCCCATGGTCTTCTGTTAAGTTTCTCCAGTTCCACATATGAGTGAAAACATATGATATCTGTCCTTCTCTGACTTATTTCGCTCAGCATAATACTTTCCAGTTCAATCCATGTTGCTGCAGATGTCATGATTTCATTCTTTCTCATTGCCGAGTAGTATCCCACTGTATATATATAAACCATATCTTCTTGATCCATTCATCAGTTGATGGACATTAGGGCTCTTCCCATAATCTGGCTATTGTTGAAAGTGCTGCTGTAAATATTGGGGTACATGTGTCCCGATGGCATCAGCACTCTTGTATCCCTTGGATAAATTACTAGTAGTGCCGTTGCTGGTTCGTAGGGTAGTTCTACTTTTAATTTTTCGAGGAGCCTCCACACTGTTTTCCAGAGGGGCTGCACCAGTTTGCATTCCCACCAACAGTGCAAGAGGGTTCCCGTTTCTCCCCATTCTTGCCAGAATCTAGTTTCCTGAGTTACTCATTTTAGCCACTCTGACTGATGAGAGGTGGTATCTCAGTGTGGTTTTGATTTGTGTTTCCTTGATGATGAGTGACACTGAGCATCTTTTCATGTCTGTTGACCATCTGAATGTCTTCTTTAGAAAAGTATTCATGTCTTCTCAATTCTTCACTGGATTATTTGTTTTTTGAGTGTTGAGTTTGGTAAGTTCTGTATAAATTGTGGATACCAACCCTTTCTCCAATATGCCATTTGCAACTATCTCTTCCCATTCTGTCGGTTGCCTTTTGGTTTTGTTGATTGTTTCCTTTGCAGTGCAGAAGCTTTTTATCTTGATGAGGTCCCAATAATTCATTTTTGCTTTTAATTCCCTTGCCTTTGAATATGTATCGAGCAAGAAATTGCTGCAGCTGAGATCAAAGAGTTACTGCCTGCTTTCTCCTCTAGGGTTTTGATGGTTTCCTGTCTCACATTTAGGTCTTTCATCCATTTTGAGTTTCTTTTCGTGTATGGTGTAAGAAAGTGGTCTAGCCTCATTCTTCTGCATGTTGCTAAAGGACACCACTTTTAAGCACAGCATAAAATAGAATGAACCCAATGAAACAGAAAATGCCCATTTTTTTTTGTTTTTAAAGATTAGCTTTTTTGCAGTAAACTCTCATCAGTAAAATGCACACATGTCCAGTGTACAGCCAAATGTATAGGCTTGTGTAACTATATAGCAATCAAGATCTAGAACATTCCAGGGCACCTGGATGACTCAGTTGATTGAGCATCCAACTTCAGCTCAGGTCATGATCTCGCGGTTTGTGGGTTTGAGCTCCACACTGGGCTTGCTACTGTCTGCCTGTCAGTGCAGAGCCTGCTTAGGATACTCTGTCCCCCTTTCTTTGACCCTTCCCTGCTTCCGCTCACCCCCAAAAACTAGATATTTAAAGAAAAAGGATCTAGAACACTCCATCACTCCAAAAGATTTCTTTGGTTCCCTTATCTGTCAGCACCTACCTCTGGGGATTGATCTGCTCTACATCACCGTGGGTTAGAGTTGTCCCTAAAGTTTCATATAAATGATAGACTATAATATGACGCCTTCTGTGTCTGGCTTTGTTTACTCGGCGTAAAGCTTTGAGGTCCATCCCTGTTGTGTTATTTTTTTTTTCCTTTTTATTGTTGCCTCCTATGCCACTTAAGGTATTTGCCACAATTTGTCTGTCTTTTGGCTAGTTGATGTTCATTTGGGTTCTTTTCAGGGCTGGCTATTATGAATGAAATTGTTAAAAAAAAATTCAGGTACAGATCTTTGAAATGGCTGTTTTCCGGGAGAGCCGGGGCATGCTCTGTCCTGTGTCTTGCTTGGCCAAGTAGCTGTTGCCTTGGATAGGTAAGCGATGGGACCAAATGTCCGTCTTCTGAATCCCCTTGCTGGTCAGAGCACTGAAACTGAATGGCATCTTCCTGAGGCAGATTCTGCCTCTGCATCCCAGAAAGCCACCCTGATGGGACTTCATTGTGAACTCACAGCTGGTGCAGAACTGTCCCTGCATAGGCTGTTTGCCCCAGGGCCTCTGGCGCCGCGTGGTGACATTCCCTTCCATTTGTGGAAATAGTGAAACTGCAAAAAAGGGGTGTGCTTGAGGGCACCACACGAGGGTGTGCCTGGCAAGAGGGGCTCTGCCTTTCGGGTTTTCTCAGGCTGGGCAAGTGCGCTGGACCCACTGAGCGTCTTGGTGGCACTGCCCGCAAGAGCTGGTTTGGAAGGTTGCCAAGTCCACCTCCCACTTGGTTTCAAGGGCCCTGTCCGTCCCGTCACTGATGGGTTCTTCCAGCTTGCTTGCTTTGGGTCGTGCGCCCTCCCAGAGTGGTCTCTGGCTGGCGTCGTCAAGGGCATCACCTGAGCACTTGTTAGAGACAAAGGCGATGGGCTCCACTCCACAGCTACTGAACCAGAATCCCCGGAGGTTGGGGACCAAAGCATCTGAATTCTTTCCAGCTTTCCAGGTGACCTTATACACACCCGCGTCTGAGAACCATGACATTTGAGCACTTTCTGGGATCACAAGCCCTCTTCTCCACGAGGCAGCATTTCCATTGGTGACAACTCTAGTAAATCTGTTCCTTATGATGAGTTAGACCTACCTTTGGATTACCTCTGCAGATGCCCAAGATCCCCCTCCCCCCCCCGCCCCCCCTTTCTAGGGCAATCCTTTGTTACAAGCTGCACTCTGTTCTTACTCCTACTGAGTCTTTTTTCTCCCAAATGAGATATTCTGGGCTCCTTCCCTCACTGTTTTCCAGACTCTTCTAGACATGCTTCAGTTTATCTGTATCCCTCCTGAATGCAGCATTCCTGAGACGATCTGGGCAGTGTGTACTGCACCCCCACCCCCATCTCCTCCTGGAAAGCATCCTTCTATTCACATTGCCTGAGACAAGAATGTCTTTATTCTGATAGTAACCCCCTTTGACAGCCACTATTTTGACGATTGTTAGATGCTCATATATATATATGACTCTACAGTTTGTCAAACTATAACTACTAAAATCACTAAGGACATTCATATTGAGCTCTTCATTTAAATCTTAGAGCAACTCAACGAGACAGGTATTGCTTCCTTTTTACACAGGAGGAAACAGGCTCATAGGAGTTTAGCTGAATTATCAAGGATGACTTTGACGTAGACTATTCAATAGAATATTTGCAGTGATGGAAATATTCTACATTTGTACTGCCTGGTATGGTAGCCTCTTGTGGCTGGTGAACATATTAAATGTGGCTGGTTTGGCTTAAGAACTGTAATTTAATTTCACTTAAATTTAAATAGCCACACGTGGCTAGTGGCCACCATATTGAAAAGCACAGTCCTATGCGGATGAGCACTGGGTGTTATGTGGAAACTAATTTGACAGTAAACTATTTGTAAAAAATAAAACAAAATCAGAAAAAAAAACTCATTTCAAACATAATGATATAGACAGATTAAAAGTTGGATATCTATCTACCTATATCTATAGATCTTAAAATTAACAATTTTTCAATGTTCAACTTCAATAATAAATATAAATCAAAATTACCTTTTTAACAAAAATTAAAAAAAAAGAAAAGCACAATCCTAGACTGTAGTCATGAAACCATGCCCCCTCTCCACAAATTTACTATGGTTTTGGTTTTTGTTTTGTTTTACTGTGTCACTCTAAAGAGTAATAGAAGATAGATCATAGGAGCCAACAATTAGGACTTCCATTTTACAATATTACAGATTTATACCTAATGATTTTAGCATAGGGCAAAAATAATTGTGTTGGAAGAATGTTGCTTTTGCCTTCGGAGGGATTTTTGTTAGCCTTAGCCAGTCCAGGCCATGTTCCTCACCTTACGTCTGTTCCACGTGGGCAGGCAGCAGCTGTGACGAGTGTCTGCTCCGGGCCTGCATGATGTGGGCCCAGAGGGTATACCAGAAGCCCAAGGTCTGCGTTCGTCTCTGAGAGCTTACACTCTGGTTTAGGAGGCATGGCTGGTTCAGTGAATTGATTGAAACCGTTCACCACGGTTCTAAATTGTATGCCACAATCTCTAGAGCCTCACAGTTCTGGAATAGTGGAGATCGGGGGGGTTGGAATAGTTAATGAAAGCTCTGTACGCATTACCGTCTAGACCTAAAAAGAGAGGTATAATTGTAAGAGCAAGATTAGCAATCAGGGCTTTCCATGTAGCACAAGCCCAGGAATAAACGGGGGCCAAGTACCTGATGCTGTCAGCCCGGGGAGACTCTCCTGCCTCCCGCTCAGGGGCTGTTCTGGGGACACGAATAAAAATGATTATCCTTGGATGCCTGGAACCAGCATGGGCTCAGAAACATTGTTTGATGTTCAAAAGGTTTGGTGAACTGAGCTGAACCAGAGAATATTCCCCTTGCCTAGATAGGGTGGGGCTAGTCTAAGAAAGGGATCGCAAAATAGAAAGGCTTCAGTTCCTTGAAAATAGTTACGGACTTTTTTGTGTTCAGCCTTTAGCAAACATTTCTTGAGTGGCTGTCTCACGTCCTTATTGTCACACACGGTGGCTGCTCATGAGTTCCCGTGCGAGCCTGTTTTCTCAGACCGCGGTCCATTAGCACCGGGAACTTCGGGTTGAAGACTTAAGAAATGGGGTGGTTTTAACCAGATTAACCCTCGTTCTAGAAACCCACCAGGTTTTCCTCTCTAATAAACACAGCTCATCTTTGGCAATTTTACACAATTTTATGGTTATGTATTTGGGTAACAACTTTACCTCAGCTTCTTTTTACGCGTCTCTCTCTCTCTCTCTCTCTTTTTTCTTTTTATCCTGTTGTGCCTGGCTGTTTTTACATTGCTGGATTGATCCAAATGAGTACAAATAAATGAGGTGTATCATTCATTATTACTAGCTGCTGGGAATTCAGGGATGACTGAGACACATTTGGACCCCTGGTAAGAGAAACATTAGTAAGCAAATAATTTAATGCAGGGTTACGCTGCACACACTAAATTAGCACACGCGGACCCGGAAGACACAATAGAAAGAATTCCCTTGGATAATGAAGGGGGGAGTATGGGGACCGGACGGAGGCAGGATGGTCTGTATATAAGAAGTCAAAGGGAGTGAATATGTACTGAGTAGATCTTAGGTACTGGGTACTTGGTTAATTCATGGACACTTGAACGGGGTACAGGGTAGCACTCATAACTCTTCAGTTCTGTAGACAGATCAAGAGACAGACAGGAGGGGAGAGGATGAGACCAGAGGGGAGGGGGGGTTGTTTATGTGCTCTGGGGAATATCCAGAGGTGAGGTAGCAAGACAGATGTTGGGGCCAGTTTAGGAAGCTGCTAGTCTTAGACTGTGCAGAGAAATTTGGGCTAAATAAAACAAGCAGTTTCCATCTATTACCCTAATATGAATACCATCATGTTAGACTCTTTCTTCTGAAAACTCCATTCAAAAATTCAACAAGTACTTGAGCATCTACGGACACTGTTTTAGGTGCCAGAGGTGTAACAGCAGACGCAGAATATACATAGGATCCCTTTTTTCATAGAGCTTGTATTCCAGTGGTGGAAATAGCAGACAATAAGCAAATATACAAAATGCTAGAAGTGCTGCTTTGCTGAAGTGGTCAGTGTGGGCATCTCAGAGTGGATGGAGGAGTGACCTTGAACAGATGCCTGAAGAACGAGTCCTGGAATGATGCAAGCAGCTCCCTTTGTGGTGGAATGTTCCAGATGGAGGAACTGGTGTGTGCAAAGGCCCTGAGTGATGTGGCCTTGAGGTGTTAACAGAGAAGCAAGGAGCCCCATGTGGTGGGGGTGGGTGAGCAAGGGGAAGACGCCGCTGGTGTAGCCTGAAACTCTGCAGCAGCTCTGCTGAATTCTGCATTTTGGCCTTTTGTCAGTGCTCCTGGGGCCAGAGACTAGTGAGGAGTTTCATAGGAGCACATGGAGGTGAGGAGACGCAGTGGG
>NW_027527624.1:2791939-2816995 GCF_008692635.1 Crocuta crocuta
GGGGCAGTGGGAGGTAAAATCAGGGGCACTGAGTGATCTGGGGCTGGGAAGAAAGCGGTTGAGGACTGGCAGGCCTGTGCGGGTAAATGAGGAGTGTTCCAACGCGCCTGTGAATGGGGCTCCTCTTGGCGACCCACCTTGGTGATGACAGTGTCCCCAGCACTGTCCTCCAGGCCCTCCTCATTTTACCCAGCAAGTGCTCCCCTGGGAATTCCCAGCTACCCGCGCCTGCACCCCCAGCCTCCCAAATCTGTACCGCATCCCTCTGTCCCCTGAACATCAGCCCGTGGGGCGAATCCTGCAGGGACTTCCTTGGATGACTTCACTTGGTGGCCCTCAGGCATGTCAAATTCAACATCCCCACACTGGGATCACCCTCCTCCCCGACGGCCCCAACCCGCTGAACCTCACCCTGGTTACTGCCAGCCACCCCCCCTGGCAGCTGTGTAGCAAGTTTCCTTTGACAAATTCTGCTGCACAGTGTTGTAGGCTTGCATGGCTTCACTCCTGCCTGCGGTGGTCACTGAGTTTAACACTGACCCTTCACTGGACTCTGCTGGGCACTTAATGGAGTTATTATCTTACTGAATTCTCACACCATGGAGCAAGGGGTCATTGCCCCATTTTGCAGGAGGGATATTGCGGCTCAGGGCTTTTAAGTCACTCACCCCCAAGATGACAGTATGTGGCAGTGCTGGCATTTTAACTGGTCTTCTTGTATGTTCTTTCCTCAATAAACTAGACTCTATTGCAAAGGGAGATTGAAATAAGTGAGACGTGATTTCATACGGCTTATCCCCTCTGTCTCTTGCTCAGAGTTAATTTACTTCTCAAATTAAAACATCAGCTGCCTCCCACGTAGCTGCATATGTCTGCTTTAGGGAAAGAAGTTAATTTATTTTTCCCAGTAATAAATCCGCACCAACCACGGCCTCGCCCACAGCTCCACGCCGCCACCTTTGTATTCCATTTGAGGTGTTAATTACCAAAACAAGATGTGCATTTCTCCGAGATGTCAGATGGTCCGGCTTTATCATGTTTCATTTTCCTCCTGTGTGTGCCCTCTGGAGCCTCAGGGAGGCTCTTTCTCTACAGGTAAAATGTCAAGTGGACTCTTGCAAGTTCTCCGATGGCCACACCACGGATGCTGTACTTAAAACGTGTACTTTAGGACGTGACATCTTGTTTAGTGTTTGGGAAATGACATCTTTAAGGAGCACTCTGCCACACCCTGGGTGGGGCTGGGCTGACATTGATGGTGATGTCTTTTTTTGTTGTTGTTTATGTTTATTTATTTATTTTGAGAGAGAGAGAGAGAGAGAGAAGAGTCCCAACCAGGCTCCACACTGTCAAACCATGAGATCATAACCTGAGCCCAAATCAGGACTCGAAGGCTTAACTGACGGCGCCACCCAGGGCCCCACATGGTGCTGTCCTTATTGGGGGAGCACAAGACAAGATCAGGAGAGCCCAGTGGGTGCAACGTGTGGTGGTGTGCAGCTCTCCTGGCCCAGGGCCACTCCTTCCCAGGCCTGTATCTCCGTCCTCCATGAATCTTCCTGCATTTACCTGCTCCGTGAGTCCTCCCACTCCGTCTTCTGTTAATTTCGGTTGTAGATCTGCCTATATTTTCCATGGCACCTGCACAACTCAAGGGTATTTTATTTTTTTGTGTGTGTTTGTTCTAATTATTAGAAACTTATTAAAACTTTGTTGAATACCCTCCAGGTCAAAGAAAACCCCCCATAATGACAGAATATGTAGTGATGATGAGAATCCTACACATGAAATTCAGGGACTTTTTTTTTTTTTTTTGTATACGCACAAACACACTTTCTTTCTCTGATTAATGCCACCAGACTTTTAATAAAAAACAGCAGTCTCTCGCCCGGCCTCTCCCCAGTTCTCCGTCCTGTTTCTCAAAGCAGCTATTGTTAATTTTCTGCTTTTCAGTTCTATTCAGGCTTTTCTAAGCAATATCCTTTAAATGCCACTCCTTTTTTTTCTTTATAGTTATAAACAATACTTTAAAAATTTTTGGGGTGTAATTGACATGGAACATATTAGATTTAGGTAATCAACATAACGATTTGATATTTGTATATATTGCAAAAATCACCACGGTAAGTCTGGTTAGTATCAGTCACCAGACAAAGTTACAATTTTTTTTTTTTTTTTAATTTTAATTTGAGAGAGACAGAGACAGACGGAGAGACCTTAAGCAGGCTCCATGCTCAGCACAGAGCCCGGCATGGGCCTCCATCCCACGATGCTGGGATCATGACCTCATCTGAAACCAAGAGTCGGATGCTCACGGACTGAACTTCCCAGCTGCCCCCCAAAATTCTTTCTTAAGTGCTGTTTCTTGACTTAGCTATCCAAGACATTTTCCCTCCCACCACAACCCACATATACACCCTTCCTTCCTCCATCCACTGTAAGGAAGTCACTATTTGGGGTTCAGTCCCTATGACTGGGTAAGCATTGTTCATCCGTCCGTGAGTGAAGGAGAATGCCACATTTATAGCTCTTTTCTGGCCTAACTTTATTATGCTGTTATTCTTAGCAGTTTTTCTATTTGATCTTTTTTTCTAACATCTGTAGAAAACACCTTCTGATAAAGGGCAAACATATTAGGCTGACATTTCAGTTTCTTTCCTTTTTTTACCCTTGGAGCAATCCCTGCTGGAACCCCCACCCTCCTGTCCGCTCTCGTGTCATTGTGCCCTGGGCCTGCTGTCCCCTTAGGACTTCCGCACTGTCCCCTGCTCCCTCTGGCCTGGGGTAGGGCCTCTGTTACTGGATCCATGCTGAAAATGGGGTCAGGGGAAAGTTAGCAGCCTGGAGAAGGTTGCTAATGGAGGTCCCATTTCTTCTCCTTGAGAACGCTTGAGGTAGTTTAAGGTTTTCTGATGTTGATTGTGAGTTCTTCATTTGTTTTTGTTTTTGTTTTTTTTCTCTCTTACTAGATTCTTTCTTGGTGAACTCTTCTGTATCTGGAGAACACATTCCCCAGCTTAGATCACAAAGGAAGCACATGTTTGGAGAACTTGTGTGCAGAAAACGTCTTCATCCCACCCTTTCAGCTGATTGCTAGTTTGGTTGGGTTTAGAGTCCTGGGCTGGAAATAATTTCCCCTTACAGTTTTGAAGCCTCAGCCTCCCTGCTTCTTGCCCGATTTCAGCGTTGCCTTTGGGCACACGAATGCCTTTCCAATGCGCGGTCTCTCACAGATGATCTGTAGCTGGTCTGGCTACTGATTTATGATGTCTGGTATTTAGGTGAGCGGGTGGCCGGCCACCCTGCTGTGGTGGTGTTGCTCATGCTTCAGGTCTTTGGGGAAAGCCCAACGCATTTCTTTTTGGCTTTCATACTTTCAGAACCCGGGGCTTGCTTGCCCCACAGAAGCTGCAGATGACTTTTGTAGTCTGGTCTCTAGGTGGATGGAGTTGAACACAGGGCTTCTGTGTGCGTGCAATGGGGATTCACTCAGAAAACAGCAGGAGTGCCCCGCCCCCCTCCACCCGGTGGGGCCAGGAGGCCTCCCTGGCTGGTTGCTGTAGGCTTTGCTGAATCCGTCGGCCCCTGGGGGGCTGGGTGTCAGGCCTGGCAAGCAGCCTGGCTTTGTGTGAACACGTGAGATCCTAGAAGAGGCTGTGCCTCAATGAACCAAAAGGTGGAGAGAACGCATGCCTTGACCTGGCAAGCACAGTGCTCAAAACAAATATCCTAACCCGCCCCAGACCGGATGCATGGAGTTGAGAGAGTGTTGGTGCCGTTTACATTTGAGATTTGGGCTGGCGCTTAACACTCCATAGGTGCCAACATCTGCTTGGCAGCTTCCAAATGCGCCCTCCCCCCACCCCAGGCATTTTCGCCTGTGTTGTGCTCGGCTGTGTAGCACTGAAGGCAGTGGCCTCCCCAGTAACAGATTGCAGCCAAAGGATGAATAGAATGAATCTATTGGAATCATCTAGGACCCTGAGTCCCCTAGTTCTCTGAAGGTACCAATCTGTTTTCGCTGTTAAAAAGAAGGTACTTACGTCTATGATCAAGTTGAAGTAGCTCTGACCTAGTAAGCCACGTTATTTATTCTGTTAGCAGCTAAAGCCTTTCGAAAGCAGGCACCTGTGGGATGAAATGAAAGGTCAAGGATCTTTGCTCCAGTTTAACCACCTCGTCATATAGATGAAGGAACTGAGTCCCAGGGCCTCACTGTGAGCTGGTGACAGCATGACCCACATCAGAGCCTCCTGACCCCTTTTCCTCAAAGCTGCATGCCACTCCGTGTTGAAACATGGAGCGTGAGGAAACCTAGGAAGGCAAAATAATAATGTTCCCAAGTGCCAGAGTCGTCGATGGTGGTTTGCAGGTCAGTGTGGAGATTTTACTCTGTGTATCCCAGCATATCTTTGGGGGCCTGAGAATCTGGAGTGAGGTACTGACTGACCTCCCTGCGATTTGCCAGGAACCCCCAAAGCTCCCAGCAGTGCGCTTCAGGCATTTGCTTTAGACTTCATGCTTCCTTCTTTACATAACCACCATCACATGAGCTAGAGTCCATTAAAAGTCACTTTGAACAGAAGGGAACTTTCTCTCCCTCTCAGTGGTAATGGCTTGCATTTGACGACACCTCCCTGAAAGAGGTGTTTAATATCCAGCTAAGGGCAACACAGCCTTCCCTCAAAGATGAGGGCAAGTTCAGCCTTCTGTAGGAAGAATTCTTGTTACTTGAAAATGCATGTACTATTCGAAGGGAACATTTTTAATTTTTTATGGTTTATTTATTTATTTTGAGAGAGAGAGAGAGAGAGAGAGCATGGAACCAGGGAGGATCAATGAGAGAGGGGGAGAGAGAGAATCCTGACGCAGGGCTTGATCCCACAGACTGTGAGATCATGACCAGAGCCCAAATCAAGAGTCAGCTGCTTAACCGATTGAGCCTCCCAGGAGTCCCCAAGGGGAATGTTTTTATATGTTCCTGAATTACAGATTGATATTTGCGTTTGCTATAACAATAACAAGACCCGTAAATGTAGAGTCACTTTAATACTTAGATTAGTTATCAAACAGAACTTAAGGGCTTTTGTTGTTGTAATCAAATGTCTTCAAAAGAGCTGCTGACCTTTTCTCACCAGGCTCTCCTGCTTGTTCACAAACAACATGCATGCACTCAGTTCTTTAAAAAACCTGAAGCTTTCGTGGAAAATAAAAAGAAAATATAAAAGTAAACACCAGAGTTGTCCTTTAGAGCAGCCTGATTTAGGGAGAGGGAATCCCACCCTGGATCAGAGGGTGGTCGCTCCTCTGGGGCTCAGTTGCTCACAGTGCACAAAACCCAAGTCCACCTTCCGGTGAGGAGGATATAGCTCATAAGCTGGAGGAAGGACATTACATGAGACCCTTCCTGCAGCTGAGTGTGTCATGGGGTATTGACTGTGGAAATCTACATCTTTTTAGGAATATATATTTTCTTGGGGTACCTTTTGACTTTACCTTCCAAGTGCCTTCTCATTAAATTCAAAACAGCAGCCACATTGATGTCATGTATAACATCAAAAACATTTGGTGAGAGACTTGAAAGCTTATTATTGTAGTTGACGAGAAAATGGTATACTAAACTTTCAACTTTTTCTTAAAAATGATCTCTGAATATTTAAAGATATTCAACAATAAAATTTCATTTTCAGTTCAGGTTCTGTTTGTTAGGAGAGATTTTTTTTTTTAATGTTTATGTATTTTTGAAAGAGAAAGCAAGAGAGAGAGAGAGCAAGTGTGAGTGGAGGAAGGGCAGAGAGAGAGGGAGACACAGAATCTGATGCAGGTTCCAGGCTCCGAGATGTCAGCACAGTGTCTGATACAGGGCTCGAACCCACTAACCAAGAGATCATGACCTGAGCTGAAGTCCGGTGCTTAACCGACCGAACCAGACACCCCCAGATATATTTCAAAATAAAATCCAATGGAAATGGAAAATAGGATTTAAAAATTGCTTTTTAAAATTCACTAGTATTAGTGAACACTAGGTTTCCTGTATCAAAATGGATCATGATCATTTCCATGAAAATTCTTTGCTTTAAATAATATCACTAACTATAGCTGAAAAGGTAACACGTTTGTATATTAATGCCACGTATGACTAAAACATTGGATTCTCTTTGCCAGCTCTCAGCTGCCCATGAATCTCTGCTGTATTGGACTTTACCTAGTGCAGTCAGGTGGGTGTCTTGAGGCTTACGAGCCCATGATTGCTATGTGCGTAGGGCAGTCAAGATCATGGCTGTTAGCAAAAGAACCATCCTTAGGTTAAAGTCCCTAGATGTCAACGCTGGTCTTTGGCTTCTAGTTAGAACTCCCAAATGCCCAGGAAGAAGCCCAGACCTATAGTAGACATCCGTATGGCTTTCATCGTAGGCATGTCTGCTAAGGCTTGAGGTAGGTACATCTGCTACCACACCTCCAGGGTGGGGAAGCATGGGTTGGCCTGTGCATTATCCTCTTTGACCTGACCAATCATATCATTGCAACAGGCCTTTGACACAGTGGCATATTAGGACTGCCAGACTGACTTCCAACAGGTATTGAGAAGTCAGATCTTCCCTTAAAGAAATAAAAATGGATCTAAGTGGAGGTCCAAGGGCTGTCCATGTTATCCATTGCTCCCCGAAAGGTCTTCAAAGTTGTATAGAGATTTTGATGCTTCCCATAATTTTTAAAAAAATTTTTTCGAGCTTGGCAAGCTGTTCTTGTTAGGATAGTGTGCTTTAAGGAATTCATGATAGATGATTACATTAGCACATCCCTGATTACTTAATAATGTTAACTGACTTGTTCATTAAACAAATATTGAATGAACAGCAATGCAAAAATGTATTCATTGACCACCTGCTGTCAGCCGGCTCAAGACCCAGTGCTGGAATGTCACCGGTGAGCGGGAGAGCGTGGGCCCTTCCTTCATGTAACTTGTAGTTTAGGAAACAAATGAACAGGCACATCAGTGCACCAGCAGAAATCAGGATGAGTTTATGAGAGGGAAAGACTACCCTCGAAGAGCCACAGTGTGTACTGATTTGGCTGCAGGCGCCACGGAGACTGCCTTTCAGCACCATATTGACTGAGTGTGACCACTGTTCACAGGGTGGTATCTTGACTTATTCTTGTGCCTTTGCCAAGCTTCTTAAAACAAACACCTTTGCTAAAGAAGTTATAGTCTCCTTGATCAGAATAGCCAGTTCCTTTTAGGTATGGCAAATTTGAGGTTCTGATGTCACTGACTATGTGGCTGGGTTGTTTTTGAAACATGGGTTATTGACTATCAGAGGGCATCTCTATTGTTTGTAGGCTCAATTTACTCCCATTGAAGGGTCACCTGATTGAAATGCAAGCTCATGATTGAAAGGTAGATTCTTCTCCAGGCTCATGGTGCTTACTGACCATGTTTGTGGATTATGAGAGGTATTTTCCTTTATTGGTCATGTTTAACATCAAATGTTATAAATACAGACATAGTTGGAGAGCTTAATGAGAAATCGTCATCTTCTTTATTAGGTTTTCTTTTATTCTTTTTCCCTGCATTGTTTTTCATGGGTATTGTCTGTCTCGTTTGGAGAGTTAATACGGCCCTGGGAATCTCAGGAGGATTTATCAGGAGGGACCTGTGTTTTCCGTTGGAGCTTGGTGAGGGCTGTGCTAAGGGACAACTTTGTCTCCCTTGTTTAATTAGAGAAAGTTGTTAGGGTTGTATCTACCACTGTGTACTAGCCTTGTGTGCTTCCTGTAAAGATTGCACCTTCTAGGTCACCCATGTGAGTGTTTTTTGAAGGAGAGAGAGAGTGAGCAGAAGGGCAGAGACAGAGGGGAACAGAGGATCTGAAGCAGATTCTGTGCTGACAGCGGAGAGCCCCACTTGCGGCTTGAACTCACGAACCTTGAGATCATGACCTGCCTGATGCAAGGCTTGAACTCAGGAACCTTGATATCATGACCTGAGCTGAAGTCACATGCTTAACCAACTGAGCCATGCAGATGCCCCATCCCCATGTGAGTTTTTACACTGAGTGTGTTGGAGGGGGAGGCTCCTGTAACACTACTCATCTCTGGGTCTCTTGTTCTTCCTGTTTTAGAGCTCTCTTTGGCAAAAGGTGAAAAGCATTAAAAACAAACATATCCAGAAATTCACTTTTAACAAGTTGGAGTGTTTCAGTTCATTGTTATGGCACTTGGGCTCTCAAAGTGAGCTTGGGGTGTTTGTCTCTACGTTTACGTGTTTCACTTATCCACCTGCTGTGTTTTATTAATTGATTCCACAATAAGAAGATATGGAAAGGTTCACTGTTTTAGCCTTCTTCTCTTATTGGGGTGAACATGGGGTGCCTTAATGGTGAAGTATTAAGTTGCTACGCTAGGCTACTAGGGTACGACCAAGATTCATTCACCAGAGACAGTATTGGCTGGAACTGGGCAGGCAGGCCCAGGCAGGCCTTCCTGTGAGGAAGGGGAGGAGAAGGGGCAGGGTGGCGGTGGGCTGGAGAACCAGGCCGACCAACAGAACAGAACCAAGGCAGGCTGGGTGCCGCATGGAGGTGCGGGGCTGAGGTCTGGCTCTTTGCACCCTGAAGGTTTTGGAGTAAAGGAGATGGAGAGAGAAAAGGGTCACTTGCTGTGACCATCCTCAGTCTTGGAACTGCCAAGTGGCTGGATTCCTTTTGGGGCCCTGGATGGGTTCAGGTACACTGCGGGGGGCTCTTGAATGTGGACATGACCTCATGAGTGGTTGACCATAACTGAATGGGCATTTGTTATTTTTTTTTTTAATTTTTTAATGTTTTATTTATTTCTAGGAGAGAGAGAGACAGCGTGAGCAGGGGAGGGTCAGAGAGAGAGGGAGTCACAGATTGAAACAGACTCCAGGCTCTGAGCTGGCAGTCAGCACAGAGCCCGACGCGGGGCTCAAACCCACGAACCGCGAGATCATGACCTAAGCGAAAGTGGGACGCTTAACCAACTAAGCCACCCAGGCGCCCCGGGCATTTGTTATTTTTTAAAGTTTATTTATTTTTAAGTCCTCTCTACACCCAACGTGGGGCTCGAACTCACGACCCCAAGATCAAGAGTCACATGCTCTTTCGACTGAGGCAGCCAGGCACTCCCGAATGGCCATTTGAAAGGCAGGAGCTCATATGACAATTGTTCTTTCAACTCTGCTCTCTAGAACATTCTGGTGCTTTAGATCAGTTGATTAAAGTGAGGTGCCAAAGGGCTCTATCAATGGCATGTAAATAGAATGTATAAATAGAGTCAGTAAGTCACTAAGACTTCCAGGGCGCATGGTTTTAGACGCATTGCTTCAGCTTGCCCTATTTATGAGTAGATCTTATTTGGTCGGGTTGTTTAGGAACATTAAATGAGACGGAAAGTGAAGATATCTAGTACATGGTAGGTTCTCATTACACATTAGTTCATTTCTTTCTTGGGTGTGCCCCTCATGGTTCGCTGAATTCATTAGTGTGTGTCCAGCTTCACTTAAGAGCTATTCATCTTAGAAGCCTTGTACCCAATATATGCATTTACTTATTTATGAAGGAGGAAAGCCCCGAGTTTAGGCTTGATATTTGGATCAATTGTGTGGACAGCCTCTAGGTTTAGAGTTTACGGATTCAGAGAACATTTGAATGGGAAACACCTTGAGAGATCTTCCCTTCTTTCCTCTTAACGCTCCTGTGCTCCATCACAACGCATGTCTTTGACCAGATCTCTCTTTCCTTCCAGTTCCTTTCTGTGGCTGAATGTGGTAGTTAGTAGTTAGCTTGCTGGTAACTCAGCCAGAGTGGCTGCAGAGACTGACTCACCCCCCCCCCCCCCCCACCGCCCCTACTTGAGAGTCCCTTTCTTCCCTTCTGCTGAGCCCCCTGAGCCCCAGGGACCCCCTCTGGTAGGTGGAAGGCAATATGGATTGTCAGATATGGTACACTAGGTGGAGCTAAAGAGCCCATTGCCCTGCACCCCACCCCACCCCGCCCCTCCGCCCCGAGGTTCTCCTTGTTTGATTTGCTCATGGCTTTTCTCATAATTGCAAAGCAGGAGTGAAGCAGGCCTGACTTCACATTGCCTTGACCTCACATGGATTTGGCTCCACTCCAGCAATGCCCTCGGCTTCTCCCATTCTCTGGGCTCAAGAACGCAAGCTCCCTGCCGCTCCCACTGCTGTCCCTGTATTTCATCACCATGCCTTGCTGACCTGGGCACATTCCTTGAATTCACTGGATTGTCACCACTGTTTTCTACTTAGAGACAGCCTGTTTCTGTCCTCTGCCCGCGCACCCTTTCTGACGGCTGTGGCCCAGTATTTCCCTGCCTGTGGGTGTCTTCCAAACGTCTCATATCCCCGTAGGAAGTAGCTCATCCCTTTATTTTTTTTCTTTATTTTTCTCTACTCTCTTTCTTCTAATTCACTTTTTTTTTTTTTTGGTCGTCATAACTGAAGAAGTCCTTTTCTAGAAACAGTCTCCTGAGTTTTATTTAGTCTTTGATTTATAATTCATAGAGTCATGACTTTATCTCACTTCACTTCATGATTACCCTCTTTCCAAATTATTTAAAACTATGTCTTTTGTTGACTTTTGAGAAATGTATTTCCCTCTCCCCAACACACATGCATGTTTAAACAGATCTGAAATCGGGATGGTTTTTCATCCTATAATTCAGTGAGTCATGGTTATTTGGCAGCTTCCTCCCTGCCTTAATTGTGCATAATTTAATTTCACAAAGCATTTTCAGATACTGTTTTTGCATGATCAGTATAAAAGGCCAGGAAAAATGAAAGCCAACTTTAGTTGAGATTCAGGATTTTGTGATATTGAGGAAGATGGCCATCTCGAGATGACAGAACTGTGTGCCAGCAAAATGTGATGATCTGAAGTCTGAATAATGTTAGATAAATCGTCATGTCTTATGAGGCCCTTCTTGTATGGTTTGAGCCCCCATGAGATCACAGAAAGCCAACATCGTAGAGGGCTTTGTCTAGGCAAAGTCTGTGGTTATGTCTGTTTCAGCAAAGGGAAACAGAACCTGCTTTTTGGATCTCTGTCTCGAAAGAGTTACAAATAAAGCAAATACTACTGATTAATTCCCACCTTACAACCGTGGAGGTTTCCAGTGTTTCTGTACATAGACTTCCTTTCCTTGAAGAGAAAACAATGTGTATGTTTGCCCTTGACATCATTCACTTCATGAGACAAAGCAGGTTATGCTGTGCCCAGAAGGGAGGATTAGAGCTTTACATGTGGAACCCACTAATAGTATCCTTTTCATTCCTAACCAGACAGGTTTTTTGTTTGCTTTGTGAGTTCTCTCTTTATTTGCTTTATGACAAACTTAGCCTGGAGAGCCATTTAAGTTGGCCAAGAAGAAATGGAAGAGTTAGCCTTTCCTTGTCAAATGGATACACAGCTAATAAAGACATTTTAAAAAGAGATTTGTAGGCGGCTGCTGAGTAGAGCCCACCGAAGGTAGCTCTGGTAGCTTCGCGTCCTTTTCCACCATGTTGTCCACAGAGCCAGGGCCTGTCCCAGTGTTCCGTCTGGCTTGTCCACTGCTGTGACTTCCTCCATTGTCCAGGCTGAGCAGGAACCTCCAGGGCCCCACGTGCGTGTGGAATGCTTGAAAATCCGTAAGGGACGAGGAACCGTGGCGGCCCTGAATTAGCCACGCACAGGAAGCTAAAACGGCGGGTTACCCGAGAGTAATTTAGCGCCCAGCTTATTGTTTCCCTTTTCGGGCATCTTTGTGCAGCCGGCTGTCCCACGGCGATGAACAGTGAGTGCAGACTAACTCGACAGTCATCAAAGCCCATAATTTGTTAGGACATTTTTTATCTAAAATCATGGACATAATTTAGGGATCCTGCATCCTTTGCTACTCTCTGTCCTTTCTTTTTCTTCCTTCTTTCCTTGCTTTCTTGCTTTCTCTCTTCCTCTTCCTTTAAAAATATTTTCCTTTCCTTTCCTTTCTTCCTTTCTGTCTTTCTCTCTTTCTCTTCCTCTTCTTTCCTACCTTTGTCTCTTTCTTTTTCTTTCACCAAAGATCCTTACAATCTTTTAGGTCTTCTCTGGATCTCTACTGTTTTTTTTTTTTTTAACATTTATTTATTTTTGAAAGACAGAGAACCAGCAGGGGAGGGACAGAGAGAGGGAGACACAGAATCTCAAGCAGGCTCCAGGCTCTGAGCTGTCAGCACAGACCCCGACACGGGGCTTGAACTCACGAGCTGCCGCGAGATCATGACCTGAGCCGAAGTCGGCTGCTTAACCGACTGAGCCATCCAGGAGCCCCTCTACCTGTTTTCCTTACACTCTCCTTCACCCCTGGGTTGAGTCTTATTTCTTAGTTGACCCAAATAAAGTAGAGATTTAGTCTTACAGGTATGACTAGAAAACCGTCCCCACTAAGCCAAGTGGACTGTGGCAATTGGTTGTTTGAAAACCAGATTAAAATTTAAAATTATGTTGCTGCATCAGAGAATGAAAGAGCGGAAGGTGTAGGAGAAATAAGAAAATAGTAAGAAGCAAAGCAAACAGACAGAGTTAGCCAGTCCGAAAGTGAATCAGAAATGATGCTACACGAGCATGGCTAGCAGCCATCTGTGGGCTCTAATAGTCACAAGCTAAACATGAGTCACCTGGACAATGTGGTATTTTTTNCAGTAAGAAGCAAAGCAGACAGAGTTAGCCAGTCCGAAAGTGAATCAGAAATGATGCTACACGAGCATGGCTAGCAGCCATCTGTGGGCTCTAATAGTCACAAGCTAAACATGAGTCACCTGGACAATGTGGTATTTTTTAAAATAGCCTTCTCATTGAGCTGTAGAAATTGGACACAGTTTGCTAAAGGACAGTGCATGTAGTGATTTGGAACTTTATGTTTCCAAAGAAGCTATACCATAATAGTATGTCTTTATAAAACAATTGGGGTGTTATTATATACATACTGTCATACATATGACATTGAATTGCCATTTGCAGTGTTTGTCATGGTATGTCTGCAGATGGTATAGATGTCATGTATAATGCTTACTTGCCTTGGTTTCCAAAATTGGAACCTCTTTTAAGAAGTACATGTATCGGGGCGCCTGGGTGGCTTAGTCGGTTAAGCGTCCCACTTTCGCTTAGGTCANATTCTGTGTCTCCCTCTCTCTGTGCCTCTCCCCTGCTTGCACTCTCTCTCTCTCAAAAATAAATAAATATTAAAATTTTAAAAAAGCCCATCCATGTACAGAAAGATATTTCTGATAGCTGGAGACTTAGCAATTAGTGGTGCCTTCTCCATTCAAGGATGCACTGATGTGATCACAGGTCCCTAGGCTAATTTGGGTAGGGTTGTTGGCCTTTTTAAAGTTGAATTAAAAACTATTTTAAGGAGAACAAAAGGCTTTATTGGTCAGTGTTGGGGACCTGACCTTTAAGATATGGTGAGGGTAGAGCGGGCTAAATGGGTGAGTGACCTGTACAGTCACAGAGTCTGGGGTTCAGGGGGCCCCATCCTTGGGGAATAATGCTCTGCACTTGCCGTCTTGCAGTCCTTTGTTCTTTTACGTTTGAATCTGTTTTGTAAGTGAAGTGTGACAGGCCAGTGGAGCAGGCGCTGGGGGCGTGGAGCATCCGCTCACCGTGAGCTTACCTTCCCCTCCAGCACCTGTCCGCGGTCCCACCCAGGGGTGACTGGGCAGGGCGGTTACAGCCACCCTGAATCCAGGTCCCAAATATGCCCTGGAGTGGAGGTTGAAATATCTTGGGGACCCATTTGTCATGGGTGGGAGCGACAGACTGGTGGAAACGGGATGGAAAGGCAGTGAGGTCCCTGCATTGTCACCTTTCACTGGACCCAGAAAATTATGATGCAGGTGATGTGTATCCACAGACCTCCCCCTTCAAAGTCTGCACTTTATCACTCTGCTTCTCCTGATTACTTGGGCCTCTCCTGCGTTTTGATGACAACTCCTCTTAATAATTATTCCACAGCCTCCGCGAATCCTCTGATCACCTGTGTGTGGCCACCTTTGCCTTAGACTTCTGCCACGGGTGATGTGGTGGCCATATGTGAGTTCTGTGAATGGGCACATCAGTAAGGCCACCCCAGGGCTCAGACCAGGCTGTGCCCCGTGATACCCTTTGGAAGGTTCTAATGGTGCTTAGTCTGCAGCCGAGAGCTGTTTCCTACCTCAAAGAGGTTCTCAGCATCGGTCAAGCAGATCAACACTTACAAACACATAGACCTTAGGAATGGACCAGGCTCCCACAAGGTGTTTAAGAATATCGTTCTGTCTTTGGGGATCAGGTGGAGTAGTAGGGACTAGAAAGGACTAGGAGACTGGGTGGTCTGTCATCTTCATGAAGTGCTGGTTAATAAATCTAGGTCACTCTGGGAGTTGTTGCTAATGCGGAGTGACAGGCCGCCAGAACTGATCAACAGCTCTGATCAATAGTGTGGGAGAGGACTGGTGACCTGCAGATAGCAAATGTGCAGGCGTCGTGAAGCTGGACAAGAGAAGGAAAGGGGTTGAGGGCACCATTAAGGTCTGTAGGTTTGAATGATGGGCTGTGTCAAACAAGAACAAATTTAATAGGACACACTTAGATTCAAAAGTCGCATCTGAAAAATAGAATCCTTGGAGGTTTTTAACTGCCTATAAATCCAAAATAAGCTGGCATGCTGATGGACCTATTTTTTTTAAAGGCTGTTTGCAAAGAATGAAAAACTTGTAACCACACAAAATCCGACACACAATAGCAATTTTATTCTTAATTGCCCCAAATCGGAAGCAATCAAGATGTCCTTCAGTAGGTGAATGAATAAATAGTAGTGCATCATAGGACAGAGTATTATTCAGTAATAGAAATGAGCTATCAAATCAGAAAAAGACACAGAGAATAGTAAAAAACTGCTAAGTGAACATAGCCAGTCTGAAAAGGCCGCACACTGTATGATTGCAACTATGTGTGCTTCCGGAAAAAGCAAAAAACCAGTGGAGAAAGTTAAAAGACCAGTGATCACCTGGGTTTCTGGGGAGCTGGGAAGGACTGAATATGTGGCATACAGGATTTTTAGAACCGTGAAAATATGCTATGCGACACTATTATGGTGGATACATGACATTCTGCATTTGTCAAAACCCATGGGAGGTGCAATTCCAAGAGTGAGCCCTAATGTGAACCGAGGATTTTAGTTAACAATGTATCCATATATCGGTGCATCAGTTATAACAAATGTACTTACTGAAGCAAGATGTTCATACTAGGGGCAATTATAAGTAACAAAAATGTAACACATTTTGTTTATCAATCTAGCAAATTTAATAGCCATTTTTAAGATAGCCTCTGATGAGTGAATGGTTTTGTTAAAAAGTTTAGTTGCACCCCTTTAAATGTTTTAACCTACATTTGTAAATCTTATATTTTCTCTATCGCTTTCAAGTACTTTATTATCAAAGATTATTAAGGTTGCACCAGAGGCCTCAGGAACCAGCCTGAATAAGCTCCCACCAGCCAAGATGGGACACTTTTGAGGGTCAGTAGGCATAGTGGGCTGAAGTACATGGAGTATGATCATAACAGCACTACAGAAAGGAAAGAAGAAAACCAGCTTAGTTACCTTAGAGGCTACAGAGGAACCGCCTCATTATCTTGACAGCTGCTAAATAAAGAGAAAGAATCGGGGCGCCTGGGTGGCTTAGTCGGTTAAGCGTCCGACTTTCGCTTAGGTCATGATCTCGTGGTTCGTGGGTTCGAGCCCCGCGTCGGGCTCTGTGCTGACTGCCAGCTCAGAGCCTGCAGCCTGTTTCAGTCTGTGACTCCCTCTCTCTCTGACCCTCCCCTGCTCACGCTGTCTCTCTCTCTCTCTCCTAGAAATAAATAAAACATTAAAAAAAGAAAGAAAGAATCAAGTATTAATCCTGCCTCTCCTGTGAAGAGTGTCTCTCAAGGTAGTCGGACATCCATGGGGGAAGTTTCTCTTTAGAGATGTGATCCAGCTGATAGCGGAGGCAAGAGCAAAGAGCTCTCACTCTCCAGTGTCTCCTAAGGACCAGATGGTCACGTAGTTCCTCAGTGGCTGCTCATATCGCAAAAATACAGACACCAGACACCGAGACAGTATGTGCCTCCCGACGGAAACACCCACCACCACCACCACCACCACCACCACCACCTATGGTGTAGTTTAAATTTTGAACCTGAATCTGTCCGAGTCTCTAGATCTAACTGCCTGTGTTTATAATCTGCCCAAGGCATTGTGGGAAATGTTAAACTAAACCACAGGATTCAATGAATGATTCTCAGACTCTGGAAAATTTTACTGGACAAGTGAGTCTGTTTCTTCCACAAAGAATTTCAAATCGAGAGAGAAAGAGAGAGAGAGAGAGAGAGAGAGAGGGATGGAGATGGCAGGATACCTATAAATTACAGGAAACTCAGAACTCACATCATCAGCTTCAATGTATGATTTTTTTCCAATCTTGTTTCAGTGTGTGTGTGTGTGTGTGTGTGTGTGTGTATGTGCACATGTGTGTACAGAAGGTGATTGATGTGTGTCCTGTTGGGATATCTGATGACATTAAGGGATTAAAAACACTTTTTTAAGGTGAGACAGTATTTTTATTGTTAGGTTAAACTTTCCTTTCTGGGAAGATATGTGACAATATTTGTAAATTATATGATATTTGGGATTTGTTTCCAGTAATCCTGGGTGGCGGGGCTGGGAAGGAGAGCTTGGTGGGAACATAGAAGAAACCAGACTGGCCATGGGTGCAAAATTGTTGAAGCTTCTTTATTATATGTTGATCTCTCTTTTTTATGTGTGTTTGAAATTTACCAAAGTAGAAGGTTAAAAAAAAAAAACCCAAGCTCTCCCGAATATTAGGCAATTCCTGCAAAATGAAGAAATTAAACTCCTGTGTTCCTAAGATTTTAATTTCAAGTCACAAGTCTATACAGCTACGTCTTTTAAATTGGAACTGTGAGGTGAATCATTGTAAACAGTATAAATAAAACAGTAATAAATAATAGGCATACCAAATATGCATAGGTTTTACCAAGTATGAAGGATTAATATTAGGGATTTATTTTACAAACAGCTGTTCTTAATTCTTGGGGTCAAGGATGCCAACCTGCCAATGGTACCATTACAGAAGCCCATACCATTTTATTTTATTTTTTTTAATGTTTTATTTATTTCTAGGAGAGAGAGAGAGAGCGTGAACAGGGGAGGGTCAGAGAGAGAGGGAGTCACAGAATTCGAAGACAGGCTCCAGGCTCTGAGCTGGCAGTCAGCACAGAGCCCGATGCAGGGCCCGAACCCACGAACCACGAGATCATGACCTAAGCGAAAGTCGGACGCTTAACCAACTAAGCCACCCAGGCGCCCCCCCGTACCATTTTAGCATCCCCTTCCTGCCTGAGCAGTCGCATGGGTTGCCTTTGCCTCTGACTGAGGATTCTTAGGGTGTGTGTGTGTGTGTGTGTGTGTGTGTGTGTGTAAATGAAGCTTATTGGAACATGACTCTTTCATCTGTTATCTGTGCTGCTTTCATACAGTGACGGAGTTGACAGTTGTGACAGAGATTAGAAGACCCACAAAGCTGAAGATATGTTCCATCTGGTCCTTTAGGGAAAAGGATCCTGACTTTGTTGGAAAATATTATCATTCCTTTCTCATTCACCTTAATTTGGCGATAGACATATGATTTTCCTTTCTTTCAGGTGGATAACAAATGGTCACCGCATCATTTATTAGACAGTCTATCCATTATGATTGAGGGCTCCTTGTTTTTAAACAGGTCTTTTTATTTATTTATTTATTTTAAATTTATTTTTAATGTTTATTTTTGAGAGAAAGAGAGAGAGAGACAGAGTGTGAGCGGGGGAGGGGAAGAGAGACACAGAATCCAAAGCAGGCTCCAGGCTCTGAGCTGTCAGCATTGAGCCTGACGTGGGGCCCAAACTCACAAACCAGAGATCACAACCTGAGCTGAAGTCAGACGCTTAACAAACTGAACCACCCAGACGCCCCTGTGACTGAGGATTCTTAATGACCATTGAGATCCTTGGCCAAAATGTCCATTGAACCCTTGCCTGCCCCCCTCACCGGAGTTGCTGTGGCAACGCCCTCCCAGTGAAGTCTTCCAGCAGCTGTCAGGGCTGAGGGTTTACAGTCCTGTCATTACCTAATTTTTCTCTTCCTGGAAGATCATAACCTCCATTAAGACCTTCACTGCTTGGGTTGGTTTTGCATTTCTTTATTTCTTTAAAGATACGTAACTGGTTTCCCAGCTAGGTCTGAAGACCTTTAAACTTGAGCTCTGTAGGGCTTTGCTTGACTCCTCACATCAGGTGATTCTAATGAAACACACTAATTTAACATTGATAGATTTTCTCCGATGAAGCAAATGAAACTGTGAGTTGCAACCCATTCATGAGGCCTGAATCACCTTAGAATTGCAGTCAGCATTAAAAAATATAATAGAATTGAATGGAAAGTATCAGAAGGCATTACACATAAGGATAAATACTATTTTTTGAAATTTTGGTTTCATTTGTATGTATTTAGATGTAAATAAATTTCTTACTTTGGGTCGCCATCAAAAATTTTGAAATCTTGGCACGTTGGCGTCAGGTGGGGAGATCAGAGAGGGGGGCGCATGGATCACAGCAAGCAGGGATCCTAAACTGATAGGAGGAGGTGAGCCAAAAAGAAAACCAAGACCAAAAAACAGCCTCACTTCATACAAACATACGAGCTCAGAAAATAGAGCCAGCAGCAGTCCCAGATTAGAAAATCAAATCACTGTTACTGAAAAAACACAGATGTTGGTGTTATGAGTTATCTTTGTACGTCTGCTCTTTCCTTCTGTGCTTTGTGCTTAGTATTTATTCCCTTTCGGAAGCACACTGGCTGGCCCAGTGTAGACACTCTCCAAGTAAGTACGTATTGAATGTAAATACTGGTAATTAGACCACTTGTTTCAGAGGATCTGGAGGGAAGGAATCTGGGGTTTGGGAATCTGTATTTTTACAAGCTTTCCAGGCAGCAACCTGTGGTGGTGGCGACCGGTATTTAAGAAGCACTTACCTGTTCTACCTGCTTATTTTACTGGCCCGGGTCACACTCACGGCTAACATGGGAACCAGAGCCGGCACCTGGGCGCTCCGTGTGCTGGAGGGCTTCACCCATAACTTCACCAGCATCTCACATCGACCGCTTCCCACCAGACATACCGCACAGACTTCTAATAGATGTCCCGGACCCCATGCTTCCTCACTGTCTTACCTCATTTTCTCAGCTGCCCTCGGGCACTTTCCTAAATCTCTCACTGTTCCAGTTTCCTACCCAATACCTATCTATAGCTTTGGCTTTCTCTTTATTGCCGGTTTCACTAAGACCAGATGCCCTGGCGGATCATTCAGGGCCTGCCCCGGACACACCTCCCCCTCCCCGACTCTGATCTTCTGTACGGATTGTATCCTCCAACTGGAAGAGCCTCTGTTTTTCTCTCAGTTGCATGCATCCTATCAGACCAAGTTCAAGGGCCACTTCAATAAACTCTTCCCTCATTATTGAGTTAATCATTCCTTCTTCTTTTGCGTCTCTTTGTTCTTGAGTCATGTTTTACTTGAGTACCTAAGATTCATTGCCTTGGATTTTGTTAGCTCGGCTTGGCCTTTGTTCGTCTGTGATGAGGAAGTTCCTGGAAGACTGGATTCTTTCTTTACAGTATGTCCTTCTCTATAAGGCCTATAGTGCTTTGCAGCTAGTTTTAAATGACATATCTGTTAAGGTAATGTTTTTATGATTATAATTATACCAAAATTAATATTAACTGGCAGTGTGGCCAGTTCATCTGTAAGCAGTCTTCAACCTCTGTATGAAGGCTTATTCCATTCCTCGATAAGCCCAATCATAAAAAAAAGGACTGCAGGGGCACCTGGGTGGCCCAGTTAAGTGTCCGACTTTGGCTCAGGTCATGATCTCACGCTTCGTGGGTTCGAGCCCCGCATCGGGCTCTGTGCTGACAGCTCAGAGTCTGGAGCCTGCTTCAGGTTCTGTGTCTCCCTCTCTCTCTAACCCTCCCCCTACCTCAAAGATAAATAAACGTTAAAAAAAAAAATGTACTGCAATGTCTGTATGCTGTTTATGATAAAGAATTCTTTGTTTCCTCTTGGAGAGGACCTGGTCAGATAGACCACAGGATGGTGATCTTAAAGAGAACGGGCTAGTGCGTTGGATCCTTAACGACGGCTGTTTTCAGGAGACTGGAGGGAGCGGAGAGTAGTGAAATAAATGAATATGGATGGAAGATGAGTGAGAAGGGCAGTATCTCCTCCACATTGTGGAAAACCCCGTTGCCCTGCGTTTCTAAGATTTGGTTTCAGGTCAAGTCCACTTACATTCAGGCAACACCCAGCATAGCGAACCCTCTGCTCAAATTAGAGGTTACAGCGGAAAGAAAGCCTCGCACAGCCACGTATGTGGTCCAGGCACTTTTATTTTGCTGACTTTGATGCCTATTGAATAGCTTTGATGTGGTCTCGTTGGGGTGATTCTGAAGACTGAAATTTGTATTTTTGTTTCCACGGTACGAACTAAGCCTAATTTAAAAAAAAAAAAAAAAGAGATGAAAATCCTCAAACTGAAATCATGATTTGTCTGTTTTTGCTGTTACAGGTTCCTCGCACTGACTCCGTGGAGAGTGTATCACCTGATTTCTGTCATGATACTTGGGCGTGTCATTATGCAAATAATAAAGGATATGGTTTTGTCTAGAACTAGAGGTAAGAAAACTAAGACTTCAGTTTTATTGTCTGTAATTTGCTAGACCCCAAATATCTGTTTTTTGTGTAGGCATATTAACCAAGTAGTTTTAAAAGGGAACAGGGATGCCCGGGTGGCTCAGTTGGTTAAGCGTCCACTCTTGATTTCAGCTCAGGTCATGTTCGCACAGTTCATGGGTCTTAGTGCAGAGCCTACTTGGGATTCTCTCTCTTCTCCCCCTCTGCCCCTCCCTCCCTCTCTCTTTCTATTAAAATAAATTTAAAAGAATTATAAAAGGGAACAAAATAACATGCAGGCACTGACTTTGCTATTTTTAATGTTTATTGAATATTTATTTAGTAAATATTTATTGCATACTTAACAGATGCTGTCCCTAGTCATAGCTACTGGTCCTGAGCGAAAGGGTTCTGTGTGCTGGTTTCTCTTTGGCTCTAAGTGCTACTTAAATACCATTTTGACACATAAGCAGGCTGCTGTGAGGCTAACAGTGAAATATTTACTACATCCGACAAGATGAAGCTTGGGCCACTGGAAAACAGACTCGTTTCTATGAAAACTTTCTCTACCTCCATGAAGAAAAACAATTCAGGGCTTAAAAACAAGCAACAGTTGGGGTGCCTGGCTGGCTCAGTCAGTAGAACGTGTGACTACTGATCTTGGGGTTTTGAGTTCAAGCCCCATGGTGGGGGTAGAGATGACTTAAGAAAACAAACCAGAACAATAATAGTTAAGTAAATTTTAACACCTGAGTTCATGATGATGAAAAGTGAACCAATTGTTTAAAAGTGAGAATTTGAATTAATTGCAAAATTTGCTTAAGTGTTTTCTGAGTAATTTGTCTATATTTTAAACCTGAGTCCAGCTTTTCTGTACCTGAAGAAGCCCTCCTACTAGGGCCTGAATAGTTTTTGTGAATGAGCATAAGTCCCTCCTTGGAGTACTGAAATGTGAATGTAAATGTGGTGAGATTGATGTGACCAAAAACCAGGGTGACTCAGTCCAACTCTTGCTTTCAGCTCAGGTCATGATCTCACGGGTTACTGATGTCGAGCCCCACATCGGGCTCCGTGCTGATGGTGTGGAGCCTGCTTGGGATTCTCCTCTCTCTGCCCCTCCCCACTTGCACACTCGCTCTCCCTCCTCTCTCTCTCTTTCAAATAAGTAAACTTAAAAAACAAACAGCCAAGAGGAGGAGGTTCCAGTGAGACATTTGATTTCCCTAAGTGTGACTCCCACGCGGAAGGATACTATATAGGATGGGGCCCATATGGGTTGATGCACAGAAGAACAGGATTCCGAGCCCTGCCTTGTGGGAGGCACCCTTGTTTCCCCTAAAGCCGACTCTGGGACCGGGCATCTAAGTGGTTACGGGTTTACCCGCATGCTGTTCCACGGCAGGCTTGAGCTCCAGTTTACATTTTAAGTCTTATTAAAGCAGATTATGTGTTGAAAGACCGTTTTACACTGCTGCGTTGCACAGGTGGAAGGTCATTCCTTCATCCCAGTGAATCTGAGAAGGTGAGAAAAAAACCGTTGTTGTTAATATTAAGAATTTACATGACGAACAAATCCACTGGGATTGGGCAGCGCCAAACTGTAAGTTTGGTTAGGAGACCTCCCACACATTCGCTTTTGTCCAGCTCTTTCTTTTCTTTTCTTTTTTTTTTTTTAAATACATTTTTAAATTTATTTTGAGAGAGCGTAAGTGGGGGGAGGGCAGAGAGAGAGGGATAAGGGATCCAGAGTGGGCTCTGCACTGACAGCAGCGAGCCCGATGCGGGGCTCAAACTCACAATCCGTGAGCTCATGACCTGAACCGAAGTTAAGAATAGGACGCTAGGGGGCGCCTGGGTGGCTCAGTTGGTTGGGCATCCAACTTCGGCTCAGGTCATGATCTCACGGTTCGTGGGTTCGAGCCCCGCGTCGGGCTCTGTGCTGACTGCCAGCTCAGAGCCTGGAGCCTGTTTCAGTCTGTATCTCCCTCTCTCTCTCTGACCCTCCCCTGCTCACGCTCTCTCTCTCTCTCTCTCTCTCTCAGAAATAAATAAAAACATTAAAAAAAAAATAGGATGCTCGACTGAATGAGCCACCCAGCTGCCCCCAATTACTTCTTTTCATGAATCTGTAGATGAGGATTACATTCTTGTCTGTGTTCTCCCCTCCTTCACCCCCCTCTTCCTCTCACCCTTTTCTGTTTCAGAGAATAGACACTCAACTCCCTAACTGTTAACCCTATCACACACCTGCCCCAATACGTTCTGTTCACCACAGATGTATTAAGGCCGCCTAGAAGTAGAGCATCTCACGTCGTGGGTTTTATGCAGGGTCTGTCAGGTCACCCCATGGCGATGCCCTGTTTGTGCCCTGACTCAAACTCTTCATTTAATTTTTTTTTTTAGAGAGCACAGGTTGGGGAGAGGGGCAGAAGGGGAGAGACAATCCGAAGCAGATTCCACGCTCTGCTCAGAGCCTGACACTAGGCTCCATCTCATGAACCGTGAGACCATAATCTGAGCTGAAATCAAGAGTTGGTGCTTCACCGACTGAGCCACCCAGGTGCCCCTGTGCCCTGGTCCCTAGTGGACAGAGGAGAGCCCGCCTTTCTCCAGCAGACCCCGTAACACTTGCACCCTCTAGGACCGTCCTCAGGGGAATCTTAGAAGAAATAACCACTTAGACGTTGTATCAGCAGCTGTTGTAGCCGAGCATCTCAGTCGTTTCCGTTTGGAATCCAGTCTGGTCCCCGTCTGGGCACAAGTCACCAGGACCAGACAGTGTGGCAGGCGCGTGCGGAGCTGGAAGCCTTCGCCGCTACTCTTCCTCACTCGGGGCCGCTCGCCCGGAGGAGGCTCTTGGCCTTGACCCGTTGGCCTGACGTGCCTGCAAACACGGTGCCCGTGTGTTCACAGAGTGCAGGCCCCCTCCGCTCGCAGAGACTCAGCCCTTGCAAACGTCAGCTATTCGGTGGGAAGAATCTGCAGCCCTGCAGGGTCCAGTCCGTGGCTGGTTCACTCGGCTTCCCAGCTGCGGCGGCGGCCAGTCCGATCCGGGTTAGTTTCCCGGGGCTGCGGCGGTTTGGCAGCAAACCACCGGAAACAGCAGAGGTCTCTCCCGTCGCTGCTCTGGAGGCCGCTGGTCCGAAATCCGCGTCCCGGCGCCAACGTCAGGGTTCTGGCAGGGCTGTGCCCCCTCCCGAGGCTCGAGGGAGGCCTTCCCTGCCGCCGCCTGCTCCTGGCGGCTTCGGGGGGTCGCGGGCGCTGCGTGGCTGGCGGCCACATCACCCCGTCTGCCTTCGCGCGCACGACACCCTCTCCTCTCCGTCCTGGTCAAACCTCCCCCTTCCGGGACCCTCGTCATTGCACGTGGGCCACCTGCACAGCCCAGGACAGCCTCCCCTCCTCCCGATCCTGATCGCACGGCCGTCCCGCTTGCCGTAGAAACTAACATTGCGCGGGGGTCACGGAGGAAAGACCTGGTATCTCGGGGGCTGTCACCTGTCAGCTGCACAACCTGGGCTTCTCCATCCGGTGCACTGGCTGGAACCAAACCCCCGCCGCACGGCTGGGTAGGGGAGACGAGGAGCAGAGAATAGGGGCGCCCCGGGCCCCGTAGCCGTCCACACTGTTAAGCTCTGCCGCCGCATCNCCGTAGGGAACGCGGCATCATCCCTCCAGCATCTCGCCCGGAGAATGAAGAGGGTCGGGCTTAGTTACAGCGCTTTCCTGGCGCTCCTGGGCCCGTGACCGAAGGAACACCAGTGCCTGCTCCCGCCTCCTTCAGTGGAGGCTTCGCAGACAAAGACCCGTTTGGGCCGTGCAGAGAGCAGGCAGGGGCCCGACCCCGCACACCTCTCAGCCCACGGCCCCGCAGAGATGCATGGTCTCCAGAAGCTTCCAGTTCCAGCCAGAAGCCGGCATGGAAACCCCGTGGCTTCCCCCAGAGCCGCCAGCCGCTGTCGCTGGACACGTTGGCTTTACGACCGCAACTGGGAAGTTCCCTCCCGTCCCCTCTCCGCGTCCCTGCTTCCCACGACAGTTTTGGCCAAAGACCTGACACTTACGTTGTTAGGAACTTTGTTCTATCCCCCTCACCCTCCCACCGCCCCCCACACCCCTCCGCTATCTCTAGTACCATCTGTGATCCTTCATATGAAGTAGGTGAGCAACAGTATGGAGATCTGTCATGGGAATTTATCGCTGTGGAACCTTCCAGAATCCACGTCTCTGTTCCGAGGCG
>NW_027527624.1:2817365-2855654 GCF_008692635.1 Crocuta crocuta
CTCGCTCCTGTCGTGTGCCTTGAGTGCACGCTTCCCTGCGTGAACCCCTTCCTCCAGGCCCCGGGGGACCCTTCTGCAGCGTGGAAAATCCCTCTGCAGCCACAGGCTGCTTCGTGACCATCCGCCTCTTCCCTCTCCTTGCAGAAGAACCTGGTAATTTCCATCCGCATCAAGCGGGGCCTGTGCGGTGGGAGGGACTCAGCAGCGCCCCACGCGGCCCTGGGCGGCATTTTCACCCTCTGTCTCTTCATACCTTTGCTCCTGCGAAATCCGCACTGTCCATTCACAGCGTTTTCTGGCCAGGCATTGCGTGTGGCTGCTCCACGCTGCCCTTGCATCCTGTACCCTGGACTCCGCCACCCAGGTGTGTGGCCTCATCTTTGACCTTAGCCGCCAGAGCACTGTGTCTGCAGCCCCTGCAAAGGCTGAGAGCCAGCCCTCAGGACACCCCCTGTCCAGCCCCAGCCCCTCACTCCTGCCGAACCGGGTCTTGCCCTTAGTGTGAGTGCCGTCTGCTCAGCCTCTTCCCAGCACCCTGGCCCTCAGCCCGGTACAGTCCCCCCCTGCCCGGTGCGCACCGGCTGCAGGGCTGCTGTCCTTGTGCCCACAGCCCAGCAACCATACTCATTCCCCCTGCTTTTAATAACCAGATAAGCAAACACCCCATAGTGTTACATAGCAAACACCCCACTTCCTCCTCTCCTGGATCCAGTGCTGTCAGAGCAAGGTCCTATGACAAGGTGAGTTGTTAGAGCTAGAGTTCTGCCTCTCCCACTTTCCAGCTTCAGCAGACGCGTCACTAGTGTGCAGAAGCCCTTGGGTTCCTTGGCATTGTGTCTTTGCTTTGTTTGCTGTGCCGTCTAACCCCAGAGTATTGGAGGCCGCTGATGAGGAGCATACAACACAAAGCTATTTTTAAAAGGTGTAAGTAGAGGAATAGATTCTAATATGGTGACCATAATTCATAAAGCAACAGATTCACCCCTGTGCTTACTGGCAGCCAAGGCAAAAAGGGAAACTAGATCCACTGAACAGTTCTAATAGTATGATGAAAGAATGTAAGCAATTTTGAGAAACTTTTTTTTCCCTGGGACTAAATTTTAAGAATGTATTACATAGATTTTTTTTTCTTTTCTCCTCCCTCTCTCCTTCTCTTTCTTGTCCCCAATGTGGGACTTGAACGCACAACCTTAAAACCAAGACCTGAGCTGAGATCAAGAGTCACTGACTCTTAACCGATTGAGCCAGCCAGGCGCCCCTTCAGAGACCTTTGATAGGGGATACTGAAGAACAAAAAAGACAACATCTTTGGTATTTGTTTGATGGAAAAGTGCAGAAACCACCTTATGGCTATTTTCTGATATTACATTTCATTAAAGCTGGTAGCTGGATGTATAATATTAAGATACAGTGCAATGAAGAAAGCAAGCCAGTCAAGAAAGCAAATGAGATCCAAGTATGCATTTTTTTCTGTTGATTTCACTTGAGCCTCAATAGAAGCTGAAAACACCTAAAGAATGAATAGATTAAAAACCTCCTTTCTCAAATCACTGTTGTCTCAATTCTCCTTTTCTCAGTTCCATTTCAAAGCCCACCCTAACTGCCACCTCTGTTATTGGGACCTTCTGGAGCACGCGTACTCTCTCTCTTCACACACCACCTCTGCGCGTGCTGGGTCTGCCCCTCTGAACAGTCCAGTCCCCGAGGCAGGACCGTGTGTGATACAGGGCTCCGTCTCCCATGGCGCCTATCCATGTGTTTTACAAATAGCAGGTCTGATTCATGGACAAACTGTGTGAATTAATTCTGTTACTGGAGGGGTACACTAATGGTTTGCTACTTTCTAGAGTTGAAAAATCTAAGCATTTTATTTATTTTATTTTTTAAATATTTTTTAATGTTTATTTTTGAGAGAGACAGAGTATGAGCAGGGGAGGGGCAGAGAGAGAGAGAGGGAGACACAGAATCTGAAGCAGGCTCCAGGCTCTGAGCTGTCAGCCCAGAGCCCGACGTGGGGCTCGAACTCACGAGCCGTGAGTTGGACGCTTAACCGACTGAGCCACCCAGGTGCCCCTAGCTCGGAATATTTCTAAGTTGAGAAATGCTTTATGAGAAAATCACCTCCGTTAACATTTCACTCTTTGCCTCTTTTCGTTGCAGGTGCACAGTTGTGGAGAAGCCTCAGTGAAAGGTAGGGAACTTGTTTTCAATGTCATGGCTAACGGAGGGCAGGTGACTGAGCCTCCTAGATGTCCAGTGGGTTCAGATACAGCAGTTGGTTCTCTCCTTCTTTAAAATAGACTTTATTTTTTTAGAACAGTTGAGATTTACAGAACAATTAAGAAGATAGTACAGAGTTCCCGTATATAGATAGTACACCCCACCTTTCCTCTGTTAACATTATTACATAACCATGATGTATTTGTGATGATTAATGAGACAATAATCAATATTTTCTTATTAACTCAACGTCCACACTGTGTGAGGATTTCCCTAGTTTTTGCCTGATGTCCTGTTTTTGGTTCTAGAATCCCATCCAGGATTCCTCAGTGTGTTTCATGGTCGTGTCTCCTTCCGCTCCTCTCGGCTGGGACCGTTTCTCAGACTTTTCTTATTTTTGTTGACCTTCATAGTTTCGAGGAGTCCTCGTCAAGTATAGTGTAGAATGTCCCTTTATTAGAACTTGGTGTTTTTCTTTTTAAAAAAATTTTTTAAAATATTTTATTTATTTCTGAGAGAGAGAGACAGACAGACAGACAGACAGCATGAGCAGGGGAGGGTCAGAGAGAGAGGGAGACACAGAATCTGAAACAGGCTCCAGGCTCTGAGCTGTCAGCACAGAGCTCGATGCGGGGCTCGAACCCACGAACCGTGAGGTCATGACCTGAGCCGAAGTCAGACGCTTAACCAACTGAGCCCCCCAGGCGCCCCCAGAACTCGGTGTTTTGCTTGTGATGACTCTGGGGTTATGGGTTTTGGGGAGAAGCCCACAGGGGTAAAGTGCCACGTTCATCACTTCACGTCAAGGGTGCCTCCCATTGACGTGGTCTGTCACTTACGATGTTAAGCCTGACCACCTGGCCAAAGCAGTGGTTGTCAGGTTTCTCTAGGTTGGTTATTTTAAGCAGGGGTGTCTGTTTGGGAAATCAGATTAAGACCAGAGGCTGTTGATGAGAACAGGACCGGAGAGAGAGCAGTTTGAAAGCTTGGTGACCATGGCTGCCTTGTGCGATGAGGGCCGCCCCAGGCCTGCACCCACCTCGGGCCTGGCAGCACGGGGCTCAGGTCCCAGTCCTGCTCATTGCAGACACACCGGAGCTCCTTGGGTAAGTGTGTTAGCTTTCTGTGCAAGTGTAGAGATTGACCTTGCTCTCTAATTTGGGGAAGGGGGCAGATTCGACCAGCGAGCTAGTGTGATTTCAAAGGAATTTTAAAAAGCACTTTGTGCGCTTTGGTGAGTAGTCCTTCAGATTTGCTGGTACTTACTTTGACCTTGACCGGTGAAGGTATCGGTGCCTGCTTTCCTGGAGGCCTCGCTGTCCAAGCCCGTCTAACAGAGCCACAGGTTGCCTCTTTAGAAGCTATTTGAGTGTTTGATGATGACTTGGAAAAAACTGTTAGCGAGCATAGGACCGAGGGACTCCCTTTGCCGGCATTGGCTTTGGTCAGGGAGTGAGTAGCCCTTATAATTTGCCTTTGGTTTACATTTATAATATTTCACTAATTTGGGAAAGGGCTCGTGTGCCCCAGAGAAGGGGCGATCGTGGAAATAACCTTTCCAAGGAAGGGTCTCATTCACTTCAGAATTGCCTGGATGTATATTCAGGTGCAAGTCATCTTCCATCCTGGTCCCAGCCTCCCCGCAGCTGATGATCTTGCCAAGTTCACTTCTCTCTGGGCCTCAGTTTTCCTCATCTGCTGACTGAGGAGGTAAGAGAGACAGTCATTTCAAATATCCCTTCCAGCCCTAAAGAGTCTGTACCGCAATCTGAGGGATTTGTTGTGTTTGCGATATTGTGATTTATAATAAGAATATGGATTTCGTCTTGGTCCCCAAGTTTCAAGCACAGTGTTCCTAAAACCTTCCCAGTTTCCTAATTGTTGAGAGAAAGGTGTCTTTTGTCATGTTAATGAGTTAGCCTTTCCACAACACCCAAGGACCTGTGGGGAGGAAGGGTGTGGAATAGGGGGAGGGGGAGAAGGGTTGGTTGGCTGGGGAATTACCCTTGTGATTTGAGGTTTGGAACTTTCCGTCCCGCCCCCCTTTCCCTGGGGAGAGAGGAGGGGCTGGAGGTTGAATCAGCCATCGATGGCCAATGATTTGATCACTGGTGCCTGTGTACTGAAGCCCCTATAAAAGCCCAAAAGGACCGTGTTTGGAGAGCTCCCAGGTTGGTGGACGCCCTGAGCTCTGCGGGGAGCAGCGCGCTTGGGGAGGGCGTGGAAGGTTCGCACTCGTTCCCCACACCTTGCCCCGTGCTTCTCTTCCATTGGATGTTCCTGAGTTACCTCTTTTGTAACAAACCTGTAATCTCATAGGTAAACTGTTTCTGAGTTCGGGCAGCCCCTCTAGCAAATTCATGGAACCCGAGGCAGGAGGGGGTCGTGGGAACCTCCCTGTCGCCGGTTGGCCCGAAGTGGGGCGACTGCCTGGGCTTGTGAATGGCGCCTGAAGTGGGGGAAGTGGGCGAGCACTGTGGTAGAACTGAGCCCTTCCCCTGCGGGCTCTGGCGCTCTGCCCAGGTGGGTAACGCCAGCCTCCAGGTGAACTGTAGAACACTCCGCTGGTGACCTAGAGTCGCCAGGTGGTGCAGTCAGCATCCCTGCCCTGTGCTCCAGCCCCCACGCCCGAAGTGGTACCAGTATTCTAGTTGGTGTTCAGAAGTGGGGGCAGAGAGTCATTCCTGTTTCTTTCGTATTATTGCCATGTGTTTGTTTGGCCGGTGACTCGACTCTTTCAAAGTGATTTAATCGACAGCAGAAAGGATACTTTCTGATATTTTTTCACTGCAGTTTCTATTGTGTAATTGTATTCTGGTCCCTATTCATCACAGAGGTGTGAAATTAACCTATTTGTTCCTCTAATTTCTTTGATTTGATATGTCCCTTCCAGTGATTCTTGGTGTCTGGTACTGGGTAGTACTTGTGTTTGTAACACTGAAAAATTCAAAACCACTTTATTTGAAGGACAGAATACGGTGCTGTATGAGAGGGACTTTGGAGGCAGGGAAGCGCACAAGAGCTGTTTGGGGTCAGGATGTTCGCGCCTCCGTGGTTACTCTGTCCATCTCGCATACTGCTGGCGCTTTGTGCTCAGTCTCAGACCGAGCCAGGCTTCTCTCTGTGGGGCTTTAATCGCTTTGTTAAAAGATCATTAAGTTCACTCTAAAAAGGTAAATCAAATAATGGACCATTCTCTCTTCGTGATGCCATTGTGAAGCTTTTAAATTAAAAAAGGAGCCCCTTGCAAATGGAACCTTTGTGTACTGTTGGTGGGAATGTAAATTGGAGCAGCCACCTGGAAGACAGGAGGAAGGTTCCTACAGAGTTGAAAAGAGCCCCATGTGACCCAGTAGCCCCCGTCTGGGCACACGCCCGAAGGAAGTGTATTTACGTTGCAAAGGCAAACCTGCACCAGTGTGTTCATTGCGGCGTTAATCACAATAGCCAAGACATGGAAACAGCCTCAGCATCCGACCCAGTGGACAAATGAATCAAATGGCACATACATATAACGGAACAGTATTTAGTCATAAAAACAGAAGGAAATTCTGCTATTTGTGACAATGTGGATGAACCTTAAGGGCAGTACGCTAAGTGAAATAAGTCAGAGAAAGACAAATACTGTGTGACCTCACTTCTATGTGAGATCTAAACAAGATGCTGAAAAAGCCGGATAGAGATTGGGAGTTGCCAGGGGCCGGGAGGGGAGGGAAAGGAGGAGATGTGGCCAAAGAGCATGCACTTATAGGGGTACGGCCAGCGAGTCCTGAGGATCTGATGTAAAGCATCACTCCAGTTAACGGTGCTGTATAGTTAACCATGGCGTATAGTATACTCAGAAGTTACTAAGAGAGTAGACCTTCTATGTTCTCACCACCACCACTACCACAACAACAAAATGACAACTATGTGAGGTGAGGGGCATGTTAACCACCTGTGTGGCAATCACTTCACAATTTATATGTGTATCAAACCATCAGAGGGTACACAGTAAACTTCTACAATGTTAGATGTCAACTCCATCTCAATAAAGCTGAAGGAAAGGGACCTCCTTCCTTCTCTATAGTCTAATGGCTTGTTCTTTCACAAACTTGTTATTTACTCCTTGGGAACATGGGCTTCTGTCAGCGAAGCCAAAATTATTTCTCTCAGCGTTTAGCATGAAGCTGGTGATGTGTGTGTACACTTCTCTATGTATGTAGTTTCTCTGGACATTTAATAAAGGCGATTCATAAAAGTTCACGCGGGTGATACTTGTAAATAACGGTAAAGCCAGCATCTAATGTCTGATGTGGTCACCAGTAATACAAGCTGGGTAATTTTCATCAGATGCCACTCGTGTATCTACTTTTGTACCTGGAAAGTTGATTTTGTGAAAATGTGATTCATAGTGTTTCAGTTCTGAGAAGGGCTCCTGCTTGACCTATTTCCTTAATACACGGTTCACACTGACTCCGCAGTCTGGACACAGTGTATCCAGAGCGGTCTGTCAACTGAACCCAATTAACATCTCTTAGGGCTCATTCCTAGTATTGAAATGCAACTTGACCCTTAGCGTCATAAGGGCGATTTTATTTCTGCACATGACTGTGGCATCTGCCTGAATAAAATCTGCTGTTAACAAAGGACACATTGTACACGTTGCCTTTTAAAACCCCCAAATTGTTTTTATTTCGGCCCTGTTTTTCGAAGTATAAATTTGACAGAAATCACTTACATATAGATCGATCACTCAGAATTTCTTTACCAGGTTCTTCAGTAGTTTTGTATGTTATAACCAGATTAAGGAGCTTTTCGCATCAAAAACCTTCTTTTATTGTTCGGTTCCAATTACAGATAATATCTTTTTTTTTTTTTCATGACAACTAAAGATTTTGAAAGTTCTGGCTGAGAGCGCTGGGATTTTCTAGCAGACATCCTTGGAATCCGATGCGATGGCCGATGGCCGTAGCAGCCAGTCCTTCACAGGAATCGGGGAGTGGCTTTCCAGCGATTACTGAGGACCTCAGCTCTACTTTGCCTTACCTACAGTTGACTCTGCAGGGACATAGCAGAGAATTAACAGGGTTTCCAGAGCCAGCAGGGATTAGCAGGGGTTGTAAGCTTTTTGCTTCCATCTTGGTCACGTGGCCGAGGTGTCAGCTTGTCTCTGACTCACCTGCTGTCAGGAGAAACAGTTGCGTGGCCCCGCTTCATGGGACGCAATGCCCTTCTGCTCTGTCAGCCTCCTGATAACTGCCAGTCAGAGCCTTCCAGCTGGTTCTGTTATTTTTTTCTCCCAGGGAAAAGGAGCCAAGAATTTTTGGTTGTCAAACCCAAGTCCTGAGCTCGCCCCGTCTCCTATACCCAGAACAAATTAGAACATTTAAGGAAGTGATGGGTAATTAATTAAATCCTTGAGCACAACATTCTGACTCTGTTAAAAGTGAAAAGTCATCTACCATTTGCTAAATTGTCTCATCGGAAGAATAGAACTTAGTGTGAAAACCACATTTTCAGTATTTATGAATCATCCTTGCTCTACAAAATTACAGAGACAAGGTGAAATACTAAGTAAAAAGCATTGAACATGGTACCTTTAAAAGTGTCCTTTCTTTGTTGTTAGACAAAGGAGCAATATCGATTCCTACATTGAAACTAGTCGATGTTCCAGTCTGAGCATTTTTGAGTGTATCTAAAAGTCACCTTGTAACTTGTGTTTTTTTTTTTTTAGTAACCTTGTCCCTGTACCTTTGTGATAAGGCATAATATTGAAAGCTGTGTGTTTTCAACTTAATTTCAGCCGGAAATGTAGACAGAGAGCTACATCCCCATGAGCGCTAAAAGACAGCTTTGCTGGAGCGCATGGGTGCCCAACGTCAGCTTAGGTCATGATCTCACTGTTCATGAGTTTGAGCCCCGTGTCGGTCCCAGTACTGACAGCTCAGAGCCTAGAGCCTGCTTCAGGTTTTGTCTCTGTCTCTCTCTCTGTCTCTGTCTCTCTCTCTCTGCCCCTCAACCCCCAAATAAATAAACATAAAAAAATAAATAAAAAATGTTACTGTGAAGGAAACATTTGATTGAATTAAATGGAAAAAATTATTTAGTTTAGAAAAGAATATTTAGTTTGAAAAAAATATTCCCTCAAATTCAGTTAAGTGTATCTGACTGTGGGTAAGTCCTCTGCTGAAGATGTCTGGACTGGCCTGGGAACAAAACACCACTATTCCAGTCTCTATACTGCCAAAATAAAAATCCAACTAGGCTTCTTTTCCTTTTTTTTTCCCCCGAAAAATAATAATTGAGCACTATTCTGTAGTCATACACTGCACAATGGAGAGTCAAAGCCCTTTTCTTCCTCTCTGTCGGGAAAGAACAGCGCCATTCAGTGACTGATAGCTAGCTAGCTCTCAGCCAGAGCTGCCGAGACTTGGTCTGGAAAGTTTCTCTAAGTTCTTCATCCAGATTCCAATCTGTTGTGTTCATTTTTTAACATCATGCTTTGAAAATTGGACCACTTTGAAGACCAATACGGAACAAAGGACTCTAAGCAGTTTCTAAAGCTAGTTTGGAGGAAGGACATGATACAGAGAATTCTGCCGATTCTCGCTTCACCATCGTTGGTGTATGTACATGTAAAATTATTTACACATTTTTGAAAATGGCTCCTGGCAGGCATCTAGGGGCTGTTCTTGTCTCTCAGGAGTCTGTCAAACTAAAGAACGGCACGTGTCAAAAATGTGAGTTCAAGAGAAAAGCACTCCCTGAAATTGACATGGATCCTCATGACCTCAGCAATAGACTTCTTGAAGCATTAAAAATAAAACCAAACAGGAAGTGCATTTCACAGCCCACTGGCTTCATTGACAAGGGCAATAAATTGTTAGACCTGTTTGTGGCTGCATATTCTTTCCATGACCAACATAGTCTCCTTGTATTCAAGCAAATTTATCAAGTCAAAACATGGACGGAAAACCAGGGTCAGGACTGCTTGGGTCTGGAAGCAGTAGCCCTCAGGAGAGCCCTAAGTGACTGAAAACTCAGGGCTCCTTAAGTAAAAGGCACTCAGTATTACGTCTTTTTATAATTTATAATCTTTGTGCGTGATAGTTTCTGACTTTCCTTTAAATTAATGTAACTCCATAATAATGTGGTTTAACGTGAGTCCAGTCATCCCCATTTTAAAAATTATCTTAGAGCTACTTCATATTTGCATAACTAAAAGTGTACGTGCGCTGCTGTTTCCCACGTCAGCTCCCTAAGTCTCTGTGGACACTTGATAACAAATGAAAACTTTCAACTCGGGTCATTTTAATCCATGTTTCAGTTTCTCTCAACCCCATGCTTCTCGGATTTGATTGGGTCGTAGATTGTGAACTATTGAGGATTTGAAAATGTAGCTCATTTATAAGTATATTTTAAAAATGAAGCTAGACTAATTAATGCTGCCTGATAGCATTCTTGCTTCATTAGATTTTAATAACCAGAGAAAGAAGAATGATTAGTGGTTAATACTTCTCTTAACTTACCCTGGCCTTTGCTGCGACGGAATATAAACTAAGACTTCACAGATGGAAGTTTAAATTTGCCTCTCGGTCTCTCTGATTTTGTCTTTTTTTCTTTTTTCCTGCCTCTCTGTCTCTCTCTTGGTCTCGCTCTCCCTCTCCTTTTTTTCCTCTCTGTTTTGATTTTTTTTCTCTTTGTCACTGGATTTTCTTTCCTTTCCTTTTCTTTTTCTTTTCTTTTTAGGTCATTTCTTGGAGAAAAGGTATCTGGTTTTTTTCTGCTTTTTTCTGTATCTCTTTCCTCCTTTACTGCTCTCAAACTTGGTTGTTTATCGTCCTGCTTGCCTTGTAGCATTTAAAATATCTTTTCCCCTCTGATTTTAAAAGTAATACCCACTAATATAGAACACTGATAATATAGGAAACTTATAAAGAAGAAAACCTAAATCTTGTAGAAATCCATCGCCCAGAAATCAAACTCACTTTCAATTTTGTTTGTTCTAGGCTTTTCATAAAATTACATGTGTGGGTTTGTTCGTTCATTCATCCTTTGAACAAACTTCTATTGAGTGCCTTTATTGCCAGTACTTCTAGGCGTTTATGCAAGAAAAAACCCAGCAAACTCTATCTTCATGGAGTTCATATTCTAGTGAGTGAGCCAGAAGATAAATTGCGACATTACATAATGTTACATGGTGAGCCGTGTTTAAGGAAACTACAGTCAGACGAAGGGATTAGAGGGTGTGAGGGTGGGCAGGGAGGGACGAGTTGTAATAAAGCGCTTGAGAAAGACTTCACTGAAGATTTTTGAGCAAAGACTAGAAGGCGAGGTTGTGAATCTTCTCTGGATAAAGAGCTTCTAGGCTGTGGGAACACCAAATGCAAAGGCCCTGAGACCGGAGCTATAGATGAGGGTGGTTTTTTAAAATTTTATACCAGTAAGTTGTTCTTTTATGCAGCCACAGTAACTGGAATAAATGGGATATTATACAGTTCATTAAGATCACGCTATAAGAGAGGATTTAGCAATATGAAAATGTCTCCTTTGTTGCTAATCATGTAAAAAAAAAACCCCAAAATTATAGGTTTAAATGAGTACACGAAGGTATAATGTATAGAACATTATAATTACATGCTGGTACATATGTGTCTGTGTGAGGGGGATACGGTGGTTTTTATTTTCTCAATTTGGTTTACCCTTATTACATTTCTGTTTCTATAATGAACACGGTAGCTTTTATNAGGCAGGATGAGGTCTGTGCATGTTGGAGGGGACTCAACAGAAGTGTGCAGGCAGCGTAGCTCCCGGCAGTCCGTCCTAAGTGCCTCATGGCTCCGGCTCCAGAGCTGCCATCCAGAGACAGGGCTCTGGTTACCAGGAGAGAGACCGGTGTGGCCCAGTCATTGGAAGCAAAGGTCAGGGCCGGAGTCCAGAGAAGCGGCTGGGCTCAAAGGAAGGATGGAGCCTCAGAAATAAGTCAGAGGCATTACGGGGAGTGGGGGTGGGGGGGTGATCAGGCCAAGTGCCACTCGACACCGAGTCTCCTAGGATTGGAGTGAAGAAGTATTCATGTATTGTGAAGGAATAAATTAAAATGATTCATTTCCAAGATCAGGTGGTGTCTGAGGAATGGGATAAAAGTACTTGAAATCTCCCTTTCTGGGGCTTTGCGACAGGCCCAAGATTGAGGTGAGGGGTACAGGTATAGGTGAGGGGTCTAATTGCATATTCTCATGATCAAGGCAGGCTCCAAGAGAGCTCTTACTTCAGTAACCTTTGGAAACTTTTCCTATCGCCCAAACTAGGATTTATACCTCTAGCCTTATACTCCCGACAATCAACTTTGGGCAATTCAAGCAAAAACGAATCTGAGAAGACCTCATGTTCTCTTCTGAACAACCCTTCAAAGCCAAGTTCTGTATATATAAATATATACACATTGAAATTACATATACAGATATTCCCAATAGTTTTTGTGGTTTATAAAAATGGTACCATATTTATGTAGCCTTCTAGACCTAATGTCTTAACACTAAAGAATAATCCATGTAGCTGTGTATAGCTGTGGTTCATTCTAGGTTGCTGCTGTAGAATATTCTACCATGTGACTACCACAGTTTATATGTTTTCTTTTCATTGGACTTTGCGCATTTTCTTTCTCCAGACTGCTCACTGTTTCTTTGAGTTTCTGAGTTTACCATATGGCAGTACAAAAAAATCACAAAAAGAAGAAAGGTAAATGCCTGACACATATATAGTTTCTTAAGTCAGAATTCTGTATATTTGAAAGTGTGCGTAAAATCTGTACTAGGACTTGGGCTCATTCCCACAGGTGCAGGCTGCCACTAGAGGGCGTGTAAGGGAGGGGACATCAGCCTGTCTTAGAAGCTAGGAATGCTGGCCCGGGCCGCTGTTGAAACTTAGCTGCCTGGCTAAAACGTGTCTTCAGTACTTGCACATTTCAGGGCAAAAATATTTGCGTCGCTGCAGTCACAAGAAGAAAATCCAATGAAAAGCTAGGTCTGGGTGTGCACATTTATACGCATGGGTAGGATGCACACATATTTTAATATAGGAGGAATGAAAACAATGCGCAAGGACAAAAAGTAGTCACAGGGTTGCATCCTTGGGGATAGGATAGGCTGGTGAGGAGGACATTGACGTACAAATGGCCCAAACCAGTGACAAATGACTACGCTCCTAAGTTTAGAAACAAGCTAGTGATGTGTGAGGCCGCGGAGAACTCAGCGGTACTTTGAGTTCATCACCCTTTTCCTGCTTATTTCTGTCTAACGTCTCAGGAATTCTTCTGTGTGTTCGCTGTGATGTGCTCTCCAGAGCCCCCTCTTCCCTCACCTGCCCCTGACTTAGAACTTTCTCCTCTCTTGGAAATGAAATGCATGGATTCCTACACCCCCTCCGCCAGAGCTCTAAATAACCTTGACTAGAGAACCCTAGAAAATGGCTTCATTTGCCCTTGTGTGAAGAGAAAACTTCTTGGTGAGATGTTGGCCCACAGGCATGAATTGATCTGTGAACTATTGAGGGCAAAGGTCCCTGCTTGTCATAAAAGCATACGGAAGAAATGGCTGCCAAAGGTTTTCCTCAGGACCTGGGGGTGTTCTTGGTAGAATGCATACCTCCCTCTTCCCGCCCCACCATCAAAGTTGTCCGCCCCTGATGCCCAGAACCTGTGTGTGACTGTGCTCCTTATATGGGAAGAGGGATTTGCTGATGTGATGGAGTGAGGCTCCCCCAGAGCCTCTAGAAAGAATGCGGCCCAGCAGACACACCTTAGGTGCTGAGCACCAGAAGTGCAGGGTGATCAATGTGTGGTTTTCAGCCACCAGATCCGGGGAGTCATTACAGCAGCGGTAGGAAACAATGTTCTTCATCCTGTGAAAGAACCAGCCGTGTTGGACACTGTTGAGGGCACGTTTGCCAACTCGCATCACCATCCACTGAAGAAACGCACTTCGACCCCAGTCTATGGAAGAACTGCCTCCGAAACGAGGAGGCTGGAGTACCCGCCACAGTGGTCCAGTAGACGAAGTACCAGACAGGGCAGGGAGCCCCGGGTGGGCCTGGAAGAATGTTCCCACTGCACAAGTAGGAATAGGAGAGCTTGGAAAGGGAAACATGTGGTCAAGATGGTCAAGACACCATGTTGGAGGCCGGCAGAGAAGAGACTCCCGAGGAGGAGGCTGTAAATGGTGTTCTGAGGCACCGAGGAAGGCCACTGGAGTGTGTAAAAATGTTGTGGAGAATTGTAGAAAGTTTCTTAATGTTTATTTTTGAGAGAGAGAGGGAGACACGGAATCCGAAGCAGCCTCCAGGCTCTGAGCTGGCTGTCAGCACAGAGCCCGATGCGGGGCTCGAACCCACGAACTGTGAGATCATGACCTGAGCCGAAGTCGGACGCTTAACCCACTGAGTCACCCCGGCGCCCCAGTGGAGAACTATATAAACAGTTCCTGTGACTTTTGTTTATATGTGTTGGCGAGGCAGAGACTTTTTGGAGAGAAAAACCAAATTAAGGAGCTTACAGATACACTGAGGGTTGAGAAAATGGAGGTGGGTAGTGTGAACCACACATTTGAAAACATTGGCAGTGGGTGCATGGAGAAAAATTAAACAGTGACAAGGAAAAAGCAGCAGTTTGTTTTTTGTTAATTTTTTTTTTTTTATTGTGGAAGAAGATCCACGATTTACCATGAGTGACACTTAACCTGTTCGCAGGGTCATGCACCCATCACCGCCCTCTAGTTCCAGAACATTTCATCACCTTAAAAGGAGACCCATAGCCTTTGAGACATCACGCCCCAGCCTCTTCCCTCCAGCTCTTGACAACCACGAATCTGCTTTCTGTCTCTATGGGTTTGCCCCAGTCTAGATGTTTCATATAAATAAGCCAGACAACATGGGGCGTTGATATGTCTGGCTTCTTTCACTTAGCATGGTTTTTGTTTTGTTTTGTTTTTTATTTAAAAAAATTTTTTTTACATTGGTTTATTTTTGAGAGACAGAGTGAGACAGAGCGCGAGCAAGGCAGGGGCAGAGAGAGAGGGAGACACAGAATCCGAAGCAGGCTCCAGGCTCTGAGCAAGTGTTCAGCACAGAGCCTGATGTGGGACTCGAACCCATGAGCCATGAGATCATCACCTGAGCCGCAGTCGGACACTTAACCAACTGAGCCACCCCAGAGCCCCAGCGTAATGTTCTTAAGGTTTATCCATTTTGTAGCGTATGTCAGCACTTCATTCCTTTTTCCGGCTGACAAATACTCCGCTCTTTGGATTTAGCACTTTTCACACTGAGTAGTCATCAGCTGTTGGACGTTACGGTTGTTTCTGCCTTTGCGCTGTTGTGAATGGGGAGCAGCTTGCTTTTATCTTGTTTGGTTTTGCTTTCTGAGCAGGGAGGTGTGACCCTGTGGGTGATGGAGAGGTATGTGGCCGGGCAGGACTGCTTCTGTCCCACAAACAGCCCATCTGTCTGTCGCTTCTGCCGTCCAGCTGCTGGGGACTCTGGACTGTCTCTAAGGGGCAGGGTCCTGTCAGAGGGGTGGTAGGGACTGGGCCAGTGGTTGGCTTCGTCGATCATCCACACGGGAGGCTGGAGGGTAGCGTTAGGTAACCGGCCAGTGCTGGATGCACTGGAAGCTGAGTCCTCGCGGTGCCCGGGGCCACCAGCAGTGACAGGATTGGTTCTAAAGGAAGAACCCAAGAGTGTGCCCTTCACTCGTCATTTTAGTCATGCTTCTTTCCTCATATTTTTTAAAGAGGAGAGAATATGCTGGAAGGAGGGAAGGGAGGGCAATGTTCTCATTTAGAGGTATTTCGTGAAAGGAGGAAAAACATGCATGATCCGGTACCCTTCTTGGGCAGATTGCACTGCTCCTGTGCTATTTGTTAGTTTTTTTGAAGGCTATTCTTACTCGTGACTGTTTTTAAAGCCTGAACAACTGGGAGAGAGAACTTATAATCCTGTAGTCATTTGGCCTGTATTCGTAGAGAGTATTTTTAAACGCTAACTTTCAGAGCCATCTAATGTCACTTAAAACACAAGAAGTGCTTTCAGTATTCATTCCTCCTGATCTGCAAGTTTTCGATTTTGAATAGTATTTTTATTTCCACTGAAATACTTTTTTCTTTTTTTTTTTTTTTTTTTTTAGATCTCTTTCTTGGTGTTTGAATTTTTTGGGTCAGCTGTCATTATCTTTATTAAAATGAGTGATGATATTTTCAGTCATGACTCAAGAGTCATCTGCTCTGGAAAGAAAACAGTCTGAATTCCAAAGCTTATCAAGTTAAATGTCCTCAATCCAGAAATGGATGTTTATTTTGAATAAATTGCACATTTAAATATTTTTTCCCTGAGGCAAAGTGGGAATGAAATCATCTTGCTTTTTTTTTTTAATATTTTTATTTATTTCTAGGAGAGAGAGAGACAGCATGAGCAGGGGAGGGTCAGAGAGAGAGGGAGACACAGACTCCGAAACAGGCTCCAGGCTCTGAGCTGGCAGTCAGCACAGAGCCCGACGCGGGGCTCGAACCCACGAACCGCGAGATAATGACCTAAGTGAAAGTCGGACGCTTAACCGACTAAGCCACCCAGGTGCCCCGAAATCATCTTGCTTTAAAGGGCTTTTCATGGATGCACTGTGCTTGAGATGTGTAATGAAGACTCCGTAATTGAGAAAATTTTTAAAGAAAGACTCGGTGGCAATCGAGAGAAAAGAAACATTTTTAAATAGAGAAATTGATCTGAAACTGATTTGAGGTCAAAATGGGAGTGTCCTAATCTAGGTCGTCATTAACCTGGAATAGAAAAGACTGGCCTCCACAGTCTTGCTTACATATGAGTGTTCATTCGGACCATTTCTGCTTGCCTAATGAAAGTGGGGAAGGAATCCTGGTTTGAGGAATGTGTGCTCTTTGTGGAGGGCGTATGGGAAGTTAGGGATCAGTTTGTAAGTTTGCTTTTTGTTCCTTGTTCAAGGTGCAAAAGTCCTCCAACAGTGACAGAAAACATGGCTGGTAATGAACTTTCTCATGCTGCTTAGAATCTGGGATTGAACGTTTAATTAATAGCAAGAAGGTAGTTGGCTAAAATCTTAGAGAAAACTTTTTCTTTAAGGTACTGCCAACTTAGTTCTGGACTAGGAAGAAAGCTATTTATTCTGTGCTAAGCAAGTGATTTCAAGACGTAGAGGGAGGCCAGTGAAAAGTTGATACAGCTGGTTTTTTTGCAGTCAAAACTCCAGTGTTGCATCCATTAACATTGGCTGAGCTCACCACCTAGACTTTGTGTTGGACTCTTGGCCTGAGATTCTCTTTCTGCCCAACTCCCCCATGCGGCCCTTTTGAATTTAATAACGAGAGAAAATAGAGGGACTTAATTGGTTGGTCCAATGTGAAGGAATGCACAATTAGGGGGGGTGAAGCTGCAGGTAAACCAAGCCTGGAAAAGATCTTAATGAATCAAAATCCTAAAGATAACCCATCCAGCACTCGGGGTCCTGGAGAAGGGATTATTTGCTAGTCCCTTTCAGTTAAATAGTTCTAGCATCTCGTGACCCTCCTTCTTTTTAGATACAAAGAAGAACTGCCCGCTTTCATATACTTTTTGGACACTCTTTCCTGTTGTTACCATTGGGTCCTGGGACTCCTGAATTGCAGTGGTTATTTTAAGGGATGTTGTAGGTACTTTGGTGTGGGTCATGGGGGACTAAGCCATTTTCAGTCACATACTGCCTTCACTCATTTATATTTTAACACCTTTGAAAGATAAGTTGACAGCCACTACTATGGGTCTGACGCTGTGGTAAGGCCTGAGAAGAAGTGGGGGTCACCTAACATCAAGAGAGTATCAAGAGCAGTGGCATTAGCCAATCCTCATCACCCACCCCTCTCCCAACCCTTGAGTCTGATAAGTCCTGGCTCCTTCGCCATGTTATGCAGGAGGAGAGAATCCAGACAAAGTATAAAAGTAGAGCTATAGAAAATATTTTTGGCCAAGAAGGCTATAACACAGTGTTCTCAAGATCTTTAAAAATTTTTATTTCTTAGTTCACGTGAAGCTAAACAGAAACCGGACTGATAATAAACATGCCACGATTCTCTGATTTGCTGTACTTTTCTCTTTATTGAGTAAGGACTTGTCGTGGTCAGGCATTGCTATGTACCAAGCATACAGATCTCAGTGGTATACAGTCAGCATTTATTCCTTGCTCATGTGCCTGTAGACCAGCTGGGCTTCATCTGGTTTGGGTTGGACATGACTGGACATGGCTCCAAGCATTGGGTGTATCTTGGCTGACTTCTCAGGCTTTCAGCCTCGTTGGACGAGAGGCTATTCCAGGCCACAGACTGTAGGAACCCGAAAGGACAAACCCAGTCATCCATGCACATTTCAAGCCTCTGCCTACTCATATCTAGTTGGCCAAAGGAAGTCACGTGACCGGCTCCAAATCTGAAAAGGGGAAAATATATCTGGTCACCATAGGCCATGGCAAGGGTGTGGACCTGTAATACTACTACTATAGGGAGTGAAGAATTGGGACTCATAATCTGATCTGGCATTAGGGTTTTTTATTGTTAGAATAAAAACCAATACAACTGTATGAAAAATATCCTAACCTATGGTTCAGAATATTTTTTGATGTGTTGCATATATTTTTTTCACTTATGGGATAAAAGCTTCTACGTCTAGTGTCCCTATTTACCTCTGAAGACAGCTACTTTAACCACCTTGCCTTAACCCTTAGTATTTATAGGTGCTTCTTAGGTTTTGGGGCCATCATTATTAGTTTTACCCAGCACTCATTTTAAGAAGTTTACTCAATACCTTATTATTCTTCTATCTTTCAAAACCAGCACAATTTTACACACTAATAATTTGAGTATTTGGAATTATTAGCAAATTTGACGTTATGATGGCACACCTGTGTGTATTCTTAGATTCAGAGCTAAAGGCCTTCCTAAAAGCTACTGTTATAGGACTGAACATATTGTACATCCCTACATTTACAGAAAGGTCTCACTGTGCATATTGAAAGGGGAACTTAGAAGAACCAGGCACATTCCTTGACAAAACCACCCACCAATCTGTATCCTAAATTAATGTTGCTAAAACAAGAGTTACTGTTTGGGGATCATAAATTCCCCTTGTAGGTAACACACACATGGTTTCTGAGCAAAGTTAACAAGAGAACCAACTGTGTGTAGCTCTGCGAGAGGACCAAAGTGAAGGGGGAATGTATTTAAAATGTTCATTTATTCTGAAGCAACCAAATTCTTTTTTTTTTTTTTTTTTAGCATTTATTCAGTTTTGAGAGACAGAGAATGAGTGGGGAAGGGGCAGAGAGAGAGGGAGACACAGAATCTGAAACAGGCTCTGAGCCATCAGTACAGAGCCCGATGTGGGGCTCAAACCCACAAACTATGAGATCATGACCTGAGCCGAAGTTGGATGCTTAACCGACTGAGCCACCCAGGCGCCCCATGAAGCAACCAAATTCTCATGTTACCTGTTCAGGAGCTCATTAGTCAGCTTTGCTTTTCCTGTGGTAAAATACCTCTTATCCCCGGCCTGACTCTGAAATGCTTCGCTTGAACTTCTTGTGATATTTGTAAAAGAGTGGAACACCTGACCAGTGTCAAGTTTTTGGTTGTGGATAGAGAAAGGGAGGTGGCCATTCCATGGTCATCCTGTAGAGAGGGGTCTAAGAGAGCATTGCTCTTTTGGATTCCTGCTTCAACTTTAGGGCCATGTTCTATGTCAGTGGCTCAAGCGTGAGTCAATGGCTCCATTCTTCCAAGATTTAGTAAACACCTGCTGCGTGTGAGGCACTCTGCTGGATGTCTAGCTTTAGGACCTCATATTATGTCAGGATTTTATTGTATTTCCCTTGATGTCGGAACAAGGGAGAAGGTCCCAAAAGTCAGAGAGGTGGTAGAAATAACAAGGACTTGTACATTGTCAGCCATTGTCAAAGCTGTGTCAATTCACTTTTCGAACAATTCTAAAGAGATCTCGTTGCTCTTTGTTCTCCATAAAGAGAGAACGCCCGTAGGCACTAGAATAAAGAGAGCCATGAAGTATTAGATCATCAAAAAAAGCTTTCATTGGTCCATCATGCCATGAGAGGAGGAAGTCCAGGATTCTATTTAGATCGATTCTGCTTTGCTCATTGAAATGATAATGTTAAGACAGTGTAAGAAAGAGGAAGGGGCGGGATATTTAAAGGCCACCAGATTTATGGTGTCCACATTGATTAATGTTCCAACATTGGAGTCTGGTATTTTCATGTATATCAGCATCCGATTTTATGCCTATTTTCCAATCAGCTGTAGTAACTGTCTTCTATTTAAACTATAAAAGGAGACCTATTCTTTTCTAGTTGCAGCCTTTTAGTTTGCATCTAACAGTGTACCTCTTTTCAAAGGTTGCATGGTTCTTTTTCAAGAATATGAAACTTCAAGATTTGTGCAGGGAAGAAACAGAGGCACCAAGGGAAATTTTCTTTTCAGTGTTTTGGTTTGTTTTTTTGGTCTTAGGATTTTGGTCACTGAACTGCATAGCTTTATTTTTCATGACCCATGAAGACTAGATTCTCCCATTACAGGATACGAAGTTGTGATACATTTTGTCCCGGCCCAGCAGTGCATCGGGTCCAGGACCCCTTCCCTGGCCCCTGGAGGGACCTTGCCCGCGTGACCCGGAGCAGCGTTGTGGACAGGGAGAACCATGAGTCTCTAATTGACCTGTCTTTTCAAGGAGGCTTCTGTGGTCACAGCAGAAACCCCTCCATCTAGCACTAATCAGGAAGGAAGTATTTTTTGGACTCAGAGTATCATGTGGAAGCTGGAACCGACAAATGGAAGAAGAGCTACCAGGAGCAGGAGCAGTTTCGGGGCCCCCCGGAATCAGAGGGAGCTGACGGGGAGCTTGGAGCGCGGTGAAGGGCAGTCAGGGAAATGGGACGACCCTGGACAATGGTGCTGATGACCTGTTAATTACTGTCATTTAGGGGCACCTGGGTGGCTTAGTCGGTTAGGCGNCCCCTGCTCACGCTGTCTCTCTCTCTCCTAGAAATAAATAAAAAACATTAAAAAAAAAAACCTGTCGTTTAGTGGTGCTTACTATTGCCTGGCACAGTGCTGAATTTTCAGCATTACCTAATTTATCTTCACGACAGTTCACGAGGCAGGAAGTCTTAGTCCCATTTAAAATACAAGGACACCAAAACTTGGGTAAATAACTTGACCAAAGTGACGGAGGGAAGATTTCAACCATGTCCGTCCCTCCCCTGCTCACGCTGTCTCTCTCTCTCCTAGAAATAAATAAAAAACATTAAAAAAAAAAAAAACTGTCGTTTAGTGGTGCTTACTATTGCCTGGCACAGTGCTGAATGTTTTCAGCATTACCTAATTTATCTTCACGACAGTTCACGAGGCAGGAAGTCTTAGTCCCATTTAAAATACAAGGACACCAAAACTTGGGTAAATAACTTGACCAAAGTGACGGAGGGAAGATTTCAACCATGTCCGTCCCTCCCCAGAGACAGCAGGCTGATCTCTACATTCTGCTGCATCTGCTGTCAACCAGCTTCTATTTCCTTGTCTGGAGCATGACCTCTCAAACAGTACATACGCAAAGAAAGCCATAGTTAGAATGGCTAAACGATGGAGAGAACACAAATGTCCATCGACTGATGAATGGATAAAGAAGATGTGGCATGTATACAATGGAATATTAGCCATTAAAAGAAGGAAATCTTGCCATTTGCAACATGGATGGAGTGAGAATGTATTATGCTAAGCGAAATAAGTCAGAGAAAGACAAATACCATATGATTTTACTCATATGTGGAATTTAAGAAGCAAAAGAGCTGAACATATGGTGGGGGAGAGAAAGGGAAACAGAACACAAGGGACTGTTAATGATAGAGAATAAACTATGGGTTGATGGTGGGAGGTGGCGGGAGATGGGCTAGATGGGTGATGGGTATTAAGGAGGGAACATTTTTTAAAGTTTATTTATTTATTTTGAAAGAGAGAGAGGGAGCGAACGAATCCCAAGCAGATTCATCCCAGTGCGGGACTTGAACTCACAACCTGCAAGATCATGACCTGAGCCAAAGCGGGACACTTAAACGACTGAGCCACCCATGCGCCCTCTGGAGGGCACTTGTTGTGATGAGCACTGGGGGGNCTGAAACCAATAGTGCACTGTATGTTAACACAAATTTAAATTTAAAAATATATACAAATAAAAAAAATAAAAGATGCTTTCAAAAAAACTAAAGATATCATTAGGATTTAAAACAAGAATTTATTGTGGGGATGAGCACTGAGTGTTATGTGGAAACTAATTTGACAATAAACTATTTGTAAAAAAAATAAAAAATAAATAAAAAAATAAAACAAGAATTTAAAAGGTTTCGGGGTGCCTGGGTGACTCAGTAAGTTAGGTGTCTGACTCTTGATTTTGGCTCAGGTCACGATCTCATGGCTTGTGAGATTGAGCCCTGCATCGGGCTCCGTGCTGACAGTGTGGAGCCTGCGAGGGATTCTCTTTCTTTGTCCCTTCCCTGCACTCTCTCTCTCTCAAAAATAAATAAATTAAAAACAAGTGTTTCATCATGTGCCAATAATAAGAAAGCAAACTGAACTTTGGTGTCACCAAGCTGCATGGATATGAGATGGTCAGAGCCAGTGGGGGGCCTGAGCTGGGAAGCGGCGAGCCCTGAGTGGTGGTGACGGTGGGCGGTGGTCTCTAAATACTGGAGAGACAAGTTATGCTTTTTGTGACTGAAACATGTTTCTTTTCTCTTGCCAAAAGTTTACCTCTAATATTGTTAAAGCTTGTTTCCATCACAAAAACAAGGCTGCATTAAAAAAATTTTTTTTACATTTATTTATTTTTGAGAGATAGAGCGAGGCAGAGCATGAGCAGGGGAGGGGCAGAGAGAGGGAGACACAGAATCCGAAGCAGGCTCCAGGCTCTGAGCTGTCAGCACAGAGCCCGATGCGGGGCTCAAACCCACGAACAGTGAGATCATGACCTGAGCCGAAGTCGGAGGCTTAACCGACTAGCCACTCAGACTTCCCAAGCCTGCATTTTTAATAAAAATATGTTCATCTCTCTCATATCAAGTAATTTTTTTCTTGGCGTAGAGTCTTTCTTATCTGTAGAAATTAAATTTTAGGAAGTGACGTGGCGTGAATGGAAGAAACACTGGACTGGACTCAGAGCAAACCAGTTCAACTCCTAAGCCTCAGTTTCCTTACTGGGTAAACAAAGTGAGTAGGCTTATTCTAAAACTGTGACAATCCAGACAGTATGGTGATAAGTCAGTGGAACAGAGTAGAGTCCAGAAGCAGACTCACATATATGTGACAACTAATTTTCAACAAAGGTTCAGGGGCAATTCTGCAAAAAGAAGGCGACTTTTTAACAAGCAGTGCAGAAATGTTGAATTTCCATATGCAAAAGCCTTCACTTAGATCCATACCTAGCATCCTACATAAGAATTAACTCCAAGGGCATTAAAACAGGCCTACGTATAAACTTAAATCTGTAAAGCTTCTAGACGTGAACATGGGAAAGTCTTCATAACCCCAAGTTAAGGAGTGACTTCTCAGGTTCAATACTGTAGGCCCCATCTGTCAAAGAAAAATTTAACAAATTGGACCTCATCAAGATGAAGAAACCTTTGTACTTTTTTTTTTTTAATGTTTTTTTATTTATTTCCAGGAGAGAGAGACAGAGGCAGCGTGAGCAGGGGAGGGTCAGAGAGAGAGGGAGTCACAGACTGAAACAGGCTCCAGGCTCCGAGCTGGCAGTCAGCACAGAGCCCGACGCGGGGCTCGAACCCACGAACCGCGAGATCATGACCTAAGCGAACGTCGGACGCTTAACCGACTAAGCCACCCAGGCGCCCCAGAAACCTTTGTACTTTAACAGACAGTATTGAGAGAAGAAAAATCAAGGCACAGATTGGGAGAAAATACTGAAACCATATATCTGAAAAGGTCTGCATCTGGAGTATATAAATAAAGAACTTTTAGAACTTAATAAGAGAACAACCCAATTAAAAAAATCCAAATGGTTTGAACATCTTTAACAACGATAAATGCATAAAAAGGATTTCCACTATCGCTAGTTATTAGAAGACTACACTCACAATGAGATACCACTACACCTATTTGAGTGTCCAGAAGTTGAAAAGACCATACTGAGTGTTGTGAGGGTGTGCGGCCACTGAAATGCTCATATTCCGCTGGTGGGAATGCCTGTCAGATGGCTACACTCATTTATTAAAACAGTGGGGAAGGCTCTTGAAAAGGTAAACATATACCCTCTTGGGGCGCCTGGGTGGTTTAGTCGGTTAAGCGTCCGACTTTCGCTTAGGTCATGATCTCGCGGTTCGTGGGTTCGAGCCCCGCGTCGGGCTCTGTGCTGACTGCCAGCTCGGAGCCTGGAGCCTGTTTCAGTCTGTGACTCCCTCTCTCTCTGACTCTCCCCTGCTCACGCTGTCTCTCTCTCTCTCTCCTAGAAATAAATAAAAATATTTAAAAAAAAAAAAAAAGAAAAGGTAAACATATACCTACCATGGGATTCAGCCGCTCCAGTCCTAGGTTTTACCCAAGAGAAGTGAAAGCATCTGTCCATACAAAGTCTTGTACAAGAGTGTTCATAGGTGCTTTATTGGTAATAGCTAAAACTGTCCATCAGCAGGTGGATAGATAAATACATTATGGTGTAGCCATATAGTGGGATATTGCTCTACAATAAAAAGGAACGAGTTATTGATACACTAGCACATGAAACAGCCTGGATGAATCTCAAAATAATTCAGCTGAATTAAGCCAGACGTAAGAGAGTCATGCTGTATGATTCCATTTGTATAAAGATTTTTAAATGCCCACTCATCGGACAGAAAGCACATCCGTGCTTACCTTGGAAGGGAGCAGGTGAGACAGGGAAGGGTGGGAAGGAAGGATTCGAAAGGGCACCAGGAAACTTGGGATGGGCGGTGGCGTTGTTCGTTGGGTTGATTTTAGTGATGGTTTCACAGGTGCATACATGTGTCAGAAGTGATCAAATAATGCACCTTAAGTCGCACAGTTTATTGTATGCCACTTACACGTCAATAAAGCTCTTCAGAATAAACTGGGTACAACAGTCAGCACTGAAACCTGAACGAGCAAACAGAAGTAGGAGCTCTTCTGTTGAGAAGCCAGAAGGACTTTTATTGTGTTGTACAGATAGTGCCAGAACTTGTTCTGACTCCCTTCCATATCGCTGTGTGCTGTGCAGCATCTGTTTCTTTCAGTGGAAATAATTAAAGGGTCCTCTGACTTTTGGGAATGATGTGTTCCTCATTTTTAAAAGCTGCTTTACGGAGACACAGCACAAAGACGGACAAGCGTGGACCCGACTTACGAGCTGTGATTGCTCGCGGGGTGGTTTCTGGCCCTCTGTCATAAAAACAGAGACCAAAGAGGACTGGGTGCTCGGACAACAGGTTCCATGGACTCTAAGATTAGGGTTCCCCCAGCCCCAGGCCTGTCTTCTGTCTTTCAAAAGTCTTGTCACATGCTGCTATTGTATATAGAGGAGCAGCATGAAATATACATGTGTTTTTTTTGTTTTTTTTTTTAATGTTTTATTTATTTCTAGGAGAGAGAGAGAGACAGCGTGAGCAGGGGAGGGTCAGAGAGAGAGGGAGTCACAGACTGAAACAGGCTCCAGGCTCCGAGCTGGCAGTCAGCACAGGGCCCGACGCGGGGCTTGAACCCACGAACCGCGAGATCATGACCTAAGCGAAAGTCGGACGCTTAACCGACTAAGCCACCCAGCCGCCCCAATATACATGTGTTTTAACACCCCTCACCCCCCACTGAAGAGCCTTCAGGTAGGAGTCAGTTATGGGTTTTGTTTTGTTTTCTTTCTAGTGCCTTTTATACTAATCAGCAGTGACAGCAGAGGGCAGATGCCTGGGCTTGGTTGGATTTTAATGGAGGTGACCAGGTAGGTGGGTAGGTGTTTTTCAGGCAGGCATTGGAAACGTTCTATATCTTGCTTCTGATGGTGGTTTAAAGGACGTAGCCATCTGTTAAAATGCACCAGATTTTATGTTTTTTTAAAAAATGCGTAGTTGATTCTCTGTAAACTATACCTCCATAAGATTGTGCTTTTAGAAACTACATACCTTTCTGGCTTCAGCTCTCAGCTTTAGAAGATCGTGGCCCCTGCACGCGCGTGCACACACACACACACACACACACACACACATCCTGATTCTGTCTTCATCAAATAATCGTATCCTTGCCTCCCTGAATAATTTCTTCTTAGGAAAAACTAAAACCTTGTAGCTGCTTTTTCAACCGTCGCCTATAGATTCATTTTTATTGTTATTGTTGGGAACTGTTTCTTTACATCTGCGTTTGTAAGGGCAAAGTCAAGGTGGAATTGAGGCAGCTTGTTTTAGCTAATGAGCTGTGAAACAAAGTATGAGTACTAGTCTGTCTGTCAAACGTGGTAGCTCTGGGGCAGGGCAGGGGCCAAGGTAGTATTTATCTTGGAATCTCTCAAGCACAGCGATGCTGTATAATAAATACTTTTTTTTCTTGTCACTTGACTCAATTGATGCTCCCCCCCCCCTTTTAGTTCTGAATCACCCCCGTTGTCTTTACTCCCTTATCCCCGAAACAGCACACAGGATGTATTATCCAACTGTGAACAACGTCTTCACAATCCATTTGTATCCCTTCTCTGTGTGCTCAGAAAGGTCGTCTCTGGTTTCTTGGAACGTAGATGAGCTGATAGATGCGGGGTACCCAGCGCCCAAGCTTGTCTAGAACAGGCATACTGCGGTCCCTCTTCTTCCTATGCCCTGCATATAACCATCAGCCAGTTCCAAATTATTCACTAGAAGCCTACATCTTTCCCAGATTTGACCTTCGTGCAATGGAGGAGTGACTCATTCACCCATATGTGCATGAATTTCCTAAAGGGAGCAGAATCAAAGTGTTTCAGCTCCTCCGTTCTTAAGATCCTTTCTGGACTAATTGAGTACATGGTAGAAATGAATGCATTATTTAGCCCTGGCTTGTATCTGCAGAAGCCCTGTGTTTCCGTGTGACAGAAACATTAATCCTGAGCTCGGAGTCAAGCCCCATCAGTTCTGCCCCGCTAGACAGGCACACTTTGTCCTCTCAAGTTTGATCAATTATTGACTCCACAAATGACTGCTGCATAAACAAGCATAATGAGGTAATTGACTTGCTCTTAAGAAATTTACAGGTGCTTAAAATGCATCAATAGGATAGTGATCACTGCCATAGAAAATAAAACTTACTGTGTTGGTAATTTAATTTCCTTTGGAGATCTAGGCCAGACTGAGAAAGCTCTTCACTTTGGCTCCCATTGATCTCCATTAAAAAAAAACAAAAACAAAAAAACAATTTTGGTAAACTTAGTCATTGAATCTCTGCCCTAACCTATAAAGCAGTCACGAATATAAATTGTAATACATTTTACATCTTAAAATTTTATTTGAATGTGTGCTTCCCTTGGGCAGAATTCTTATCTGTTCATTTAAAAGTCATGCACAGGTGCATCTGGGTGGCTCTGTCAGTTAAGTGTCAGACTTCGGCTTAGGTCATGATCTCTTAGTTCATGGGTTTGGGCCCAGTGTTGGGCTCTTTGTGGACAGCTCAGAGCCTGGAGCCTGCTTCAGATTCGTGTCTCCCTCTCTCTCTCTCCCCTTCCCCCACTCACATTCTCTTTCTCAAGAATAAATAAACATTAAAAAAATTAAAAAGAAATAAAAGTGTCATGCACATTTTCTACTCTGAGCAAACGTTACTTTAAAAAGAAAAGTTATTTTAAAACATGTCATTCAATTCAGGCATATTTGATAAGTGGAGAATCTGGTACCAGTAATTACTTGACATCTAAATGTCTGGTGAATAAAATGCTCGTTAACTTTTGACAGTTACTCAAAACACGTTCAAGTCAAGGAAGTTGGGACCTGCCTTCAGCGATAGTGAAGGGACACGGCAGGTCCTGGGACAGTTGGCTTTCTTGGTGGTTGTTGGGAAGGGACGTGGGGGCCCAGGGACGCAGCAGCAAGCAGGGGGCAGTCGTGTGGGGATGCGGTGAGCAGGAGGCGATGAGGCTGGGCGCCGTAGGACAAGGAACTGCCTTCTGACCTTTCCCGTCTGGCTCACTAGGCCCCAGCCCTCGATTACGAAACATGTTCTGGAAATTATTTCCAGAGGGCACACATCCCTTTGGTGACAGCTTATTTCTGGATTCCTGGTGCAGATGCCTGGCCTCTGATAACATTCAGGGGTGTGTTTCTCAGCCCATCATCTGATTAGTCACTGAATGCTAAGGACTCACCCTGCTGGCTGAGGATCAGAGCATGTGAGTGCGGGAGCAAAGGAACTTGTTTATTTCCCCCAGGCTCCTTGTGACAGCCCCTGATGGCGGGACCAGACGCTTCCTTCAGTGTCCCCCTTTACGGGTGGCCCTGGCCCTGGGGTTGGGAAATGCTTGGGCCTTCCCCAGAAAAATGGTCTTTCAGCAGAATTCTTAGAGGCTCCACATGGTGCTGTCTGAAGAGATGATTGCAGTCACGTCTGAGAAATCCTGGAATACAACATGAGGGTGTAACAGATTCCTACAAAACAGCCCTTGGTTCTGTTTTGGAGAAGGGTGCTTCCACATCCTTTTCAGTTCTGGGGTGAGATCTGTAAGCCCGCCGGCCAGCATTGCAGGATGTCCCGGGAGGTCAGAGGCTGCACTGAGAGTGAGGACAGACTTGAGTTTATGCCCCTCTCCACCTCACTGCGCTCACCTTTAAATGGGTGTAATCATAGAAACTCCTTCCCCGACTTTTGGGGAGGCTCGAAGGGTCCCGTATGTATAGCATGTAACGCAGAGTGGCACACCTTCCGTTCCTCTGAGCCATTGGTATCCTCCTCTTCCCTGAGAAGTGAGAGCCCCGATTTGCAGCCACTTCTGTGCTCAGAGCTGCTCCCCAGGGGACCAGGAGGCTCACTAATCCCCCAGCTGCTGAGAGCCGTCAGCTCCCAGACTCCCCAGGGCTGGTGGCCTGGTCCTCCAGTCAGAGCCAGGCGCCATGGGCTCCAATTTTAGGGAAGGCGGGTGGCGTGGTACTTAACTTTCCGGATCCTCGCCAAGGCCGGGGCGCATAGCTCCCGCATCTGGTGATGGGGGTGGGGGGGGAGGTGGCCTGCTTGCACTCTGCGTCTGACCTTGCAGACCTGACTTAAGAGGACGGGGGTGGAGTTGATCCTGCGCTCTTCCCCAAGAATAGCTTTGAATATACTTGAGAGTTGAACTCCTCTGTATTCTGTGAACATCCTAGACGGCTGACAATTCCTGTGCTTTATGTACCAGACGTTTGCTCCAGAAGCAGTGGCCCCTGTCTGTAGTCCGAGACAGCAGTGCCAGGCAGGGGCAGCCCCTCTCCTTGGCCTTAAGAGGGTAATGGCCCTGGCCCTGCAATGTGAATGCACAGAGCCGAAGGCTGCAGCCCCTCTGCTCCCCTCCCCCCACATCCCTGCCTCACACCATCCTTTCCCTTTAAAGAAATACAGCCTTTTTTGATCTGTGGTCCTGCCCACACACCACGCATAAGTCACTCCCAGCCCGCCCCCCGTTGCCCCCCACGCTATAGCTGCTGCGGATGTTGGCAGCCAGTAGGCTTGCTGAGGCCTGGGCACCCCAGCCCAGCTGCTTCCCGCAGATGAGGGGAGGTATTTACAGACCTGGCTTTGAGGCTCAGCACCTGCAGCATCAAGCAGCTCCCTTAACAGCTACCTGGCCCTGGGTGACTTACAAAACCTGAAAGCCCCATTCTTAACTTAGGGGTCGTGGTGAGGATTAAAGCACGTGGACACCTGCACAGTGCCTGGCCCTGTGGCCAGGGCTCCGAGAATAAGACTGGGTGTTGAGTTTGTGCGTCTGGTCCGTCCCACTCAGGCTGTGCGCTCCTGTCCTAAACAGGACAGGCAGAGTAGGATTGGCATGGGGCTCGCCAGAGGAAGTGTAGAGAAGAATCTGGAAGGGCAGTCAGTTGAGATTAGGCCTTTTGCCGTTTTGGACTGTTGTGGCTTGAGGTGCAAAGTAGAGCCCTTTGTCCACCCATGAATATGTTCTCCCTTGGTCTGAGGGCTCATGTTGGGTGCCCCCCAGGCAAATCCATAGTTTAAAAATATCCTTTTTAAGGGGCGCCTCTGTGGCACAGTCCATTGAGTGTCTAACCTTGGCAGGGGTCATGATCTTGTGGTTCATGGGTTTAAGCCCCACATTGGGCTCTGTGCTGACAGCTCAGAGCCTGGAGCCTGCTTCGGATTGTGTCTCCCTCTCTCTCTGTCCCTCCCCCATTCTCTCTCTCTCTCTCTCTCAAAAATAAACATTAAAAAAATAAAAAACATCCTTTTAGTCTGCCAAATTGCTTTCCCCAAGCAAGAGTCAGAGATGACTTCAGAACCCCTTAGTTACAAAACATTCCCACTCTAATTTGTATAAAACACCATGTCAGACATCTTTTGCTTGGGTCCCTTCAACGCTGTGCACTGCTCTCCAGTCTTTGGGCAAACAGCTGGAGCACCCCACGGCGATCCCCGTGCCCTCGCCCAGCGGCGATCAGTGTGCCCCCGCCCCGCGGATCCCTGTGCCCTCACCCCGCGGACATCTGCGTGCCCTCACCTCACGGTGATCGCCGTGCCCTCCATGCAGCGTACCCTGACCCGTCTGTGAGTTTGTGTTTCCCACTGGGATGAGGGACTTGGTGTTGGATGCTGAGGCCATGCAGTGGGACACGTGTGTCCTGAGACCTGGGCGTCTTGGTGTCCTCCTGGGAGAAGTGACACGTGGTTGAGGGTTGGTGCGTCCAGGTCCCAGGGCGGAACCAGGTGTGTGATTTCCTGTTTTGTGAGGCGCTCTCCCTTGTGCCAGCCAATAACCCGTGTCTTTCTTGTTGCCACCTCGAGTAATCAGATTCTTCGCATGTGAAGACCGGAGGAGTGGGTTTGGGTCCTATCAGCACCCTCTGTCTTCAGGGCATTTTGTGAGAGCCTCTCTCAGGGGACGGACTGGTGGCTCACTCACTGTTTTCAAGGCCACCTGCCGGACGAGCTAGGTTTCTTCCTTCTTGAAAGCTGGCCTGGAAACGGACCATCCCAGCATGTGGATGTTCGTCCCAGCATGTGGATGGTCCATTTCCAGCAAGAGAAGTGAAATGGGTTGGGGGGGAGGGGAGAGATGGGGCCCAAACGAGATAAAAGGACTTGTCAAACTCTTGTGTTCTTCTGGGCAATCTGAAAGCAGTGACACCGGGCAGCTAGCGCTTCTGTGGACTCCAAAGCAGCGTGCGTTCAGAAATCACGCCCCCCTCTCGTGGAGGGCTCTCCGTCTGCCTTTGGTGTCGCTGAGATCAGGAAGAGCTGTCGGACCTTGTAAGGACTGATGCTGACTGTAAATACATGTGTGTATATTCGAGGGAGAGAGGAAAGAAAAGCAGTAGAGACGCTCTAGTTTAAATGCTTCCTCCTCAGGCCGGCTTCTCAAAGCCCCTAGCAAAATGGGTCTTTTATGCTCAAGTCTTCACTTGTTTAATATCCAGCTTCTCTGACACTGAGGAAGCCCCATGAAGCAGAGACCACGCCCCCTCATGCACTCCTGCGTGTCCTGGGTCTAGCATAGTATCTAGCCCATAATAAGTGCTCAGTAAAAATGCTTGATGAATGAATGAGTGATCTGGCTTCCATAACGAGACTATCACTCCCAGAAGAAGAAAAATGGTACCAGAAGACCTTGCCTTTCGGAAGTTTTGCAGGGATATTTTATCGGTGTAGCAAACCCTGGTACCGGGCACGATTCTCAGGGGGGTGCTCCTCTCATTAGCAAATTGATAAGATGGGGTTTCTGAGTCTCACGTGGAATGTGACTAGTAAAAACCGAGAGGAGGAGAATGAGGGCTGGCTGGAATTGAAGTGTGAATGTTGCTATGAGTACAGAAATACCCAGGCTACCCCTTCTGATTCATTCACACATTATCACATGATTGCCTTGGCCTTGATAAGGTTGGCCAGAATGAGCAGGGTAATCTCTCCTCTCCACCCGCTCTATACATCATCGCTGTCCAGCAGGGCCGGCCAGTGTGGCGCGCCCTGCACTTCAAATGATAACCTTGGGGGGCATCCCTCCACACGGCTTGAAGCCAGTGTCTAGGTTCTTAGAGTATGTGTGGACAGCGTAGCTCTCACACGTGATCAAAGTGTCAGCCACCCGGAACATCCTCTGATGCTCGTTTTTTTGCTGTTGTGAAATTGCTCATTATTGTAAATCAGTGGGTGTAGGGAAAATGTGTCATTCTTTTTGGCTGCCTAGACCTTTTGAAGACCCACGAAGGGAAATTTTCTGCCTTGGCAGATGGTGCCTTTCCACACAGAAGCTGAAGCTCACTTTCCCAGGCTTCCTTGAAGCTACGGGGGTGCCCGTGTAACCCAGCTTCACCACATGCATGGGCACCATTTTGTTATTTTATTTGTTTAAAAGAGGCTCCACACTCAGTGTGGAGGCTGAGGCCAGGCTTGAAATCATGACCTTGAGATCAAGAATTAGACGTTTAACCAACTGAGCCACCCAGTTGAATTAGAAGCTGGTAATGAAGAAAGCAGGCTTACAGGAATCCATTCAGGTAAGGATCACAGTCCTGACATGCATTCTCCAAGGTTGCAGTGGTGAAGGTTCTAGAGTGCCCACCATTCTGTGGGCTGCCCAGGTGCTTCCACTGGTATTTCTGATGGAGCAGTTCTGTGGTGAGATTTCAGCCGTGTTTGTGACTTGGTTTTCTGGCCCTTCTAGAACCTCCCTGAGCTACCCTTTCATGAATTCCTTTTCTGTTCAAACCAGCCAGAATAAGTCAGTGTTGCCACTAGAAACCTCAGCTGACAGTAATGGTCAGTCAAGTTCTAGACCCAAGTGGGTGTAAAATATCCCCCCTAACCTCCTTGGGGTCCCTGTTGGACTCCTGCTGGCTACCATATCCTGAGCATCAGTCAAGAAATGCTTACACCTGGAGCCATCTAGGTTGGTCTGCCTTTGACTTAGTTCCTCCGCACTTGAAATTTGGCATTTGTCCTGGGAGGTGGGGAAGAATGGGGTAGTGATCAAACACTTGGGTTAAGCGGTTAAGAGAATCTTAGACTTTTGGGGTCATCTTGGCAACTGCCAAAGTACACATTTCAGTCCTTTGCAACTTCCCTTCAACTCTAAAGTCTAGAATCCAGGATGAGCGCATCCTTCTAAACTTTTTTCACCTTTTACAGATCTTTCCGAAGTGCCACAGGGAGTGAATTCAGACAGCGTGTTGTATAAATTCCTGCTTGTGTTTGTGTCTGGATTGGCTGTTTATTTTGTGGGATGAAATCATTCTAAATTATCTATCTTCAAAGTCATTGTCCTTGTAAATTTCACCATAATTGTTTATACGAGCTCTGTTATATGAGCTCGAAGACGTTACAAAACAAAGATACCAACAAGCACTGACGGATCCCCTCTCTGCTGCCTCAGGCTGACTTAGTAACAGCCAATGTCATTGGGTTTCTGTTGGGTATCAGGACACCTCGTTTGATCTCAGTGTCTGCCTTCCTGTGTCCATTTTTTTAAGGGCAATTTCCAAGGTCGAGGAGGACATAGGTCCACTCCCTCCCTCCCAGCAGTCCTTGTGCTGGAACAGGGTCTGACAGGTTCCCGGATTCTTGTAACCAGTGCCATTTCCTGGGGTATAAAGGCCTGGGAAGCCTTCCTAATGAGTTTGCTCGCTGCGTGTGCTGGGAAGGAGAAGCCCCACTCAGCAGTGCAGCACCCAATCTGGTACAAGAAACCCTATTTAATGCTTGGTGAGTGGAACCTTCTATTCACAACCCCTCTAGTTCCTTTGCGGCCGTCCCGTGTGCCTGAGTGGTCTTGTTTCCGCCCGGAGTTCCTCCTGTTAGCCCCGGCTCCAACCCTTCCTTCAGTGTCCCTGAGCTGGTTTCCCAGGGAAGCCCCTCTGCCCGCCACACCCCCCAGGCCTGTCTCACGCCTGCCTTGTGACTCCACGTCACTCTGCTTTCCTGTCACCATAGCACCGAAAACATTGGTCTGTAATCTCTTGTTGATGTGTCTGAATTCCACTTGGGAATGATAGGGACCATTTCTGCTCTTTGCCCTCCTAACGCCTGGCCTGCAAGTGACATCAATAGGCGAAGCAGTCGTTTACCCAAACCATGTAATTAATAAGACCGACGATGAGTCTAGAACTGTGGTGGGAGCAGTGGGTGGTCCAAGGGAAAGCAGCCCTGCCTCAGCCACTGACAGGCTCTGTATCTGTGTACCTTCCTCCAGACCCCTTTTTATTTTGAGTCTATTCATTTACTTTGAGAGAGGGAGAGAGAGAGCGCGCACATGAATGAGCAGGGGAGGAGCAGAGAGATGGAGAGAGAGAGATTGCCAAGCAGGCTCCATCACCAACCGTGAGATCATGGCCTGAGCTGAAATGAAGAATCAGATGCTCCCCTGACTCAGCCACCCAGGCACCCCCTTCCTCAAGACCTTTAAGGATTATAAGAAAACGATTAGCACAAAGTACTTGGGAGATAATAAACACTCCTTGGCTGCTGTTATCATCTGTCATCAAGGGGTGAGCTGGTTAGTGGTAACGAGGGACCAAAGATGAAGCAACAGGAGATATAACCCTTCCTTCCTTGTGTTGATATTCCGGTGCAAGTCAGAGAAAGGAAAGAGCATTGTGATTGGAGAGCGCGATGTGGAATAGGTGAGATGGAATCTCTTCGTCTCTTGGTGGTTTTTTTTAAATTCTTTTTTTTAATGTTTATTCATTTTTTAAGAGATAGAGACAGAACGTGAGTGGGGGAGGGGCAGAGAGAGAGGGAGACACAGAATCTCAAGCAGGCTTCAGGCTCCAAACCATCAGCACAGAGCCTGATGTGGGGCTCAAACCCACGATCCGCGAGATCATGACCTGAGCTGAAGTCGGACGCTTAACCGACTAAGCCACCCAGGCGCCCCTCTTGGGGTTTCCTTTAAAAAAACGCTTAAGTGGGACTGAATGCCTGCGGTCTTCCCAGTGATTTGCATATGATTATATCCTCCTCCAACATGCTATACTGAATCCAGGCTCCTTAACAATTGCATATGTGTTAAGTCTTCACAGCTGTGTGAAATACCACTCTTACCCCACTTTCCTGAGGAGGAAACAAGTACAGAGAGGTTAGGTGACTTGCCTGAGATCACACAGCCAGTAGGTAGTAGAGCCAGCATCTGACCCCAGGCAGGCTGGCTCCAGGGGTCATGAGCCAGCCTTGTCCCTCGGAGCACATACACTTTGCCCAGCACAGTGAGAGGGTTAGACGCCAGAGACTCTGCTCTTTAGTGGTTTACTACTCAGGGAAAGGGTTATAATGCCCTTGTGATGTACAACTGGAAACAGTGGACTAGTCAGGGTGGGCTTCCTGAAGGTAGAAGGGAGGATGAGAACAAAGAGGAGGGGCAGAGGGTAGGTGGACCTGCCCGGCAGTCTGGCCTTCTGGGGCAGGAAGAACTGCCTCAAATGATGGCAGGTTTGGTGGTGGTGCAGGTGGGAGTATAGCGCGCAGCCCTCTGGATCCAGGGCAGGCTACTTAGGCTTTGCTTAGACCTGATTGATGGCGATGGAAACAGAGGTTGAAGATGAACCTGACCACCAGCAGGATAAACCCAGAAGGGGGGGGTGGGGGTTGGCGGTGCTGAGGATACCGTATGTGCATCCAAAAGACACTTAAAGCCTTTCCCTCTCTACCTTGTGACACCTTCGGGCGGACTGACGGAAGGCGCAACGATGCAGTCAAGGGCATGAAAAAACTTTGCTAAAGTAGCTGCGATCCCTGGAAACTCATCAAGATGTTTGTGCTCTAAGGTCCGGCCGGCTGTTGAGCAGAGCTGCAGAAGAGCCCTCAGGTGCCCTCAGGGGGATGTGATGTTATGCAGTCAGATGCTGATGCCTGACCAGGGTGTTTCTGGTTTGTTAAATTACCACACTGCCAGCAGGCGCTGTTGGTTTGATTTGCACCTGATATGATAAGAGGCTAATTATACAGCAGGGTGACCCACGTGGCAGGACGCGTTCAGTCATAGCAACACAATATTTATCTGGACGGCAGACAGTCAAGCTGCTAATTCAAGATGCAATCTTTTCCAGGGACTCAGCCAATGCAGTAAAAAACAACTTTCTGCCTTCCTTACACAGACACCCTGCGGTTCTCAGAAATACAGCCACAGGTTATTTTCTGGTCAGCTACCGGTGTAAAACTTATTCACTGCTGACCTTTTTAATAAGTATTTATATGTTAAATAATCACCATTAAAAAGTCTCATCAGTGACAGGGCACCAAAACACAGAGTCCCAGAAATCCTTACCGCTTTCCTTTGTGGGTTTTAAAAGTAGAATTTCAACTTACTTTCTTTTAACCTGTAGATTTTATCTGATCACAAAAGGAATACGTATGTGGGGAAAGTTTTGAAACTATGTAAAGCATACAAAATTAGAATCCTAGAGATAATCACTAATAATATTGAGGTGATAGCTCCTTTGAGATGGTTTTCTTTAATCGATTACAAATGGACACATTCTTTTTGTTTAGTGTTTTATTTATTTTTGAGAGAGAGAGAGAGCACAAGCAGGGAAGAGGTGGGGGTGGGGGCGGAGGATCTGAAATAGGCTCTGTGCTGACAGCAGTGAGCCTGATGCGGGGCTCGAACTCACAAACCAAGAGATCATGATGTGAGCCAAAATTGGACGCTTAACCCAAGAAGCCACCCAGGGGCCCCGACAAATTTTCATAAATAATTTGTTTGGCTGTGCACGTGTATATAAAATACAGTAGTCGGCAAACTGTGGCTTGCACTCATTCTTACATATTGTCCATGTTACCGTAGTAGAGTTTAATAGTTGTGAAGAGACCATATGGCCAGCAAACCTTTGAATACTTACTATCTGGCTGCTGATAGAAAAGATTTCCAACCTCTTTTAATATGTTACGGATCCCACTGCCATTAGCTGTCCTTCAAAATTGTGTGTTCATGGGGTCCCCAGTGGCTTAGTCAGTTGACTGTCCAACTCTTGATTTCATCATCCCAGGATCATGGGATCGAGCACCATGTGGGGCTCTGTGCTGAGCATGGAGCCTGCTTGGGATATTCTCTCTCTCTCCCTCTGCACCTCTCCCCTACTCTCTCTCTCTAAAAATTTTTTTAAAAAGTATGTTCAAGTGAGTAGATTGAAGTGAATTTATTTTCACTGTGTCCCTCATTCCCTACACTCAGTCCATCGGTAAACCTGTTTGGCTCCATTTCCAGGAAGTGTGCTAGACTCCCCCCAACCCCCCCCCCCACCATACCCTTGAACCTGTGCCGGCTCTCGTCACTCTTGGCCTCCTCCTCCCTCGATCACCGTGAGCTGGTCCTGGTCTCCACACCTAGCCAGAGCTAACGGTTTCGATGACTTTCCATCCCATGTGGGACACGGCATGTGCCAACACAGAGGGACCTCGGATGCAGTGCCCTCCTGGCCACCAGGATCTAAGAAAATCTTTTCGCCTCCTGGAATGCATGGGCTTCCAGGCATATCAATTTAAAGGGCCCCGTTTTCTACTCACACTGATTATAACCACTGCAAAATCTCTGGTTGCTAATTTAGTTACGTTGATAACATAAAATCACGTGTTGTTTACATCATGTGTCAGCTTGAAAATGCTTCTTTTCATATTCTCCCTGCGTGACACTAGGGCCATTTTTTGAGAGTAACACATTTATCAGAGCAGGTCGTCTTCACTCCTAAGTTGTGATGGGGCACTTAAAAAAAATCAGTCACTGGAAATTGTACCAAGCTATAAACAACTATTTTGATCAGTCTCTATTTGTTTTATCTTTCCCCCCAGTTTTATTGAGATATAACTGACATAACATCGTACAAGTTTAAAACGTACAATGTAATGGTTAGGTGTATGTATTTTTGCAAGATGATGACCACAGTAAGTTTAATGACCACTCATCACCTCATCTAGTTGCAAGGGTTTCGTCCATGGGATGACAGCTCTCTTATCCACTAAGTCCTAATGTCTTAGCAAATATATGATATATTATTGTTAACTAACGTCATTATGCTGCGTATTATGTCCCCAGAACGTATTTATCCTATACCTGGAAGTTTATGCCCCTTGTGCACCTTCACCCAGTCTCTCTAGCCCCTGCCTCTGGCAGCCATGAACGTATCATCAAGTCTTTATCATGCGACCACTTAGTACGTTACTTTTTCAATAAATTATTTTATTTTATTTTCATTCCCGTGCAGTTAACATACAGTGTTTTATTAGTTGCAGATGTACAATATGGTGATCCAGCAATTCCATACTTCACCCGGGGCTCGTCCTGAGGAGTGCCCTCCTTAATTCCCCTCTTCACACATCCCCCCACCCCCTTCCTTTTAGGATCGATTTCGGAAAGACAATGTGTACAGTAACACTTAGCGCCTTCCATTGTGAGGCCACACCCCCACAAATAATTATAAAATCTGATAAATGCCCTTTTCTTTCTCTTTAGTTATATTGTTACTTGTTTATTTTTATTTATTTATTTTTTTACCAATTCTGTCCAGTAACCCCTATGACATCTAAAAGCTTTCCAAACTAGCATGGATGGAGGTCACTTCTGCCATTCTTCTTCCCCCAGTACTTTTCCACTCACAATAAAGAAATTCAAGGTGCAGCCCTAGTATATGACAGATTAAGTTAGAGCGCAAGCATGTGGCCATATCCTCCTTTTTGAGGGATAATTTCAAGTGAAACAAAGCAAAGCATGTTTTAAAGTCATGGCGGTTACCCCACGGTGGACTCTGAGGTCCCCCTTTGGGAATGAACCCTGATTAATACCCTTCCCAGGAGGAGCCTCGCTTTTGCCCTCAGAATTTGTAAATATCGAAGAATCTGG
>NW_027527624.1:2855695-2871854 GCF_008692635.1 Crocuta crocuta
CCCACCATCCTGTCCCACGTCTCACTTGAGGGCAGTTGCGCTTTCATGGGGGGAGAAGGGGACTCGTCATCCTGGAAGACCTAGGTATACATAGTGTCCCCTCTTGCACGTCCATCTGCAGCTGGTACTACCTGGCCTCTGTTACAGCCTCTGACATGGTGCGTCCCTTTCTCTGCGCTTCTCTTTAGGACTCGAGGTGGTTTTAGATTTTAACTGCTTGTGATGGCCACAGAGGCCAGAACAGGAGGAGCCTTAAATGAGTCACTGCCCTCCACAGTTTTCGATACGACTTGTGATTTCATTGCCTCATTAAGTCAAGTTTGATATAACAATTCACATTGGTTATAAATAAGCAGATTGAAGGCCGCATCTGGCAGTGTGAATCCACTGTGGAAATTTATGATGCCCTGTGTGTGTGTGGCGTTGCCATGGTTCGATGCTAAAAGTAGGTGCAGGTAAAGATGCCAAGTCTCGTTTCCATTTTTAAACCATGAACTTCCTCTAATACTCAAAATAGGAAAGAAACATGAAAGGTAAGGACAAATGGCACACGTGGAAAGGAAACCTGGACTTGGTTTCAGCCCTGGAAGTTTTCTGAGTAAGGGAAAAAATGGCAAGTTGTTAAGGCTTTCCCGAGAACACCTCGGGGTTGGCTCACACATGGGCACAGCTCACCTCCAAGGATGCCGCTCCCACCAAGGAGCATGCCCCGTGTTGCATGCGTCTGTGGAGATGGATGCATGGGCTTCTGCTGCCTTGGGTCAGCCCACCTCTGACTGCTGGGTCTGGTCCCAGCGTTGCCTCTTGGCTGGTGCTGACGCTGGGTGGGAAGGAAGCAAGATAATCTTGGGGGACCTGGGGGGACGCTGGGTGCACTGTGGGTAGCAGCGGGCCCAGCCGGAGAGTGCGGGCCAAGGTTGGGCTGGTTGAGTGGAGCAGTGCCAGGAGGGCAGCGAGGTGGCCTCTCCAAGGCTCTGAAGAGGAGCCCTCAGGAAGGCCAGGTGGGCAGACACCAGTCTGGCTGGCACAATGGGACCATCACAGTCAGTGACATGGCGCTGAATTATAACCCAAACCATAAGTTCTTCTGAGTCCGTCTGAGTCTTCGCTGATACAGATGATTGAATAAATCGGTGGATAAGGGAGGGAGACAAATCTACTTTGTAGAGGAATTTCAAATACTATGTATAGTCACCACTCCTCCATTCAGGAGGCAGAGCTGTGTCTTTGTGCATCTCTCCCTCCCCCTTGAATGTGAGTTGGACTCAGTCTTGCTTTCAGACTACAGCATGGAAAGGGAAAAATAATAACCTTCCAGTGGGGAAGCCTGGCAAACATGGATTTATCCAAGTGAGCAAGTTAACATCACCAGGGAGAAGTCATGCGGACATCATAAACCCCTGACTTGATGTCAGGAGAAGGGCCCTTCATCTCTGTGATCTTTTTTCCTAAAAGCCACAATCTTCATCTAATCATGAGAAAACATCAGACGAATCTAAACTGAGGGGCATTCTCCAGAATACCTGATAGCTACAAGATGCTCCTCAAAGCTGTGAAGGTCACAAAACCAAGGCAAGAATGACCGAGTCTCAGACCATAGGAGACTGAGACGCTATGGTGACCGAATACAAAATGGTGCCTCAGATGGGATCCTGGAAGAGAAGAGAAAATGAGGGTGGGTGTGGGTGGGAACTGGTGAAATACAAATGAGTCTGGAGTTCAGGTCATAGTGATATACCAGTGTGGGGTTTAGTTTTGACAAATGTGCTGTATTAATAAAAGATGTTAGCCCGGGGAAACCAGGTGGGGGATGCATGGGAACTCTCTGTACTATCTTTGCCACTCTTCTATGAATCTAAAATTATTCCCAAATTTAATATGTATTAAGATAAATGTGTGTATGCTTATGGGAGAGAAGCTGTGGATGCGGGAGGAATCCCCTCATGGGAATTCCTGGAGACAGGAAGTCGGGGATTAACCCGATTAGAGCCTCACGGGACCCCATTTCCCTTCTAAGGCTCTTTAAGGTTCACGTGTGGATTTGTTTCTCTCTATTTTTAAAGGTCATTGCTTTGCTAGTCACTGAAGGGGTTTTACTCATACTCTGATAGACCTGATGTCACTAATGGGACACCGTAAAGTTGCTATTAGCATATTCTTTGGAAGCCTGAGAGATCTAAAGGAGGTAAACCATATTTCCGAAAGACCAGGCTTATTATCAGATGGTGGTTGAGGCAATAGGGAGACACCATTCCATGAGGCTACCGGAGGGACCTGCCCTTCCACAAAAAGCAGTTGTGAGGTCTCGTAGGGGCCTCTTTCCCACTTATCAAGACTTGCTTTTCTTGTTGCAAATGCTTCTAAAAGGGTCGGTTCATCTTCAAAAATGCCCTGAGGCTGTAGGATATTGGCCAGGGAGCACATTTCCTCAAAGCCCATTGCCTGGAGGAGAGGCTCGCTCAGTGTCTGAGACGATCTTCGTCCCTCAGGCTGCGTCAGCAGGGGCAGCTCACCCAGCCAAGGCCACAACAGGGCCAGATGGCACGCGGCGCAAAGGGACTAGGGAGCTTTCTGGTCACCCAACCCGTAACCTCAAAAGTAATATGGAAATAATGACTCAGGCCTATTGAACTGAAAAGGCTTCATTTCCATTTGGCTTCTCCACAAGATTCTGGGTGAATGTATAGCCAGCAAGCATCTTATCAGGTGCTCTTTAAGGAATGAAAAATAATTTTTGACACCGACATAAGCAAAATATGATAGGAAAGATCAACATAGAAGAAAAGTCTTACACAACCCATAGTTAAACAGAAAGTTATGATCGCCCTGTCTTGCATTATGTTTTTAAGCTCAAGAGATGAAGTTTGTTTTGAGCCATGTGTCACTCTTATAGAGTCACGCCGATCCTTACCATCCACACAGGCCTCTGTCTGCCATTTGCGGCCTCAGAAAATTTCCATTTCCTGATGTTTGCTAAGAGCAGTGGGGCCTGCCAGAGTTCTTGCTCTCCTGTGGCTATTTGTTCAAAATTTCTTGGAACCAGAGATTGTCTGTCGAGGACCTTCACCCCCCGAAATACATCTACATACTTAGAGCTTTAAAGAAGCAAGCGAGCAAGACCGAAGGACAGGTGTGTTCTGCGGAAGGACATTTGAACTAATGATAACGTTTGGCTTTGATTTTGATCAGCACGTATATTCCTCTTGGAGTTTTAGAAAAGTTTTTCTTTTACTTTTTTTTGGAGGGGGTGATTTTGGGGATGGATGGGAGGAAGGGAGAAAGAAATCAGCTCGGTACAGAGGCATGTCACCTGTCTTAAGGAGAGAAGGGGTGAGGAAGTAAGTAAAGAAATCAGTCACAGGTGACCAACAGGCCCTCTGAGAGGGGATCACAAACCAGAGTTTGTGGCGGCCATGTTTAGTGCAATGAAGTGGCTCTCAAATGTAGGACACAAAAAATAAGCCAGTGCCATGGGGCGATGTGACGCATGAGGTCCAGCACCCTCCCTGTTTCACATAGTCTTTTTCTCTGGTCTTCCTTAAGCCATTGCCAGTTTGCTGCTGCTTCTTCCTCCTGTCAGAGTTTCCTGAGGCTACTCTTGTACTCTCTGTTTTTTCAACTTCCTGCTCTTCTCCCCCATCAGCCCTTACCCCCACCCCCCCAACCATTCTGGTTGTGAACCCAAGGACTACTCAAAAGGGTTATTTGCAGTGTTCACCCCTTCGTGGATTCCAATGGTTAATAACTCTTAATATATCACAACTTAACAAGTAATAGTTGGCTCTAGAACAGTGAGAGCGTTAGGGGCGCCAACCCTACACAGTTGAAAAATCCATGTATAACTTAATTCCTCAAGAACTTCACTAATTGCATACTATTGACTAGAAGCCTTACTGATCTCATAAAGAGTTGATTAACACACATTTGGTATGTTATATGTATTACATGCTGTATTCTTACAATGAAGTGCTAGAGAAAAGAAAATGTTATTAAGAAAATCATAAGAGAAAATACATTTACAGTTCTGGACTATATTGATTGGGAAAAAATTCATATGTAAGTGGACCCATGTTGTTCAAGGGTCAACTATATAATGGACTTTTATTAAGAAGAAACATATTCAGTCAGAAGTTAGGACGTCAATATTCCCTCACAGAGACAGACATGACAGAGATACAGCTGGCACAGGACACGATTCCTGGAGGCTCTTTCTTGAGTCTTTACAGTGCCCCCTACTAGCTTTTCTACCCCCCATATTCTTTCCACTCCTTGACCCCCTTTCCCTCTGGCCATTTGCAGACTCTTCCCCCCTGCTGGCATCCTTCATCAAACGCCATCCTTCGTGAAGCTTTACTCCATCATACCACTTTGGGGGTGGGGCCCGGTTCAACCCGTGACACGGCTGGGTGGCAGGTGTAGCATGGACCAGAGTGGAAAGGCGTGAGAGACACACACTCGCTGGCCAGCCTGAGGGTTCATGGGAAAGTTGGGTCCAGTTGGGGTCCGTGCTGAGACCATAAGAAATTATGTGACAACCCAGCACAACTTAATACAATGGAAGTTCTAAGAGATAGGGGTAAGAAAATGGTGATATATTGGGTCCTGCAAATTGGTGGCCTAAACTGATGAGCATGAAGGGGTCCGTCATTGATCATACCAGGACATGAGGTGCAGCTGGGGACTAGGCTGGGACATAGGGTGACGACAGTGATACCTCCAGAAAAAGGATGAAGGTCAAGCAGGAAACTGGAGGGCAGGGACTTCAGGGGTACCATGTTTTGGTTTTAGAGTGCCAGCTATTTTTGGATGAAAAGAAACTTGAAGAAAACACTCCATGTGCTAAGCTTAAAAAAAACTAAAAAGATAAAATGGGTAACTGGGTTGATTCTGTTCTCATTATTATGAAAAGAGACTAAGGAAAAAAGCTCCCACTCTCTCTCCCAGGCTATCCAGATGATCCAAGTCACAGTTTTTCCACTGTGCCTTGGACAGCCTTGGATTTCCCAGGACTAGATTCAGGGGCTGTGTTCAGTGGTGGCGGGGAGGGGGTGTTGAGGCCATGTTTCAGGGCCCCGGCCCCCATTTAAACCTGAGTAACTCTTTTTGGTTGGTGTATCTTTTCTGTACTAAAGTTTGTCATAACATAGCATTTGGGGAAAAAAAGTTTTTATTGCTCTGAAAGAAAGTCACCAATATAGGACAAGTCTCAGTATGATTCCACCAACCAGAAAGCAAGAGAGAGAGGGTACCGTGTCTCTCATTAGTGTGCAGGTTGTGATTATTCCTCAGGTTATTCGTCATTGCCGAATGGTGTGATTCACACCACATACATAGAGGGTCACTTGATCCCCCCCCTTTTTTTAATGTAAAGGAAATGTTTTGGGTTTTTTTGTGGGTTTTTTTGGTTTGTTTTTTTGTTTTGTTTTTTACTTTATTTCAAAATATACTAGCTTTGATACTGGTCCCATACCTATTCCACTTCTGCAGAGCACATAATATATACTTGGAATTTTCATGGGAAATATTCTGTCTTGGCAACACTGGAAGTCTTCGGTGGGAGATGAGGAAGGTGGGTAAAAAGGGAATTCTTGTGCTTTTATTTTTTTTAATGTTTTAAATGGGTTTTTTTTTTTTTTTTTTGAGAGAGGGAGAGAGAGCCAAGTGGGGGAGGGGCAGAGAAAGAGGGAGACAGAGGGTCCGAAGCAGGCTCTGTGTGGATAGCAGAGAGCCCAATGGGTGGCTCGCACCTACGAACTGCAAGATCATGACCTGAGCCAAAGTCAGACGCTCAACTGACTCGCCACCCAGGCACCCTGGGAATTCTTACACTTTTGAGTCAGTGGGTGAAGGGCAGGTTCACTTGGGTTTTCTTTCCCTCATTCTTTCAACCACTACATGCCTGCTACCAAACAGTCAACTCCTCAGAGATGGGGACTGTTCCTGGCCTGACTTCAGTGAAAATCCTGGAGCCTGAGGGGTCTGCTGGGGGCCTACGTCTGAAGCCTGGTTTCTCGAGTGAAAGAGCAAGGATTTTTTTTCATCTTTTTTTTTAAGACATTTTTCATTAATGACAGGAAGCCACAGAAGAATTCCCCTCCATTTTAAAGTAATCTTTCTTTTTTGTATTTTTAAAAATAATTTTTTTCTTATAAGAAAAATTTATAGGGGCGCCTGGGTGGCTTAGTCGGTTAAGCGTCCGACTTTCGCTTAGGTCATGATCTCGCGGTTCGTGGGTTCGAGCCCCGCGTCGGGCTCTGTGCTGACTGCCAGCTCAGAGCCTGGAGCTTGTTTCAGTCTGTGACTCCCTCTCTCTCTGACCCACCCCTGCTCACACTGTCTCTCTCTCTCTCTCCTAGAAATAAATAAAAAACATTTAAAAAAAATTAAAAGAAAAAAAAGAAAGAAAAATTTATATATATTTGTTACAGAAAAATAGAAAACCCAGACAGGCAAGAAGAATAAAATGGAAAATATTCCTTATATACTTCAGCCAGGGGGAAAACCATGATTAACACCTCAGTATAGACCCTTCAAAATGCTTTTCCTTTCTTTCTTCTTCCTCTCCCTCCTCTCCTTGTCTTCTTAATTAAGAAGATATACCTTTCCTTATCTTCATACATATCTTTCCAGATATTTTCACCAACATATAAATGTATATTTTTATATGAATGGGACTGTACACCTTTTTTGTTCTCTCTCTCTTCTGGAAAGATTTTTATAACAATCTCGTCCTTTTTAGCAGCAGCACAGGATTTCACTGCCCCCAAATTTAGTGAATCCCTTATTGATAAGCCTCTACGTTGTTTGGGGTGGTTTTGTTTGTTTGATTGTTTGCTTTGCAGTTATAGATGCCTATATTTACTTTATTTCTACATTCAAAAAGTTGTATGCTTTATGAAGTACATATAATATTTACAGATAACATGACGTTGAACATATACATGTGCTTCTAACTTAGCATTGCACAGTATATTTACAGGGCATGTACTGCTCAGGGTACTTGATCACAAGCATTTGGCCGCCCTTAGCCTAGGCAGCAGATACAACCAGACTGAGCTAAGACAAAAATTACAGCGAGCACAGAGTTTCAGGGTGGGTTTCAAACATAGCTCAGTGCATGAGAGCTGATGGTTGAGAACCTCTCTGTGGGTGAGAGAGAGCAAAGAGACCATACAATTCCCATTTTTCTGACCCTGTTAACCATTTGGGACATTTCTTTACTCATATAATTAACATCCATTAATAACATCACCTAAAAATACTAGTTTGTTCATCGGGCACCGGGGTTGCTCAGTTGGTTAATTGTCTGACTCTTGATTTTGGCCCAGGTCATGATCTCAGTTTGTGGGTTCGAGCCCCACATTGGGCTCTGTGCTGACAGTGCAGATTCTCTCTCTCCCTCTTTCTTTCTGCTTCTTCCTCAAAATAAATGAATAAACTTAAAAAAATACTAGTTCTGTTTTAGAATTTAACTCTACCATGCTCTGTACTGTTGCCGAGATAAGTAACTAACAGGAAGGGTCATTGCCCGCTCTGGGAAGGAGGGAGGGATTTGGAGAGCTGATATGTAAACAGATAGTAAGATGAGATATTGCTAAATTTTATGGAGAAAATGCATCAGAATCATGGGATTGAGAAGGATATGAGGGATTACTTTTTAAAAATATTTTTCAATATTTATTTTTGAGAGAGAGACGGGGGAGGGGCAGAGAGAGAGGGAGACACAGAATGTGAAGCAGGCTCCAGGCTCTGAGCTGTCAGCACAAAGCCCAACGTGGGGCTTGAACCCACAGTGAGATCATGACCTGAGCTGAAGTCGGACACTTAACCAACTGAGCCACCCAGGCTCCTCGAGGGATTACTTTTCTAAAACAGGAAAGACATAGACAAGCTTAAGGGAAGGGCAGGTGGCAGAGATGGTGTGTCCTCTTTGGATTTGTTTTTTGGAGATACTTGTGGGACTTCCAGGAGTTCAAAAGATAAACTGAGGCACGTTATTAAATTTTAAGAGTTTATCTGCACAGAAGTCAGCTTGAATCGGGCAGCACCAAGCTGGAAGTGGTTGGAACACTCCTCTGACAGGAGCCAGGGGAAGACTTTGCTAGAGATCACGTGGAAGCCAAGCAAGGCTATATAGAGCTCAGGTGGTTCCCTACTTTTGGAGAGTCTGTTGGCTGCTTGTGATTGGTCATCCTTAGGCATTTGTAAGCTTGCATTTGGGTCTGTTAAAGCCTGCTGCTAAAGTATGAGAACGATTTCAATCTCATGCCTCCTTGTTGAATTAATGTAGCACAGGTGAAGATTGTTAGTAATTGTGGCGTGGGAGTAAATTTTGAGCAACTGACTCACAATGGGTCAGGGATTAGGCAGCTGCTTTGTAGTATTTGCCAATTTCCATGGTGTAAATGCTCCCACCACTGACTCAAATGACCTGTTTTATATCCCTGAACACGAGAGAGAAGAAATAGGAACAGTTTCCATGTGATAGACCACAGCTAGTGCATGGTAGGACATGTGGGCTTGGAATTCTGGGGCATGTTTGGCAGTGAATATGGATTTGGGCATAGAGGTGGGGGGTTAAAGGCTGGGAAGAGACAGATTTCCTCTGGAGATCATATAGCATGAAAGGGGACGTGACCAGTGTCAGAACACTAGGACTCTGCCCTCAGAGTGTGGGTGCCCCACCGGCAGCATCAGCAGCATCCAGGAGCAGATTCATGGCACGTCCCTGGCCTGCGGAATTAGAGTGGCCAAGGTTGGGGAAGCCCTGCCCTCGAGGTCAGCAGCATTGGTGAGCCAGTTGGAAGAGAGGTACCTGGAGAGACCAAGAAGGAATGTTGAGAGAAGCTGGAGCTGAGCACAGGAAGCGGAATCTTTGAGCCAAGCATGTGGACAGCGCCAGGACAGAGGGAAGTGGGCTGCAGCGAAGGGCCACCAGGAAGTCAAGTCAGATGAGATGAACAGTAAGTATCAGCTGCATTTGAAGAGCAGATCCAGGGTCATGGTGGGGGCAGGAGGTAGGTTGTAATTGGTGAGGAATGACTTGACTGTAAATCATTGGTTAGGACCTCTGGCTGTGAAGAACAGAAGACAAAGGTTAGTGGCTAGGAGATGTGTGGTCAGTGATGGGGTTTCTGGAAGAGGCCTGGATATATGAGGGAAAGAACCAGTAGAATTTAGGAAGGTCTTGAACCAGCAAGAAGGAGATTGGATAACTGTTGGCACTAATTGGAGAAGAGAAGAGGGGAGAGAATAGGGACCTCGGGATATAACCTGGCCTTGAAGAAGTTACCTGTGGGATCTTCTTCTTGTCTTCAGAGGCTGGAGGGAAGGAGGGATAGAGAAGATTCTGGCAGATGGAGTAAATGTTCCATGGACTCTTTTTAGTACTGTCCTATTGATTATCTTTTATAAAATCTCTACCCTTCCCCCCACTTTTTAAATTTTTAATGTTTATTTATTATTGAGAGACAGAGCATGAGCATGGGAGGGGCAGAGAGAGGGGGAAACACAGAATCCAAAGTAGGGTCCAGGCTCTGAGCTGTCAGCACAGAGCCCGATGTGGGGCTCGAACTCACAAACTGTGAGATCATGACCTGAGCCAAAGTCGGATGCTTAACCAACTGAGCCACCCAGGCGCCCCTACACTCTTCCATTTTGATTAAAAGCAATTCTGGAAATGTTTCTGAGGCAGCTGGTAAGATTGTGTTGGCCAGTCTGCTCTCATAATAACCTTTGTTTTATGTCTAACTTAAACTAATTCTGGCAAAGGAGTAGAGAATGAGAGCTCTAAAGCTGTACAGATCACTAGAAATGCTATATAAACTACATATATCACCTAAAATTTCTAGTAGCCACATTAAAAAATAAAGAACAAGTAATTTTTATATTTTACTTGACTCATATACCCAAAATATCATTATGACATGTAGTCAGTATGGAAATTAGTAATGAGATATTTGACATTTTTTCCCCTGCCGTGTCTGAAGAGTCTGCACCAGCCACAGATCCTGTGCTCGGTGGCTGCCATATTGGACGGCGCATCTCTGAAGGGTCCACAGAGTTTGTAGCACTGAACACTGATAGAAGAAATAAAAATGTTCCTGTTCTTAGGAAGTGACAAAAGACTCTTTGGTCACACTCTAATCAGCCTCCTCTGAGCTCTTTGGCATCTAGGCTATATCCTGGGTATGTTCCCAAGAACCCAGTTTGTTTGTTTTTAAGTTTCTCTTTAAGAAATCTCTACATCCAACATGAAGCTCAAACTCACAACCCCAAGACCAAGAGTTCACCTCTTCCTCCAACCGAGACAGCCAGGCACCCCCTCAAGAACCCAGTTTTAGCAAGAATTCTGTCAGGTCAGTTTAGCGAGAACCCCTCACCCTTCATATCTGATGCTCCTCAATCTCTGACCAAATTCCTCATCTCCTACTCCCCCAGGTAAGATCTGAGTACTCTGGCCTCCCTTCAGCAAGAATTCTGTCACGTCAGCTTAGCGAAGAATTACCCTCCCCTCGTAGTAATTTTCTATGCACCAAAACTCCCCCACTCGTGCGCCCGTACCCACGACTTGGCCATTCATGCCAATACTGCCCTGTAACCCCCAAGAGAGGGAGGATCCCTCCTATTGTCTCTGATAGAAAGTTCCAGAGCCTCAGTCAATGCTGCTATAGGAGAGTGGGAAGAAAAAAACCTTAGACCAATGATTATGTGAAGAGAAAAAGGAGCATCAAGAAAAGTGGACAATTAGCTCTGATAGGGCAGTGATTTTCTTAAGTCATCCTATATGATTAAACTGCAAAAGAAATAAACATGTTTATTTAACATGTATCACTAAAAGGGATTGCATACATATTTTGGAAGAACATGAACACAAGAAAACTTGAACTGTGGAAGTGTCTGGCCACATGAGCTTTTGCCACAATGTGTGGGCTCTGCTGTCTCTTTAGCTGGAGAAGTGAAAAGAATACTCTGCACCAGAGTCTCTCCTGATTGGTCATCAGTGGGTCACCTGACTTTGCTGGGGTCCTTTTTTCAGCCCGCAAGAATGTTGGATAGCTTCTGGGGCCCGCAGGGTTTCTCCCATGTCTGTAGGCTGTGAGTCCTCACATCCGGGGTGCCCAGTGGGTTTCAGGTCAGCAGTGACGAGGAAACCCTTGCAACCCCAGTCCCCCAAAGGGCTGAAGGTGCCCCCGGCGTCAGGAAGGCACCCAGAGTGTCAGCCATGTAGCTACACACTGGTTTCTGTTACTGTGTTCTCCCTGTCCCCCCCCACCCCCATCCCTGTGAATTTCAGAAGTTAACACATACATACCTAAAGGAGAATCCATGGTTGGAGCAAGTAATTTATTTATTTATTTATGTATTTTTTAGAATTTATACTTTTTATTTTTTATTTACTTTTTTTTTTTGCAAATAGTTTATTGTCAAGTTGGTTTCCATATTAACACCCAGTGCTCATCCCCACAAGTGCCCGCGGTTGGAGCAAGTAATTTAAAAATGCATGAAGGAGTACCTAAAGGAAGTATTTTAATATTTCACATTAGTAATAAGCAACTCCTCTATTAGAACACTAATTAGTTGTGTTTTAAACTGAGAAGCACATTTCAGGGATATATTTAGTTCTGTACTAACTAACAAGCAACTAAGTTTGACAACAGCTGTACTCAGAAGTTCTAGTGTTTGTTTATTGTTTATTTTTGAGGGAGAAAGAGAGCGTGAACAGGGGAGGGACAGAGAGAGAGGGAGACAGAGGATCTGTGCTGACAGCAGCAAGCCCAATGCAGGGCTTGAGATGCGGGGCTCAAACTTATGGACTGTGAGACCATGACCTGAGCTGAAGTCATACGCTCAACCGACTGAGCCACCCAGGCGCCCCTGAACTCAGATATTCAAACAGTAGTAAAATGGGAGTTTAGGAGAACAAAAGTTAAAAGTAATGGGATAGGATTGTTAAAATTGAGAGTTAGATCATAGAATTAGCATTTTCCCATTGATAAATTTAATTTAAAGAACTGAGAGGCACCTGGGTGGCTCAGTCTGTTAAGTGTCTGACTCTTGATCTTGGCTCAGGTCATGATCTTGAAGATGGTGAGGTTGGGGCCCGTGTTGGGCTCCATGATGACAGTACAGAGCCTACTTAGGATCCTCTCTCTCCCTGTCTCTCTGCCCCCCCCCCCAGCCCCGCTCATGTACACCCACAGTGCACGCTCTCTCTCAAAATAAATCAACTTTAAAAAGAAAGTGCTGAAATCTTCTCACTGCTAATGTTTTCAGTGTTTCAACTTTTCTAACAACACGGCACACTCCTTTGGGTCTGGCACCTGCAAAACCTGATCTTCAGAACTCAGCTATGACTGTTTTCTTTCAAGGTCAACAGTATTTGAGTTTTGTGTTTGAGTATCGGTACCGACTCAACCTCAGACTTCGAAGTCTGGAACTTTCAATCTGGTGTGAGGTATTAAAGAAATTGTCAGAATTGTGACATGCATGTGTCACAAAATTGCTGACAACTCTTCCATAGAAAGCAGGTTAGTATGTGTTATCTGCTTCAACTCTTCAATTCTTTAATGCTCTGGAAATCACTTTGACACATAAAAATGTCAAAGGTACATTAAATGTAGATAAATTGCTATGTAGTGACAATGAAACACACACATTTAAAATTTTTTTAAATGTTTATGTTTTGAGAGAGAGAGAGACAGAGCACGAGTAGGGGAGGAGCAGAGAGAGGGAGACACAGAATCTGAAGCAGGCTCCAGGCTCCGAGCTGTCAGCACAGAGCCCGACATAGAACTCAAACTCACAAACTGTGAGATCATGACCTGAGCCAAAGTTGGATGCTTAAACTGACTGAGCCATTCAGGTGCCCATGGGACACACACATTTTTAAAAGAAAAGTATATTGTTTCTTTTATTTATTTATGTACTTATTAATTAATGTTTGTTTATTTTTTGAGAGAGAGACGGAGTACGAGCAGGGGAGAGGCAGAGAGAGAGGGAGACATAGAATCTGAAGCAGGCTCCAGGCTCCGAGCTGTCAGCATAGAACCTGACGTGGGGCTCGAACCCACAAACCGTGAGATTATGACCTAAGCCAAAGTTGGGCGCTTACCCTACTGAGCCACCAGGTGCCCCTGTTTCTTTTTTTTTTTTTTTTTTTTTTTTTTTTATTTATTTTGAGAGAGAGTGCACATGGTGGAGGGAGGGGGGGGAAGAGAGAGAGAGAATATCTTAAGCAGCCTCCATGCTCAGTGCAGAGCCTGACATGGGGCTCGATCTCACAAACCATGAGATTGTGACTTAAGCTGAAATCAAGTGCCAGATGCTTAACCGACTGAGCCACCCAGGCACCCAAAAAGTATATTGTTTCTTACTAATTAGATCTTGCTTACTGCTTTGCCTGATGTTCCTAATCAGGAAAAATAAAATGGTTTCAACTTTTTATGCAAAGCATTTAGGGTATATTCCTAAAAGAATCTCAGCAGTATTTCTCCTACCTTTTTTTTTTTTTTCTTATGAGGAAGGAGCTATACTTTCTTTTTTAAATTGAGGTATAATTGACACATAACACATGTGTTTCAGGTGCACAACATAACGATTTGATATTCGTATGTACTGAGAAGTGATCACCATGATGTCAACACCCGTCACCATACACAGTTACAGTTTTTTTCTTGTGACTAAGATCTACTCCCTTAGCACCTTTCGTACACATGATACAGCATTATACTCATCACCATGCTGTACATTACATCCCCAGGACTTACTTTTTTGACAACTGGAAGTTTGCACCTTTTGACTACCTAGGTGCAGCCTTTTCTTCTGGCCTCTTTGGAAGCAGGAAAACTTGAAGTGAGTTTTGTCCTGCTCTCCGAAGCTGCAGCAAATGAGGGTACTTGGTGATTGATTACACGTATGTAGTGCTGAGCCAGACTATAAAAATATCTCGGGCACATGGCCCAGCCGTGTGCCAATGTCAGGCTGATGACAGGGAAGTCTGTGGGAGGAGCCCTCTTGCTCAAGGGAACACACGGACTCACTTGTGTCCGTACCCATTCTGGGTTGAGAAATCGAGATGACCCAAAGGAAGATTTTCTTGCAAAACAGTGTCCCTCAAAACACGATTGTTTCCTGGTGTGTGCGTGTGGGTTTTTCTTTCTTTGGAGTAAGTGACCTTTGGCTGAGTGGCTAAGCATTCTCAGAACAAACAAGGCTCTCAGCCTTGGCACGGCCAGCCGTTTCGCTCTCCGCCCCCAGCCTCCTCCCGTGAGTCGGGGATACGATGGGCCAGGCTGAAGTTTTAGGCTCCCTGTGGCCGCGGCACCCTTCGGTGGGTGCCCTGTCATGCCAGGAGAAGAAAAAAAATAGGAAAGAGAAAGGGTGGGCAGGTCTAGGTGAAGTCATCCCAATAAAGGTTAATCACTAGGCGGTGACACCTTCTCACACCACTGGAGAGAAAATGCTCCCAGCTGCCTGTCACGGTCCTGGGACTAAGAGGTGACCTATTTATTTTTAGAAGGGGACAGTCATAATAACCCGGCTCTTAGCTTCATTCAAGGCAGGCAGGTGCTTTGGACGTTTGTAAACACCTACTTTCTGAAGAAGGGAGGAGCGCCCTTTTTTTTTTTTTTTTCCCGAAAGGGAAAGAACTTGAGGGCTGGAGCTCTTCCCTCCTGACACTTGCTGTTGAGTGGAGAAGAAGCCATCGCAGCACACGAGTGCTACAGCCTTGTCCCCTCGGCCGTTAGTTTCCCAGGGCAGAAATGCCTGAAGGTGACGACTTTGGACCAGGCCAAAGGTAATTGCGATATATATTTACTTTTTCTTGAGTCTTTTTCATTTGCTAGTTATCCTTTTAAAAGGCATTATCACTAATTTCAAGAGTAGGTTAAAGCAACAACAACAACAACAAAAAATGAGGAATGCCACCCTTCAGGTGGCATTAAATTCCCTTCAATTTCAGGAAATTGAAGAGAGAGACCTAAAGTTAACATACACTTAGAAAACATATGTGAATAAGTGTTTTTCTTAAATGAGGAAGGCATGGCCTATAATTTTACAAACTGTTTCCCCCTACTCCATGTAGAATCCGCTTGAATTTTTTGATGATCTTTAACTTTAGATAATGGTTGTTGGAAATCTAATCTAGTGAATATTTTGTAAGATGTTGGAACATTTCTAAAGGTGACACATTAGACCAATATACCAATTATGACATTATGATACGTTCTTTCTTGCCGTAGTTCTTATCTTTGGAAATGTGATCAATTGCCCCCCACCCCTCCACCATGCGGTACATTAATTATATCAATGTTTTTATTAACATCGAGCTCTAAGAAGGGGGAGAGGCAGGAAGAGAAACAGGCAGTTATTCCCACGAATACGGGCATGATGTGTGTCCATCGTGAAAGTCTCCATTTCTAGCCCTGCGGCTGTGTTCATACATTTTGTGTGGGTCAGTTTCACTGGAGTGCTAAGTGGGGTCATTGAGATTCAGATAGGAAGGAGAAAGCAAGCTGTTAAAACAGGAAAGGAGTTCAGTGACAGTCCTATTGTCAGAAAAAGTGGACATGCTAACTCTTTAGGAACAGGAATGCCAAAATATTTTGTTTGTCCTCCTCCTAAAGACAAGCATCCCTTAAAGGCACAGCATAGGGAATACAGTCAGTGGTATTGTAACAGTGTTGTGTGGTGACCGGTGGTGGCTACACTTGTGGTGGGCGCAGCATAATGTATACACTTGTCCAATCACTTGAGAATAATGTAACATTGCGTGTCCTCTACACTCCCCCGCGAAAGAAAAAAAAGGTACCCATCCCTTCTCAGCCATGGCTGTCTGGGGAGTGTGTGTGTATGTATGCGTGTGTGTGCGTGTGTGGGTGTGGACTATAATCAGGTGTACTCATGTCCTTAAAAGCTTCTGTTTAGTTTTCTAGTCTTTATTTTCTTCCACATTCCTTTCCAGTTGACATTTAAGTTAATAATGAAACAGCTTTCTATATAAAATAAGACATTAAGTCGAGTCTAAAGATGGAACTTACGAAAGTGCCTAGATTCAGCACATGGACTATCTAGTTAAGAAACCATTTTCAGAGAAGTGTAAATGCCAGTTTAGGTCTGAGATGACAGGTTGATCTATGGATACTGTGCCACGAAC
>NW_027527624.1:2872103-2891262 GCF_008692635.1 Crocuta crocuta
ATTTCATTTCAACACTTCTGAAAGCAGGACTTTGTCTTTTTCTCTTCCTATCATGGCACTTCTCCCAGCTGTCTGCATAGAATTTTGCACAGGATAGGCATTTTAAATATTTGTTGGATGGAACGTATTTAGAAAGCATTTTAACACCTGCAGTAAATATTTCAGGAGGCTGATCATCTCAGAAACTGAAGGGAGAGATTTGGCAGAAATACAGTAAAGGTGCCCTTAATGAAATGTAACATTATCACAATTAAATCACAATTAAATCAAATAGTAAGTAATCGTTGGTAACTACAAATATTTGGAATGAACCGATTTAGATGTAAACAAACATAAGATCTTTTGCTAAGAATGTTTTCCTGGTTACAGAGGATACTCGGGCAAGAAGAAGGCTCTAAATATATACAACATACATATGTCTAATAATAGTTATCGTTCCCGAGGACTAATAATATACTTTCTGAAAATGGGAAGCTCCTCCCTCCTTTGAAGTAGTGGACCCCTGCCCCGACCTTTTTATTTTGATAAGATAAATGTCAGCTCTTAACAGTTAGTGGTTTCTTATACAATATACTTTGTTGTGCTTCATACATTTTCCCCCCTCTGTCTGTGCAGATAGTTAGAAAGGGCCTCCTGGCCAGGGGAAATTTTAGAGCTAGGCCAGAAATAAAATATTACACTTCAGGGGGAATTTTAGTGTCGCTATATTTGAGATTGGATGCCATTGGAGAATTCCTGGTGGCACGTCTGAAAGAGAAATAACTATTACCACCTTGTGGCGGCTGACAACACGGGTCCTTAGCGCTCACGTTCAGCCGGTGCTGGTTGAATTTCGCATTCCGGCTTCTTCATGTTACTTTAGTCCCATTTTGCGATTTGGTGACCTGAATGGTAGCAGGCTGTGTTTGCAACTGGCCAGTTGGCTGAATCTGCATTTAGGCTTGGAAATTGGTGGAAACCAGATGCTGTGAAGCTCCAGGCCCCTGCGGCCCCACTGCTGACTGCACGGAGGGCCAGGGGCGCCGGGCCGCCATCTGCTAGTCACCAAGTGGACAGACGTAAGCACACGTGCCTGGGTGGGGAAGGGGCGGAAGAGGAAAGGCCCTCCTCCTCCTCCTTGCTGTTTATCTCGTTGCCAGAAATAGATGCTCTTGGAAAAAGCTTCCACAGACTGTGTGCTGATGTCAAGGTCAGGCGATGAGGGCAGAGGGTGTGAACCAGGCCATTCTGAAGCCGGATCAGGAAGGTGGAAACCCAAGCAGGAAGCACGGGGTGCTAAAGGAAAAGGAAAAAATGGCGGGGGGGGGTGGTTACCAGGGAAAGAGCCAGGGTCAAGAAATGGGAGGAAAATTACCCACTGGCCAGAGGCCTGGCCTTCCACGGTTGTCTGCACGGTTCCCTGGCGCACCGCATTTTGGTCTCCACCTCGGAGGAGGCAGCACGGCCCTCCGGTGGGGAGTGGGAAGGCTTAGGTAGGTGACCCATTTCCTATTCCAGCTGCCAGGAAGGGGGATGGACCCTAGGCTACCAAGACTGAGCTCTAAACGTGCCTCATCATAGAAGCCTCCCACAGGAGAGCATTAAGTCCGCACACTCCGTCGGTCGCTGTCCGTGTCCATCGAGTGTTGCATCGAAGCCACTTCCTGTGCCGGGTGACAGGGCGATGAGTTAAGCCCCTGCTTTCACAGGACAGACTGTCTGAATGGGAGAGATGGACAATTAACAAGTTAAAAATTAAGGAAAGAATTATTTTTTAAGGAAAAAATATATATTTTAAGATTAAAAATGGGTTTTTTTTAATGTTTTAGTTATTTCTGAGACAGAGAGACAGCGTGAGCAGGGGAGGGTCTGAGAGACAGGGAGACACAGAATCTGAAATAGGCTCCAGACTCTGAGCTAGCTGTCAGCACAGAGCCCAACACAGGGCTCGAACCCACGAACCGCGAGATCATGATCTGAGCCAAAGTAGGACGCTCAGCTGACTGGGCCACCCAGGTGCCCCAGGAAAGAGTATTTTAGATACTAAGGGTTAAAAATGTTCTTAGCAGTAATGTCAGGAAATGCTTGTGTGATAGGAAAGAGCCCTTATGAAAGCCTCTCCGAGGGGGTGTCCTTGAGCTGAGATTTGAAGGAGCCGGTCACATGGGCTGTAGGCAGAGCACAGTCCACGAGGCGGACCCAGCACAAGCACTGACCCGGAGAGGGGTGCACAGTGATGCCTGCGAGGTACAGAGGGGAGGGATGGAGGCCGGTGCCCAGGAAAGACGACGGGGCTGGGTCAGGTGTGGAGTCCTCGGTAGGAGGCTGTGTGTTATTCAGAAAGGTGAGACGTCATTAAAGGGTTTGGGGCAATGGGGTTGGAGCCACGGGGCCACTGTGATCTTCAAGACGCTTTGGTGAATTGGACTGAGAACCTTAGAGCCATTTACAACTTCTCCTGAAGCACGGCTTCTGACGTGTACAAATGCTCACTTTTGGAACATCACAGCTTCCTAAGTTGGGAGTTAGCTGGATAGGTATTTCAGAAATCAGTATAAATGAGACATCAAGAAAATCCAAGGATACAGGTTGATCTGTTGGAAACGCAGTACTATTTGTCACGGTAGTTTGTGGACACCGCCGGGTCCCCTGTGTGATGTCACAGCCCTGTCCCGGGTGCTGGGTCTTCGGAGCCTTACCTTCCACAGAAAGAGAGCAACTTTATTATTTTTTAAATGTTTATTTATTTTTGAGAAAGAGAAAGTGCGTGCACAAGTGGGGCAGGGGCGGAGAGAGAGGGGGACAGAGGATCAGAAGCAAGCTTGCACTGACTGGGGAGAGCCTGATGGCAGGGTTCCAACTCAGGAGCCGAGAGATCATGACCTGAGCCAAACTTGGACATGAAACCCACTGAGCCCCCCAGGCCCCCCAGAAGAGAGCAACTTTAGACAGAGAGTCTGACCCAGTGGGATGGGCTCTGAGTGTGTGACAGGCTCCCGTAGCATTTTATTTGCGCATGTAGCTCGTAAATCCATGGTAAAGAAGGGTGATCTAGGCTCTTGCCAGCCATGGAACCAGGAAAGCCCCCTTCAGAATCCCAGGTAGCAGTTTTTTTGGTGTTTTTGTTTTTTAATGTTTTTATTTTTATTATTGAGAGACAGAGACAGAGCATGAGCATGGGAGGGGCAGAGAGAGGGGGAGACAGAATCCAAAGAAGGCTCCAGGCTCTGAGCTGTCAGCGCAGAACCCAGCGCGGGGCTCGAACTCACAAACCGTGAGATCAGGACCTGAACCGAAGTCGGAGGCTTAACCAACTGAGCCACCCAGGCTCCTCCCAGGTAGCAGTGGTTTTTAGATTGTCCAGTAGCATCTGCTTATGTTTTACCCAGACCTAATCCTTATCCAGTAACTGGAATATCATCAAAAGGGCAATGTGCGTTTTTAGCGATTAAGAAATAAAATATTGGCCGCTAACATGGGAGTCTCTGAAGCATTGTTATTTGACTTGTCTTATGACATAGTAAAGTCTTTAAAATTTGATTGAAGAAGGTCACTGAGCCTCTAAAACTATAGCTGTGTAATAGCAGTTTCGATTGCCCCCGGATCGTGCTGCCTTGTTCTGGAGGGGTTCCCATAGCCATTAGGTGACGGACTTGCTGTTTGAAGGCAGGCAGCAGACTGAGCCTGTGAAGTTAGACACATACAGTTAGGTGGTGGTGACACATTGGGTGGGCTTGATGCTCAGAAAGGGCAGTATGGTTGGCACACTAGGACGAGGGAGAGACCAGCTGGAAGTGAGTGAGACAAGTATGAAAGAGCCCCACATTGAGCCTTGTTGGGAATGCGGTGCTGGTTAATATTTAACATCCAGCTCTGATGGGGGTGGGGGGGAAGCTCTGATCTTGAAGCATTTGTTGATTCCTTTTCAGGCCACCCACTTGAGGTCACCAAAAGTGGACTTGGGAAAAGATGCGCGAAACTGGTTCTTCGCAAGTTGGAGGGGGTCGACACCAGCACACAAAGTGATTGTGGGCTGATGTAAGAGTTAGTGTTGAGTTCTAAGTGTGCTATTTCCTCCTCGTTTATATTCCCCAGGGAATACGAGGCATTCGGTAAAGGTTTGTTGAGGGAATTAGTGATTCATTTCTCTTCCACCCTCCGACACAGTCATGGAAAATCTCTCTCAGGCCTGGAAAATGTTTACTGGTTGTGAAATCCTACTTTCACCCAGCTGGGCTAATATTTGAAATTGATTAAGAACATGGGGAACAACGCAGTGTGTCCTTGCTGCACGTGGGTTGCCGGTGTGTGAGATCTCTTGATCGCCTGTTAACCCGCAGCACACTTCCCCAAACTTTGAAGCCCCGCCCCCCCACCAAAGCTTCCACTAATCAAGTGCCTGTTAAAACTGATTTCTATTTTACAAACATGGGGTGACATTCGTTGCCATCCCTAAAATGTGATAAAGGCCTCTTGGTTTCAAATGCCCGGGGTGGGGGACGGGCTACCCCTGCTGCATGGTCGGCCATGAAGAGATCTGTCCCAGGCTGTCCTACAGAGGAGAAGCCCATCGTGTCAGCCCTCCTTACTCCCAGCCTTCTGTCCCCTCTTGAGCAGATCTGGGATGAAAGCCATTCGATTGTCTTCCTGCATCTCTTCACGGTACCTCTGGGTCCCAAGAAAGTATGTTGGGTGCAAATGTTATAACTTTTCAGTTGGGGAAATAAAGGTAGTATGGGGAAAAATGAATAACAAGAAGAAAGGATTATCTGTAGATCTGTAGTTCTAGGACTCTAAAAAAATCCTGTTAGGTTTTATTTTGTAGTATTTTGGACAGATTTTCTTGGCAAAGTTACGGTCATTGTATGTGATATGTGCAGTTTTGTATACTGGATTCCCCCCCCCCATGGGCATTTCCCCAGTGGCATATAAACACTTTGGAAACATTTTTAAATGCCTGCCAGATATGCTCATCTTTGGATATTTCCATATCTATTATAACTATATTATTGAACATTATTTTGTCGTGTAAATGTGAGCGACATATACCACTTTAATTTTTCCTAATTTGGGGATTGTTTGATCAAAGTGTGTGAAATACGAGCTGCCAGTTTCCTGAGGACTGGACCCAGACTCATTTCCACCAAATGCCTTTGTTGGTCAAGCATCCAAGGGGTCTAGAGTTCAAGAGAGAGGAAGTAGACCTCTCTTTTCCTTGGGAAGAACGTCAAAGAATTGGGGAGCTTTATTTTAAAACTTGTAAAAAGGAAAAAAAAGTTTACTTAATACTTATAAAATATGTATCGTTTCTCATTTGAGAAGATATCTATGGTGAAACTTTTCATCTGGCTTCTTAACAGAATCACAAACCAATGACATTTCTTCCTAACAGAGGAGTAGTCCAGTGTCTGGTTGCTTGATGCATATATTCCCTTGTATAGAATAGCTTTCCAGTCAGCAGAAGCTCATGTCTCTAGGCAGAAGCACTCAACTATTTTAACCAGTCTGTAGGGTGACTAGGCCATGGTCTTGGAATTATGCAAAGCTTTTTTCAATCCTGGCTACTGGTCCCAGCCTCACCATTTAGTAACTTGGTGACCTTGGGCAAGTTTCTTAACCTCTCGCTTTATCAATAAAATGGGGATAATAAAACTAACTTTATAGGTTCGTTTTATAGATCAAATATGGTAGCCACACTAAATATTTTGTTTAGTGAGTGGTTCATTGTAAGGCCTCAGAAAGTAGTTAATAGCAGTAATACTCACATAAGTTAAACACTGCCTTAAGCAGTACAGAATAGATCACTCTTGAGTGAAAACACTTTAGCTGTCTGTGGTCTGATCCTTGTGACTATCCCGATCGCCGGTCATGACCTAGATGGAGGATATGCAACATGTGCTGGCCATCCGCTCTGTCTAGGTGGTGGCCTTGGCCAGAGATGGATGCAGAATTGCCCACTGCATTCCTAGCTGGTCAGGTCTAGATGGTCCGTGTGTTCTTTCTGTTTGGAATAGGGCCATGAGGGTTGTGTGTTTGATTTGCACTGTTGTGACCCTTCCCAGGATTGCTTTAACCCAAGTGAGCATGCGTATAATGCCGCAGACCTGTGTGGAGTGAAAGTATTTACCTCTCTTGGGGAAGTGAGGATGTCTGCCCAACACATCTTTCACTGAACTGAGTATCCACAAGAGGAAGTTCCAGGTTCAGGACATGCCTGTGTCTCTTGTCCAGGTGGTTTGTTTTTAATCTTATAAGCACTGTGGTCTTGAAAATGATCATATTTCCATCTCTGATTTACCCATTTGGAGGTAAAATTGCAGTTCACCTCTAACAAGTATATGGAACCCTCTAGAACACACGTCCACATGTTCTTCTTCCTCTGGGATTTTTTATTCTCTTTCCCATCAGGTTTTATAGTCCCTGCACCACCCCGCCCCATGGCCACATTGGTTGTGTACTAAGGCATCCCACTGAGAGAACGGGAGTCCATCCCTGGCTCTGACTCCAAGGTGTGGGGCCGCTTCTCCTGGATGAAGGTGCATCATACTGTTGAAACGCATCCCTTGTTTTCTGTGTACTTCTAGCAATAATCTCAAGTCCTTTGTGAGCTGGAGTGAGACACAATTGTTGTCAAGAGAGTGGCCTGTGCCACACACAAATTAGTGATACACACATATAAGAAGAAACAGAAAATTAAGAAACTCTTCCACCTCGTTCTTAACCTGGACTAGGAGACAAAAAGCTATTCAGTTCTAGAGGAGGCAAGTCAAGGGATGGAGGCCGGCATGAAATGAACACAATGCCTCGGTTTTGTGTTTGAGAAAATAGGGCGTCGGCTGGCCGTGCTGAAAGGAAGGTTGCCTTGAAAATCAGGAATTTTCTTCAGCAGACTTTGCTTTCAACTAAAATCCAGGGATTTCAGTTTGTTTCTGGGGCTGCCTGGCCACTTGGCAACCCAGTAGGAATGGCCAACAGGAACCGGCCGAGGCTCAAGAGGAAAGACCGCCAGGCAGACAGGAGTTGAAGCGGTTTTTCTTTTTTCTTTTCTCTTCTTTTTTTCCAGTGGTTCTTGTGAAACCACCAGTAAACCCCGAATGGGAAAATAAAAATGACCTCCCAGGGACTTGCTGGCTTCTGGCTCGTTGGCCAGAGTAATGTTCCTCCATTGAGCATCTTCTGTGAGTGAGAAGAAATCTGGCCCTACGGCTCTACCCCTGATCTGCCCTTGCCTGTGTTTTTCCTAATTTTCTCTTCTCCCCTCGTTCCTCTACTGTCTCTCGAATCCCAATGCCCCCCTCGGACTTTCACGCGGGGAGCTGCCTGCTCTCACCTGCACGGCCCGCCGTCTCCTTGAGTCCCACGTTGGCAAAACCTGCTCGTTGCAACACGTGGCACTGTGTCCAGGTCACAGAGTGTTCTGATGCAGAAGTTGGGAACCAGTGGGGTAGAGAGTGTCCCGGGTGTCCCTAAAGAAAGCGCAAGTGAGGTGGTGGTCAAGAGGACAGGTGTGTGACCGTGCTTCACAGGGACGAGCTAATCCCCTCATTAGGGACACAGATGAAGTAAGCGTCTTGGAAGGAGGCTTCTGTGAGCCTTCCACGCCAGGCCAAGCTCTCTTTCCTGCTTCAGCTGAATGTTTGCGGGGTTGGCCTGCCCAGGGTGTGATTGTCACCCACTGGGTAAAGGCCACCAAGTGCTGTTAAGGATGTTGCTCTGTGGCTTTAGCAGTATTGGGGGAGGAATTGCCGCACACTGAGTTCTTTGCCTTGGAAGCGAGGACTGCCATTGTGAGCATCTGACGTGGAAGAGGTTAGGCAAAGACTCAAACCCCCAAATGTCCCTCTCCCTGGAGACTGACTTATGAAGGGTCGCTGCATCTCAGGGGTGGAGACTGGTGCTCCGGAGTTGGGCACCCACCCACGTATGGCTGTGCCCAAGGAGTGTCACATCATCACCCTCAGTGTGATGTCACCTCCTGGCCAGCTGTAAACGGAACAGAAGGCTCTGCGCAAATATTGCTCTGTGACTCAGGCAGTGGCCTCTCATGGTGGTGTTTTAGTTGAAATGTACGTAAATGTCTTATTTGGAAAAGAAAACAAACTCATCAGTGGAGCATCTTCATATTATGCCTATAAAAATTATACCTATTAACTCCATTTTCAGATAAGGGGAAGAGATTGTGAGTTTCTCTTTTTCTGGACATCACCAGTGTCTACTTCTTAGAGCATATCTCTTCCTGTAGGCAGGATCACAAACTATGTGGCATATGTCTGTTTAAATGTGGCTCCCTCTTCGCCCGAAGTTCACAGAATGTTTCTGAAGTAGCTTGTAGCATAAGTGGCAGAGAAGTTTTCTTCCAAAGCCATTGGAAGGAACGTGAATTGTAAATAGTAGTGGTTTCTCCATTCAGAAGTATTTTGGACACTTCCTTTTAGGAGCATATTTGTTTGTGCCAAGAAAGATTTTGAGATGTAGATTTCGTTATAAAAGGAACACACATGTACATAAATTATAAACCTAGAATGAATCTACTGGCTTGCTCACACAAGAAGAGATTTGCTCAGTAAAGTAAGACACAGCAAGCATTGGCACTGACGAGAAGAGAAGTACCTGACAATTCCCTTTTTGGGCACAGCAGAGGGGAAGGTGGGGTGCTATTGAGTTCCCTAAGGCAAGTGTTGAGGGTTTATTCTCTCATGTCAGCTCCTGTGAGCTGGAAACGGCACCAGGACTGTTGATAAGGGTTGGGAATCTTAGTTAAGAAAGTTCTGGAAGGAGTGTTATGCCAGATCAATGTGGTCTGTCATGCTTGGGGAGGGCGGAGCGGTTGTGTGAGTGAAGCATGGGGCGTCAGGGTGTGGATGGGGAGTATGGGCATAGCAATGGTCTTTATTAAGTTAGATGAATTTTGAAGGACTCTAAAAGCTTCCAAGGCTATTGATGGCACCTTGACTTTTTCCTTCTCATTGGTTAACAGCGTTCTAAAGCTCGAGAAAAGCTTAGCAGCTTTACCTGGGAAAACCCTGAGGGTGAGATGTCTCTTTGCTAAAACCTGGATAACCTTCTAGAGCAAAGTCTATTTCAAGATCAGAAGGAAACCTTTCTCACTGTAATACTTCTAGTCAAATCCGGCATATGTAACAGCCACACCAGTAACATGCTAAGAAATTGTGCACTTATATTTTATTTATTTATAATAGCGGGGCTCTCTTGCCTCTAACTGCTGTCCGGTGGGCTGGGGAGGCTGGTGGCTTGGAGCCAGCAAGACCTGGGGTTTGATCCTGGCGCTGCTGCTTCTTGGCTGTGTCAGCTTTCGCATCTGGAAAAAGGGGGGTATCGTACCCACCGTACCAGATTGAAGTGAGGATTAGGGAGAAGGTGATAAAACTCCTTACTGCAGTTGCTAGCACTCGGTAGATGCCCAATACGTGGGAGGTGTCCTTATAGCACAGATCTCTGCACAGCTCCCAGTTAGCTGGCTGAGGTCATCAGTGGCTTCCGTCATTGCTGCGGAGCCGCATGGCTCAGGCCTGTGACGCCCTGAACCTAGCAGCCTAGCGCAGCTCACAGGTCACGTCCACATTGCAGCTGGGTTTTGTAGGTCACGTGTTATCAGAACACAACCATGCTCTGTCATTCGCATGTTGTCTTTGGCTTCCCAACACCCTCCCCCTCCCTACCCCCCTCCCTCCGCTTGCTGCAGTGACTGAGTTGCTCTCCAGCCCTTTACAGAAGATGTTTGTCTGCTCTACTACGGAATTGCTTCTATCATTTGAGCTGTGTTTTTAATTTTTTTTTTTTAATGTTTTGTTTATTTCTAGGAGAGAGAGAGAGACAGCGCAAGCAGGGGAGGGTCAGAGAGAGAGGGAGTCACAGACTGAAACAGGCTCCAGGCTCTGAGCTGGCAGTCAGCACAGAGCCCGACGCGGGGCTCGAACCCACGAACCGTGAGATCATGACCTAAGCGAAAGTCGGACGCTTAACCGACTAAGCCACCCAGGCACCCCTTGAGCTGTGTTTTTAGAAAGTCAGTGTGTTTATTCTCCAGTCTCTTAATGCTATTGTAATGGCATAATTTTTTTTTATTACAAATGATATAAGTTGATGAAATAAAGATCAAAGGAATATAGTAGGAGATACTGCCAGGGGTTCCCAAATATCCAGTTTCCCTTCCTCTGATAATAGCATCCCGGGTTTTAGCTGAATGGTGACCTCCAGTCATTGAATTACATTTCCTAGGCTCTCTTGTAGCTATGTATGGCCATGTAACTATGTTCCAGCCAGCAGGAGGTGGGCGGAAGCCTTGCATGCCTCTTGTGGGCATGGCCTTTAGGAAAGGAGTGCTCTCCACTTCCCTTCCCCCTTCCTGCTGGCTACAACGTGGGCAGCGTGGCGGGAGCTGCAGTTAATGGTCTTGGACTATGCGATGAAGTGCGACGTTGAGAGTCTTTGAGCAAAAAGATACAAAGAGCTTGGGTCTCCAACATTACAGAGATCCCGCATCAGTCCCAGACCGCAATGCTCTGCTGTATATGAGAGAGAAACGAAATTGCCTTCGTTGAAATCACTGTCATTCTGACATTTGATAGAATAGGTGAACTTACCTCCTGATACGTAACGGCTATTTACCCCTATGAAAACTAAGTGGAATGCATTTGAGAGAGGAAGAGAAGTTGCCTTTTTAAAAAAGTGAACAAAGAATTAAAAAAAAAAGGTTGGTGGGGGTTGGGCATAGAAATGTGGAATGATCCTTTATGTGAGTTGTTTGATTTGTCACTAAATGTTTGGTCCTCTTTAAATAAAAGAAATGAGAAATCATGGTTAATTCATGGAGGTGTGTTTTATGCAAGAGCACCAGTCTTTGTTCCAAGCCCTAACTCCTTTGGCAGTTTTGTAGCGACCCCAGCACATATAGGGAAGCTCATATGCATTGGACTGAGTTGAATGCCCCAAGAGTGTTCTGCTTGGACTCCTTATTAGTCCCCAGCGAGCAAAGTTCACGCTATCCCCTGAGTCTAAGAATAGTCAGACCAACTGCTTGTTAATCTGGTTAAGAATTAATGTATAACCTACACCATCCTAGAGAAAGGAAGGAAGAAGTTACCTAATCCTGAAAAAGCAGCTTAAAAGTGACCACGGTTTGCAATACATCAGGGTAGGATATGGGAGCCTTTTTAAACCCCATGATGCAAATCTGAGAAAAGAAGGTTTAAACACTTCCGGGTAATTAGGCCCTGAGGTTTACAACATGCACTGATTTTGGTAAATTTGCCTTTACATTCTTCTTCTTCTTCTTTTTAATATTTATTCATTTTTGAGAAAGAGAGAGTGTGAGCACGGGAGGGGCAGAGAGAGACGGAGACACAGAATCTGAAGCACATTCCAACCTCTGAGCTGTAGCACAGAGCCCAACACAAGGCTCGAACTCCGAAACCACAAGATCATGACCTGAGTTGAAGTTGGACCCTCAACAGACTGAGCCCCCAGGCGCCCCTGCCATTACATTCTAACCCCATCTCTGGATTCTCCAGCAACAGGTTTCCAATGAAATCACAGTTTCCTGCTTGGACCAAACACAGAATTTCTGGTTGTGTTTTACTGACTCTGCAAAAGAAATTGAAGGTGTAGCATGTGAGCCACCCTCACAGATCAAGCTGACTGAGTCTGCAGAAGGCAGGCCAGCAGGGCGTCTGGGCGCCTGGAGATCAGCGACCCATTGTAAAGGAAGGACGAGATTCCTTATACAGCTTCCAGTTCTCCATTGCAAGGCTGTAAACATTTAACATTTCCTCACAGCCTCAGAACATGGAACTAGACCGGGCCTTTCTCAGCTTCTTAGGGAGTCTGTTTGCAGGGAAGCCTTTTCGGCCTGAGATCTGGCACTTTAACATTAGTACTTGGAATGTCACTGATAGCCACTGTCCGTCTAGAAGATTCCCTTTCCCATCAGTACCACCAGGGACGTTTTAAGGGATATCGCCAGCCTCAAATAGTCGTCTCTCAAGTTAATACAAATTTCTGACCATACTCTTTACGTGAGAACATAAATGTTTATTTAATAGCCATAGAGGACTTATTCAGAGTTTTTGTGAATGAACAGATACCTTCTGGAGTTTCAAACCCTTGAACAGAAGGTGTTGATTATCCCATCCAGCAGTAATCCACCTGGCGTCCATGGACCCTCTGATTTCCGGAGGTGTTTCAGAGCTGGGAGGGATCCCCAGAGAAATTCCAAGAAACTCAAGTTCTTCCAGAGAGCAGTCGGGCCTCCCAGGGGCCTCTGTAGTTGCCCTGCTACTGATCTGAGTGTTGTTACCTCCCTGCGTTCTTCAGCACCAGTTGTTAAAGGAATGTCAATTTCATTTGTTCTTGGGATTCCGAACAGTTGATTCACAACAGAATTGGCAGAGTTGATTCATTCCTGGTATTTCTGGCTGTATATTCAGAGGGAACGTAATTTTTATGTGAACCTAATCATATACTTGGCATCTGAGGTGTCTGCTGGCTACGATTTATAGAGAGGTCACCCAGACCATGTTGGATCTGGACAGTTTTGTTAAAGATGACATAGATTAGAAGCTACAAGGCCTGTTTTGTTTATACATGAGCAACAATGGCACATATCTTTCTTTAAAAACATTAGTTTCTGTAGAACCCAACATTTTGATGAGCTGTTTCTTCCCATTTCTTAAAAATGCATGATGGTAATGTGAGCTAGAAAATAACGAGAAGAATGTGCATGATGGATTCCGTTCTGATGAAAACATAGAAAACATAGACTATCTTTCAAGGAAGTGATTAAAGCATGTATCTATCTCTGTGTCTTTCACTGCATGTTTGTTTAAAATAGTCCATGTGTTGTGCATAGTAACAGGTGATTTTCTTTGGCCATCTGGCTCATCAATTCCGTCTTGGCTGTGGGAAGTTCCCTGAGGACTCATTACCTTTATGGCTCTCACCTAAGGTTATGAGCTCCCAAGGAGGCCAGGATGAAATGTTTAGCACCACTTAGTTGATCTAGTTAGCTGGGTGGAGACAACCCTCAGAAGGTCCAGGCCCAGTTACATGCTGTTTCACAGTTGTTTTTGTCCTTGGGCTTCTGGATAGTTCTCCCATAGGACAAGCAAATGATTGAAGTTGTTCAAAGAGCAGTTTCATCTTGCTAAAAGACCTTCTCAAGTCTACTTTACATACTTAAATTACAAAGGCAGAAATGGAATAATAATAATAAAAGAAAGTGGAATAATAGTCAGCTAGGTCATACATTTTGCTGACCAGAGAACAATGACCTGGAGTAAGAGGAGGCACAGATATTACCTCGTGCCAGAGGGATCTGTGCTAGGTGGGAACCACACGTCACTTTGCTGTGACATCTGATGTCGTCAAGGTGACGTCCTGGAAATGGCGAGACTATTGGGCAAGCAGAGGGTCTCCAGCCTGCTGGCTGGGCAGCTAACCCACAGATAAAACACATGTGGCCGCCCTCAGCTTCTCCTGAACATCAGACAGAAACCTGAACTCTGGATGGGGAGATGAATGCCTATAATAGGTAAAAATGAAGGAGGACGGAGTAGACAGGTGGGCAGCTCGCTGGCAAAATGAGGTTCAGCCCACATCATTCAAATCTTATTTATTAGCACTGAATTACATTTCACGAGAGAATAGTAATTTTTAAAAATAAGGTTTCCTGGGGCGCCTGGGTGGCTCAGTCTGTTAAGCGTCCGACCTCGGCTTGGGTCATGATCTCACAGTTCGTGGGTTCGAGCCCCACGTCAGGCTCTGTGCTGACAGCTAGCTCAGAGCCTGGAGCCTGTTTCAGATTCTGTGTCTCCCTCTCTCTCTGACCCTCCCCTGCTCATGCTGTCTCTCTCTCTCAGAAATAAATAAAAAATATTAAAAAAAAAAAAAAGGTTTCCTGAGCAAATTAATGTGAGTGAAAACGAAGTATTGGAGGAACTCTTTAAATAGCTGTTTTGGGGAACTCTTTAAATTTTTACACATAAAACACACAAAGACTATTACCTGATGGCTGTTCATTTAGAAATACATCACAGGGCAACTCCTTTTCAGTTCTTTATTTGCCAAATTCCTACTACCATTTCATGTGTATGAGAAAGTAGGGGAATTGCATTCCCATAGAAACGCTGTCTAAATCAGACAGGTTGGATGAATTCACTTTTACAATTTGGTTTTCCGAGAGAACCCGTCAGTAGGAGAAATTACTTCTTTGGAATTTGTCCTCACTCTATACCGTCAGCCATGGCACAGCCTCCCTTGGGCACAGGCGTTTCCAGAATAACTCGTTTTCTGCACCATCTCCACCGCTGCCTTTTTCTCTAACACATCCCTTTGCCTCACAGACGTTCTTTCCAGATCCAGCAACGTGTCGGGAAAGAGATCCACTATCCTCTTTCTGGTGTGTGCCTTCCGCACCACCAAATACATACGTGGCCTCCTTGCGTGCTGTTGCTGAGTCCTGTGTCATACTAATCTACCATGAACGCACCTAGCAGTCACACAATAGCTCGTTCTCAAATTCTGCCTTTGAGGGAAGTGGATGCAAGTGTAGCAGCATTAACACATCATCATGAGGGGCGCCTGGGGGGCTCAGTCGGTTGGGCATCCGACTCGATTTCGGCTCAGGTCATGATCTCATGGTTCATGAGTTTGAGCCCAGGGTCAGGGTCTGCACTGACAGCATGGAGCCTGCTTGGGATTCTCTCTCTCTGCTCCTACCCCCTCCCTCTCAAAATAAATAAACATTTTTAAAAAGATCAAAATGAGATCCTTGGGGTACCTGCCTGGCTCAGTTGGAAGAGCATATGACTCTTGATCTCAGGGTCATGAGTTCAGGCCCCACATGAGGTGTAGAGATTACTTAAATAAACTTAAAAAAAAAAAAAAGACATCATACTAAGATTATTTTTTCTATAACTGATAAGAAAGATTCTCTTGCTAAGGGTGTGTTCCTTTAAAAGCCACTGACATCATTCAATGGCCAGCTTAAAAATGAAGGTAAATGAAAGATGTATTCTTTTAAAGGAATGAGGCTGGGGGATGTTCTTGGGTGGCTCAGTTGGTTAAGCATCCAGCTTCCATTCAGGTTGTGATGTCATGGTTCATGGGTTCAAGCCCTGCATCAGGCTCCTGGCCGTCAGCACCGAGCCTGCTTCAGAGCCTCTGTCCCCCTTTTTCTCTGCCCCACCCCTACTCTATCTCTCTCAAAAATAAATAAATTATTAAAAAAATAAAAGGACTGAGGTGGGACTGTGACTGATCATTTAATAGCCCAACACCTTGAACGAATATCTCAGTGACTGATGGCCACTCCAGAGTCGCCACACTCCAGGGTCGGCCCCTTTATCACAAGAACTGACAATAGATTCTCCAAGCAACATTGATTTTAGTTAGCTTTCGTAACAAAAGCACTTGGGCAGACCTTGATCATTCAGTCTGTTTGGCTTGTACATACGTATTCAGGCCCGGTGCAGCAGGTAAGTTCTCCAGAAGGCAAAATTTGGAACTCTATTGTGAATGATAGTCTTTGCACTGTCAGAAATGCGTTCTTTAGTATTGTCGCAGAAATTCTGATTACCTATAACTCTGCCAAAAGTGAAAGAAACAGAAGGGACGTTAACTTTTGACTCCAACTGCAGAAAATTCCGGATTGTACTTCACTGGAAATTGTGAGTCGTGAGTAGAATGCAAAGAAAGGCTTATCCCTGAGTTAACAAACTTGCCTCTCCATCATAATTTCTGTTTCCCTTGAGGAATGTTTCTTGAATCTCAGACATTATTCACCCTTTAGGGATAAAGTAGAAACCTTTTCTTCTCTTGGGGATGGTGATGGAAGCAAATCTTGGCATTTACGAACGAAAGCGTGTTTAATCTCCTGCCTGTGTCATGTAGGCGCTTGTTCTGAGCTAGTACTGGAATTTAAATTGTTCCTGCCCGGGCTGCTGAAGGTCTGCTTGTTGAAAAGTTAACAAAATTGAAAACCCTGAAAAATAACGTCTGACTGGCATCTGTTCATAGAAACCAGAATAACACAAGAAGTCACGTGATGGTGGTGGAGTGCCAGCCTTCTAGATTATCACTGGTGGTCTCTGCACTGGGGAAGAGGGAGTGCTTACATTGATGGGGGCGGGGGATGCCTGGGTGGCTCGGGTCATGATCTCACAGTTCGTGAGTTCGAGCCCCGCGTCAGTCTCTGTGCTGACAGTGTGGAGCCTGCTTGAGATTCTCACTCTGCCTCTCTCTCTCAAAAAAAATAAACAAATAAGCATTAAAAAAAAAAAAAAAAGATTGATCTGGAAGGGGAAAGGGGCAATTTCACCAAGTGACTGATCTCTGACTCGTTTGAAACTTGGTATAAAAAGAGAGCCCCAAATAGAACACCATGTTGCCTCGAGGAAGGTGAGGCTCAGCCTCTCCGGCCACAAGAAGCTGGCACTCCAGTGGCGCCTCCTGGTCCCTGGCATTGGGAGGCATTGCTCACGTGGCTAATTGGTCTCAGAAAGTGAAGGTTTCAAGTTGAGTGCTGTGTAATTTCTTAATCTCGTGTTTGCTTATTTAATCCTCCAGTTGACACATCTTATTTGCTTTGTCATGGCTCTAATTCTGTGAGTGTTGGTGCAGAGAAACAGATCTCTGTTTTTGTTTTGTTTCTCTGCCTACACACACTCATGTGAACACGCATGTGCGCCGAGGGCCATATTATGTATCCGTGGGATTAAGAAAAATTCTAACACGTTGCACTAAGAAATGTTAAAATCTGTAACTGGATATTGACTGACCTTTCTAAGAAAAATTCGACAGGAATTAACATCAGCAGATGTTCTCTACCAGCAGAGAGCATGAGACCGTTAGTCACTAGCCGAGAATGAAAAGCTACACGGGGCTCTGAGCCAAGGCGTATTTATAGGTGTGATGGTAGAGGCAGCTGTATGTCATGGCTGCTAGGGGACGATTTAGGCTCTAACTGATCCCTTTTTTTAAGTGTGCCGATAAGAGAGTGCCATAGTTAACCTTCTGAAAGCTATTGTTTGGCTTCCGTTTGTAATTCCTGTGGATGAAAATAAAATCAAATAGTGTGAAATAATGTGTATTCTCCAGAGATAGTGTGACAGAATCCTTCTAGACATCTTTGGAGATGAGCTTTGCAGTATGAGTTTCTAGAGATGTGGAAAATCTAAAACGTGATTAGAAGGGTGTGTGTGAGAGAGAGAGACAGAGACAGAGACAGAGACAGAGAGAGGAAGCAACAGTATCTGAAAATGTGCTCCAGTGAACTGAGGTTGCTCCTCTGTCACATGTGAAGGTTAGATATCTGTTGATCTTCGCATCTGGCCCACTCTGGCCCAGCCCTGCCTGGGTGTCACAAATGCTCTCAAGTCCCGTGAGGGTCATGTCTGCAGAAGGTGCTGCTCATGGATTCAGGGATCCCCATGGAGAAGTCAAACATTAGGACTCACATTTCGCCAGAAGGAATCCCCCACAAACCACCGATTTCCAGTTTAGAATGTATCTTGGAACACGTGACACATATTTCCCCCAATTGCCTAATTTTGAAGACAGTTTGCAAGAACCGTCCATCGCAAAAACAATGACTTTCTCCATTCGCAAGAAAAAGAATTGAAACCATATAAATGAAAGTTGGTATCCAAATTTTTAGGGCTTTTTGTCTATTATTTTGTACATTTTTGTGTGTCTAAGGGGATACGTGCAAATTGTTGCTGCTCTGTCAGGCACAGAAACATTCAGATAAGTCAGTAAAACCATGGTGTCACTAAATAGCCACCGCTAACCAGATTTGCTATTCTTTCTTCATTTTGCTATTCATTTACGGCTTACACCTATTCATTCAATGTTTTATGTCCTCATAGATGTCAAGCTCTGTTAGCTGCTGAAGACAGGGCCGTGCCCATGAATTCCTTTATGGAATTGAAAGTCTGATGGGGAAGTCAACCTGATAAACATAAATGACAATTGAAAATTGCTACCAGAGACCCTTCTCGTTTGAGAAGATGCCATTGCGGTCAGCGACAGAGGCTCTGACCGGTTGCTACCCTGTTCCCCTGATGTCTCTTGGGCAAACTGGGAGGTCCCCCAGTCCCTACTGGGCAGGTGTGGTGCTGATGGGGCTGGGCCGGGGCTCAGGTGGAGAGGACCCAGTGAGAAAATGCACAGAGTGCTTAACACCTGAGTGTCTGGCCCAGGAAGGCACAGCACATGGTAACCGCAGTCATGGTCACCATTGCGACACGCGGTGGAATCACTCTGTGGCACCGGAAGTAGAAACAGCTGAAGTGGTAGAGCCAGAAGCCAGGCATCTAAGCCCCTCGGTCCTCCGTTTCACCTGGGAACAGAGCTGCGTTTCAGAATTTTGATTTCCGCATCTTGGCATTTAGGGGTTCCAGACCCTTCCCTTGTTACTGCTCTACTGTTGTTTCCTCCTCATCACTGCAGTGACCCCCGTCTTCCAATCCAGGGTGTTCTTCCTGTATCTCACTGCACATTAAGAGCTTTCTCTGTTTCGTTTAGTGGTGGCCCCTTCCACTGGGGATTAGTTCTGTGACCTTGAGCAAGGGAGTTAAGGTGTCTAGGCCTCAGTTCCCTCTGCTGTAAGACAGGAATGATGAATGTCCCCTCACACACAGGTTGGCTGTAAGGACAGAATATGATAGTACGTTTACAACATGTAGAACAGTGCCTCACCCCCGGTATTAGCTTTTATTCCTATTTCGTGTTCCCTACAACTGCCTCCACTTTAAGTAAGCAACTGGCTTGCCTTGAATTATTCACCCTGTCTGCCTCTTCCCATTTTACTAAACATTGTCGCCTGAATAAAACTGTGTCATCCTGAACACCGCAATCTCATTCCATAACTCTTGTAAATCGTTATTTCTGCCTCATGATTCAAAATATAGTTTACTTCTCCACTGCTCCTGCTGAAAAATCTAGCACTTTATGTCGTGTTGGAAATGCCAGAAACCAGCTGAAGCCAGCTTAAGGCAAAAGGGAGTTGGCTTCCACAGAGGGATGTCCCTGGATGGCTTTGCCTCCGGCCTTTCTCTTGCGCCAGACAGAATCAAGAACCAAAACCAGACCGTAGGGAAGCATTCGCCCTTTCTCGGCCCCCACCCTGGCTCCCTGTCCCCTCTCCCTCTCTCCAACCCCC
>NW_027527624.1:2891300-2958579 GCF_008692635.1 Crocuta crocuta
GTTGCTAATGACCTCCTCAAATCAGAAGCTCCAGAAATATGTGAAAGGATTTGAGGTTTGAGATATTACTATTTTTTTTTTTGGTTTTGGAAAAATAACTTCCAGTTATAAAACCATTTTGACTTATCTTCCCTAGTACATGCTAGAAAGATCCAGTGTCCTGTATACACTGATGAAAAGGCAATCTTAGACTCTCCTTGCACATCCAGTCAAGTTTTAAGTTCTGTTTTTTTCCCGATAGATTACAAGTACATGTCATTTTATAAAGGTGAGTTTTCTGTGTCATGAGTGTGTGTGTGTGCGTGAGTGTGAGATTATTTTGGGGTCCCATGTAAACTTTCACTTACTGGTTGGAGCTGTGCCTTAGGCATCACAAAAACCCCGGACCCGGGAACGGTGCCTGACAGTTCATCCACTGTACTCCGTGTGAGTTTAGGCAAATGAATGGAAGGGAAGTGCTACGGACGGAGGTTGTGTGCGCCTTGCTGAAGATTCATTTGTTCAGCATTATATTTTCTGGTGCTCAGAGACTCTTTGGGCAGAAGAGATGAAACAGGCTGCTAGCACATGCTCTTACTGAATTACGATCTATTTTTAAAGAGCACAGGAGTGTCACATTTCTGTCTTCTAGAACCCCCTAATGGAGGAGCCTGTGTGCTGCATTCTGAAATTAAGGTCCCTTCAAATTTCATCTCTGTTGCCATTAAACTCTACAGAGACAAATTTGACTTTTAATATAAAATGTAGACATTATTTTTTTTATTGATATATAGGTTTTTTTTTTTTTAAAGGAAAAAAGGTACCCAGCACTTTAAAAGCCAGGTATAAAAGTAACATAAAATCATTCAGACCCAGTTTGACCATGTGAGTTGTTTGGCTCTTAACAAAAGCTACTTTATATTCCTACAGATGACACAGTGAGATTACTTTAAATCAGTTTGAATTTTTTTAGAGCTTCCTTTTAACACTTTTATGATCAGTGCAGCATTTAGAGAGGACTAATTATTCTGCTACTGATGCAAGATGCTTCTGAGCGTTCTACCCGATGTCTGTGACTTCTGAGGTTTTCCAGGGTCCGGGACCCGGGATCCTGCTCCTCCTCATCCCCTTGGATGGTTTGTTCCTGACCCCCAGGCTCCTCACCGCACAAGTACCGTAGCCCTCAGCTGAAGACCACCCCCAACACATACCTGGCCAGTGTCCGCTCTGCAGGCTGGACTCCCCCCACACTCTGTTCACTGCTGTCTCCAGCCTCTGTGGTCTTCAGTTTGGACCCTGAGTTCTGTCTCCTCAGCTCACAGAATCTGTGGGATGCACCAGGTTGCCCTTCCCAGCTCTGTGGCCTGGAAACTCAAGGCAGTGGGCCAGACGAGCACAGGACTCCCCAGCTTCCAGAGATCAACATCCTTCCTTGCAAAATGCCAAGGATCTTGAAAATCATTATATATTTTATTTCCTTCCTTCCTTCCTTCCTCCCTCCCTCCCCTCCCCTCCCCCCTCCCTCTCTCTCTTTCTTCTTTCCTGTTTTGTTGTTTTTTCAGATAAGAGAGCAGTGTGGATCCCCGATATTTCATCTTGCCTAAAGGCAAATTCTCCTCTTATCTGTGTTTTTGAACCAGGACTTCTGTGTAACTTTCTCATGGGGTGTTTCTTGCAATGACACTTTGGGCTAGAAGTAGCTGCCTCTGAACCCCTTGGGACACTAACTAAAAATGCAGATTTCCTAGCTTTTTTACCCCAGGCCGGCTATAAACAGTGCCCTGGGGGTTCACACACTCTCCGGTGGGAACGGCCTAAAGGGATTCATTTGGCCAGATCCCCTACTTACATACTTAATTGTATTCTAATAGGGATATGGAGGCAGAAAAAATGGCAGAAAGAAGGATATTGGCTTTATATTCTTCTAGGAAGTTTCAGTTCCCTTCTGTGACAAAGTGAGGCTACTCATCTAAGGAGCCGCCTTCCTCATTTTTATTCGCCTTAGACTTTCACAGGCAGGTAAAACCATAAATTCTTCAGCTGCTGAGAAAGCACTTCACCAGGCTTAGGGTTCTTTGGCAAATAACTGCTTACCTTGACCATGCAGAATGTCCTTTGGTAAAAATCTGCCCTTTCGTTTTTGTTATTTAGAAGAAGATGATCACTAATGGAATCTGCCAGGGCCTGAGTTTGGGTACCTTTTTTTGAAAGCACCGCACGTCTGCAGATCCTTGGGCAAAGCCCATTTGAGAGCTATGAGGGGACAGGGAAACCACTTGAACTGGATTCACCAAGAGGAAGGGAAGCTGGGGAGAATGGTCATGAGGGAGGGACTCTCAACAGATCCTTATCAGTTGTGTGCAGCAGGGTCACTCCTTAAGCATGAGTGACAGAGAAAGCTGGAAGAAAGCTGGGGGTCAGGGGCGGGGAAGAGGAAGGACCAAAGAACCTTACTGGAAAATACATGTTCTCTCTCAAACTAAAGAGGAAAGAGATAACCCCTGGAATATTATACTGAAGCCATTAGTAATTAATTTTCTCCCTCAGATGAGCGTCAGTCTTAGAAGACTTATACTCTTTGGTTAAGAATTCAGTAAAGCCTCAAATTGTTTTTAAGCCTTTGTTTATGTTAGTTGGGACTTACATTGCATGCCGATCATGCCAAGGACGGTGGGAAGACAGCCACACACCATGTAAAAGATCTGTTTCCCCAGCATCATCCAATATTCACAGGAGATCCTTTCTCTGGCCATGTGTTTTCTAGACGAGGCTCTCCAGGAAAACCTAGAGTTTCATTATGTAGCAACTCTGTGTGTATGTGTACATCATCCGTATTCCAACATCAGCCAGCCACCGAGCGTGAACCTTATCTCCGCTAAGTATTTGGATTCTGCGCAGGAAGAGCCCTCTTTTCCTGGAAAGGGTGGGACCTAATGATGCCATGTTGATATTGGTCAATCACACCTCATTCCTCTCTGGAAAAGAGTGGGGGTTGGGGGGACATAGAATGTACCTCCTTGTTCTAAATTACATGGTGTCTCTTCAAGGGAGGTCACTGGATTTATCCAATTCTTTGAAGAGGGCACATGTTTTAAAGGAAGAAGAACTACTGGAAAACGGGAGTCTTGGCCGCAGGTCATGGCTCTGCCCTGAACTAGCTGAGAAAACTTGGGTTTCACTTTCCTCATCTGCAAAATAAGACTTTGAAAAGCTGACATCAAATGTCCTGTTTCATTCTAAATTTTATCACTATATTGGATATTATTCAATTATATATTATGTAGCCGTGTTACCTAAATTGAAATTTGGTGACATGACATACATTAATGGTAGACTATATATAATGGAAGACAGTAGAAGTGTATGTTCCAGTGGTACTCACAAGTACTCGCTGGACAGTTTAAAACTACTATGAAATTCCTAGAGAGTAACTCTTTTGGGTCCATGTTTCAGAAGAGTGGAATGGGATGTCTTCTTTGCTTTTGATTTGGATTTTTAAAAAGTATACACAGTTCCACTAAATTTCATACAGCATAATCTATACATTTTTTTCTCAAACATTTATTATTCTTTCCAAACCCATTTGATTAGATAATATTTTCATGTTTTAAACAATAGATTTCTCTTTTTCATTTGTGATTGTAACAATAATTCACGATTATCCATTAGAATTATTTAAGGTTATTATGTTACTACAAATACAAATACCCATGAAACTTATTGTCCTAAAATATTGTCACATAAGGCTTTTTTCCAAAGGGGAGGTAGTTTAACAAGAGGGTCTTTACATGGCTATGGAAAATATTTGCAAGTTGAATATTCTCTTGTTTCTTCTTCTCACTAAGTGGTGGTACCTGTAGACACAGAGAGGGACAGGGCTACAGGTATTCATTTTGTGTTGGTTTGAAATAGCAGTAGTAAACACACTGAGTAAAATGTAAGACACAAAGGAAGAACTTGATAACTTTTAACTGAATAAATGAATAAGGTAATGGATACTGAGTTTTCTTCATATCCACCCGAATCCCACTAGGAAAGTAGATAAGATCCTGAAATGTAAGACAACATTTTCAGTTAAGTCATTGTGGCATGTATTAAGCACCTTAAGCTGTATGAAGAATTCACCATAACATTATTTCTATAGAGATAATTTAGGTAATTTTAGATAATTTAGTGTTAGATGAGGCTCCTTCCCAATTTTAGGGTATTTACTTACTAGAATAATGAAAACTATAAAGAAATGTCATGTCACTTCTGAGATATGAATCCTAAAGGGTTTCAGCATCTTTAAAGTACAGCTTACTCAAAAATGACTTGTCGTGGTTTTTGTTACCAGAAATATTATGTTTGCTTCACAAATAAACTGATACAAAAACTTAAGTAACATTTTTATTTTGACTATAGAATGTGAAGTGAGATATACTCACGTAAGAATGTTATTCATTAAATTAAAAGCATGATTACACATTTAAGTACCAACAAATTTTCAAGTAAAGGCCATGTATGTATACATTGTCTGTGTGTGTGTGTGTGTGTAGCTTAAAGAACAGTAGTAAGTCAAGTTGCATGTATCCATCATCTAAGTTAGGAAATAGAACCTGAACAATACCCAGGAAGCCCCCACATGCCTTGCCAGTCACATTCCCACCTACCCCACATCTCCCATGCCTTAGGTAACCACTTTCCTGAATCTTATTTTTCTAATCATTTCCTTACCTAAATAATCTTCTGGCTTAGAATGATTTTGATCTTTATATAAGTGAAGTAATATTGTGTGTTATTCTGTGACTTTTTTCTCTCAATATTAGGATGCTGATGTTCATAGATAAACATGGAGTTCATTCATTTCCAGTGCTGTTTCATCTTCGATTGCTTGACACAACTCACTTCATCTGTTCATTATCCTAATGAAAATATATTTTAAATTTGTTTCAAAATATGAAACATTCATTCATTCCATTTGAATCATTAAGAGAATGCTAAACTATTCCAAAAGTTTTTCATTAATTTTTGTTAGAATTATATTTGCCAAACAGTTCAACCAAATCTTTAAATACAGAGAAAAGAAATTAAAATCTCTATTTCTGTCACCTGTATCGTCCCAGCAAAATGGAACAGTGGCCTAGCCAAGCCTAGCCCATTTGCAATAAATTGTTCTCAGAAAGGAGGCCACAGTTTAATAATCTTATTTTCTGAGCCACTTACAGGCTTTTGCCCTCTTGTACAAAATCTTTTCCCATTAAGCAGACGTATTGGCAAGATTTTGTTACAGATACTGGCTTCCATGCACTTAGTGTTTCCTTTAATAGGTCTGGAATCATGCATAAGGTATGCAAACCTCGTGCTAGATTTGGTCACCAATAAAATCAGGCTTGCTCAATGGGGTGATTCAAGAGAAGGGCAGAGCAAATGAATACATAAACCACTCTCTCCCTAACAGCTAAACGTCCCCAAAAGTTCATTTCTTATGATAGGCAGGAAATCATTTGGCAAGTGTCTGCCTTGTGGAATAGCATCAGCCCGGAGAACTGACGATAGCTCAGTGACCCAGGCAGGGCGTTAGTTGACTCTGATGGAATAAAGAGGAAGAAAAAGGAAATTGGTTTTTTTTTTCTTTTTTAATGCATTTCTTTAAATACAACCTAAAATTTATATTTAAAAAAGGAAATTTAATGATCTAAATCTACAAATTGTCTCAGTGTTCAAGGTATATTAAAAAGCAATAGAAACTACATGTACACAGTCTCTGGGGAGTTGAACATTAAGGCCCAAAGTAGTTTTGATTTGTCTTAGGACTCCTGGATTTGAACCCAGAAATCAGCTCACCCGGACTCCCTTGCAATCATAGGTCGGATGATAGTTCGCTAATCAGAAGCATTCATTTGTTGCCACATCCTTAGCTCTATGGCAGCACATTCCACGTGGTAGGCACTGATCATTATCCTTTAAATGAATGAATTTGGGGGCCCTCGATAGATTGTTTGAGCTGGTACATTTTTGTGATGAGTTAGTATTGCAAGAGTGGGATTTGAATTCGATGTCATTGTATTTGAGGGAATGCCCTGTGTCTTCCTCCTGGAGAGACCGTTCCTGGTGTTAGCTGATTGAGGTCCTTGTGGGAAAATGAGGGCAGGGACACAGCACATGCCTGACACGGGCATCATAGCCCACCCATTCTACCATGACGACTGGGAGAGGATACAGTGGAAAAATACAAGGTACTCTGAGACTCTTGTTGAGTTTAACAGGTTTCTGTTGAGTTGACCGACTAGATTATATATTGAAAATTCATTGTTGTTGACGACGATGACAACAATGATGGTTAGAAGATGGATGCCAATATTTCTCTAAAAGCACTGTGGCTTTCTTATCGTTAAGATTTAAAAGGTTCCTAACAAGCCCCTACAAGGCCCAGTAAGATAAGTCCTATCTCACCTTCCCAGCTTCATGCAGCGTTATTCTTCTGGCAGACTCGGCGGAAACACGCGTGGGGCTCTGTGGAATAGTGCCCCTGTCACTTTCTGATCCAGGTCCTCTGCAGACGTACATTGTTCTGTTTGAAACTCTTCTGAGCCCTCAGGATAAACTACTACTAATCCAGATTTTAGCACGGAAGTGACTTCAGAGATGTCCTAAAGCCTCTACCCATACCTCTCCCTCAGCGATCCCTTCAGTGTAATGGGATGATTGGGTAGCTGGTTGTTCAGCCTGAATCTCTTCTTTTGGGGTGTCTGCTTCATTAGTCAGGTATCCGGCTGGTTCGCCTCTGAATTTGCAAGCCTTTTCCAGAGAGTGTGGCGAGTAGTGGTGCTCCAGAAATGTTTGCTGAAGCAAGCCGTGCTGAACGAATCATCACAAGTTCGGCTAAAACTCTGTTTTCTTTTTCTCTGTAGCTGGGAAGTTATCAATTCCAAACCAGATGAAAGACCGAGGCTCAGCCACTGTATTGCAGAATCATGGATGAATTTCAGCATATTTCTTCAAGAAATGTCTCTTTTTAAACAGCAGAGCCCCGGCAAGGCAAGTTTTCCAGTATAGGTGAAAAGTTTTCCAGTATTAGTGTGTGTGCCTTAAAATGTGCAATCAATCGGAAACAAATGAATTAACCTCTTTTGTCAGGTTGTAAGGGTTCTCCAGTCCTGGATACAATATGCTAAGAGCACATGCCATGAAGCTGATATTAGCAAGGTTCAGAAACATCAGTGTGTTAGCACTAGAACACCCTCAACCTTATATTTTGAAATTGGAATAATTTTCTATTTTATACATATTTATCTAACTCATTAACAAAAATGAATGTTGACTGGTCTTATCGGCCAGACCAAGGAGAAAAAAATATATTATTAAGAACTTCAGTTTAAAAGCAGACACAGAGAGAAAAAAACCAGACATATAATTACAGAGAACAAACTGGTGGTTGCCAGAGAAAAGAGGGGCAGGGGGTGGGCAAAATAGGTGAAAGGGATTAAAAAGTACCAACTTGCGGTAATGAAACTCACCACTATGTTGTACACCTGAAACTAATATAACATTATATGTCAACTATTCAGTTTAAAAAGTGAGTAAGTCATAGAGATGTAAAGTACAGCATAAGGAATGTAGTCAGTAATATATTAACTACGTAGGTGATGACAAGTGACTAGACTTGTCATCATTTCATGATGTATGTAAATGTCGAATCGCTATGCTGTACACTGAAATTCATGTAATATTATATGTCAGTTATAGTCCAATAAAAAATTTCAGTTTGTATTATTTAGGCCGGTTCTAAATTCAGAAGGAGATGAACATACAGTCCTTTGAGGATGCTTTTGGAGATAATCAAGTCTCCCTTTTAGCCTAAACAGTAGAGATTCTTGGTTTATTTAAGACTTATTTGATTTATGAAAGAAAACTTTTGGCAGAGACAGTCATAGGGTTGATATAAATGGAATGAGTATTTTTCCAGTTAAGATGCAAACCCCTGGGGAGAAGGTTCAAAAGTGGTTTGGAAGGGATTTCGTGGTGCACACCTTCGGAGTACTGGGATGTGTAGAGGCAGCTTCAGCTGTGATGGTGAGAGCATGGGTTTAAGGGCAGAGCCATCAACAGAACCTTTCCCTTCTATGTCTGTGTTCAAGTTGCTTGAACCTCCACCTGTAGTTGGAAGGAAAAGCCTAGGAATGCCGGCATTGAGAAATCCTAGCAGTTGTACCATGTACGGGCAATCTCTTAACTTCAGTAGTATTGAATAATAGAACTATGCTTAGACATATTTCGAGCATATTAAAGTGGCAGCGTTGTATATGCATGGATTTTTTTAATCACTGGAGGTAATTCTTAGAATAGATACCCATATGGTGGAGAGGGAGAGTTGCATTTTTGATGCCTATTTTTCTGAAATGACTAAACACATTTTTAGAAGATTCTGAACTTAAAACGTGTGCATTGGATTGCATTAATGTGCTCTTAACTCTCTTAAGTCAGTTGGCCTAATACGATGATGTTACAAATTTAGTGGATAATATGAAATCTCTTTCTGAAACTGAATTCTGCATATGGTAATGCTTTCATAGACTTATTCTTTCAACTTTTAAGGTCTTTCCTCTTCCATTTTGCTATTAGAATCCCATTTTCTTCAAGGGCCTCGCTGTTTCAGAAACAGCTCTTAATTCTGTTGAATAAGCTCATTTGCTCTCCTTTGACTAATTTATTAACCCAAATGCCAAGGAATGGAAAATCAAAGTTAATGTGAATTTTAGACTCCCCTCAGTGTTAATCAGTTACTGATCTGTGTTATGTATCCTTTCCTTGTATGATTTTTTGAAATTCCCTTAATTTTCTTTGCTTCCCAGTTAAATACCATAATTTAAAGATAAATCAAAAGAAGAAAGATAGTTTATTTTTAAGACTAGGGTATGGAAAACACGTGAAGGCTTTATAGAAGCATTTTTGTCATGATGTTTAAATTTGTTAGAACAACCAAGATTTTTTTGGTCATAACTGACAGAGAGAAGGAAATTAAGCACATTTCACTTCAGGAATTTCATTTCATTCCCAGTTGGATTCTAAGTGACCTAGAAATGGGGTCAGTTCGAGACATGGATATGGTTGGGAAGGAAGATAATAATGGCCAGTCAGTTCATCCCAGCTGCTTATCAGCTGTGCAAATTATATTTATATAAGTGCCTCTAATTTCTGTGATATGTTTGCTGTGTTTATGAATTTTGATGATCTTATAGAAGTAGTTTGAACTTGCAAGTTTATTTACCAAGTCTGCATTATTTCCAGTGACTGATCCTGAGTGAAAAAAGTTTCTGGGGACATACTACTTTTCAGTTCTCTTGCATCTGGCAGTAATATAGCCACAGGGATGATTAATGGGAGATGTTCTCAGTGCCAGAAACGAGCTTCTGGAACCTCAAAATGATTATTACTAAGTGTAAAAGTGGCCTGAGGCTGGGTGAACACAGCAGTCATTAGTCAGACCCAAGTACAAAAGAACACGTTTTGAAAAACATTTGCCAGAACGTGACAGATCACATATAGATAAATAATTGGGTGTATCCTGTGCTCTAATGTGTCTTGGAGTTCTGTATAACTGTCACATGTTGTTTCTATTATTTCTAGTTTTGTCTCCTGGTCTGCAGTGTATGCACATTTTTTACAGTCTTGGGAAGTTACATTCCTGGGGTTATACTCAGCTATCTACTGTGTAAGTATAGTAGAACATTCGGTTAATTTATGTGATGCATATGGTATCATTTATTGGTCAACAAGACCTTCCATAGTTTGGAAGAGGAGGGATGAGTTTTTTATTATAAACCACATTGATCATTCTTTAATTTCCTTTTGTACAAAGTTTCTCCTTTTCCTAGAGACGTGTTTACATCTTAAACATGGAAGAATAGCTGTCAGAAGGCAGGGTTGGTTATGAGTGATTTAATTTTGTTATGTCAATAAAACTATAAATAAGCTCTACTTCCCACCTGCGCCACTATCTACCNTAAAGCCACAATGTGATACCATCACACCCTCACCCAATGGTGAAAATTGAAACTACTGACCATATTAAGTATTAGCAAGGATACACAGCAACTAGAAATCCTCCCATACTGTTAGTGGGTAGGTGACAGTACAACCACTTTGGATAACAATTTGGCAGTTTCTTAATTTTTTTCAATTTTTAATATTTAATTGTTTTATTTATTTCTGAGAAAGAGAGAGACAGCGGGAGCAGGGGAGGGTCAGAGAGAGAGGGAGACACAGAATCTGAAGCAGGCTCCAGGATCGGAGCTGTCAGCACAGAGCCCGATACAGGGATTGAACCCCTGAACCATGAGGTCATGACCTGAGGTGAAGCTGGACACTTAACTGACTGAGCCACCAGGTGCCCCTGGCAGTTTCTTAAAAACCGTACATGCTGCAGCTGTTCCACAGCCAGGTACTTACCCAGGAGAAATGAAAGTATACACTTACACAAAAACTTGTATACACATGTTCATAGCACCTGCGTTTGTAGTAGCCCAAACTGGAACACAGTCCATACATCCATCCATAGACGTATGGGTAAACAGCCTGTGGTATATCCATTCAGTGACTACTCAGCACTAACATGTTGATGTATGCAACAATCTGAATAAATCTCAAAATAATTAGATTGGAAAAAGTCAGATAAAAAAGAACATATACCGTCTGATTCCACTTATACATATTCACACTAATCTTTAGTGGCAAAGCGCACAAATGCTTGCCTAGGGATGAAGTAGGAAAGGCAGGGGAGAAGGGTTAATAGGAAGATGAAGAAACTTTAGGGGCTGATGGGTATGTTCACTATCTTCATGGTGGAGATGGTTTCTTAGCTGTATGCATATCTCAAAACTTCTCCAACTTGTATACTTAAAAAATGTACAATTTATTGTATGTCAAATATAGCTCCAAAATGCTGTAAAAAAGAAAAAAAGTATAGCTTTGAGCTTTTCTTGGAAACTATGATCTGGTGCTGCCACCTTGAGATGGCACAGGCACTCTCCATGTAACTAACTCATATTCCCTATTTTTCCTACACTAGCTTTTAAAATATACATATACTTCCTTGGCTTCTTCTAGTGATATTTGAGTTTGCAGCTGCTCTTTAAAAGGTAAATGGGCACATTTTCTAACAACAACAAAGAAATAAACACCAGGGAATACAGTGCATTCACTGTGTCAATCTTCATTTCTTTTTGTATTCCTAATGGATAGTACCCATGGCAGATAATCCAAGCTCACATCCGTTCTCCCACACGGAACTCATGTAAATATCAGCCCTTGATCTGCCTTGTTTAGGGAGTAAAGGAGGAAAGAGCCAGGAAAGGAGAGTCTGATGTGGGCAAAGCATTATTCAGGTGGTTGACATTGGCCTCATTTATCGCTTCAAAAACCCTAACAGATAATATTATTATCCCCAAATTACTGATGAGAGGCTAATAGATCATAACTTTCCTATGGCTTATTTAACAAATAAGTAGAATGGAGATTTTAATCTAGGACTGTTGATAAGAAAGCATGTAATCTTTGTGTCAATGTTGAGGCTGAAAGAATTGAAAGGAGGAAGATGCTATAATAGCAAGTCTTTGAAAACAATGACCTTAAGCAGTATGTGTGTGTGCGCGCGCGCGCTCGTGCGGGAGAAGATGTTTTCATTGTGGGAGGAAGAACAGAAATTATGAACTTCACAGAAGCATTTCTCTAAGAAAAACACTTGTCTTTGACAGGAAGGGAACTGAAATATTTTTGCGAAATACGAAGCTGTAGCCTTTTGAAAGGAAGGCCATCTTACCTATGTTCTCTTCCCTCTTCTGTTTCAGTACTGTGTGCATTTTTGTGTCCACTGTTTAAGTGTAATGATATTGGACAAAAAATATATAGCAAAATCAAGTCATTTCTGCTGAAACTAGATTTTGGAATTGGAGAGTATATTAATCAGAAGAAACGTAAGAGATCTGGTAGGTAAAGTTTGAATTTTAGATACCATCCATGGAATGAGACATCAGCTGGCTATTTATTATGAAATCACTTTTAATACATTTCGAGGCTCTTTTAGCCTTTTATTGCATATTATTATGGAAGCTAATCCCCCCCAAAGTAATATAGCCTTTGCCTATTTAGGCTTTTATTCTTTTCTCAAACATACAAGAAATGGACTTTTTAAATCCAAATTGTCAGGGGAAGGAGAAAAGGATTCAATAATTCTGCATTTTCTATTTATGATTTCTTTTGTTTAAGCTCTTTTCTTTTGGGGTGGACTATTGCAAATACAAAAAGCCAACATTAGGGCTGTGAGCGTGGGAGCCGGGTAAGGGGAGGGAGAGAACAAGGGGAGGAAAAGAAAACAGAGGAAAAATGAACGTGATCATTATTCACTACTGAACTTGGCCTGTGATGTTATAGATTCTCAGACTATCGCAGGCATCAGAACCACCTCGAGTGATTATTAAAGCATAGATTTCCAGGCCCCACCCCACAGTTTCTGATTCAGTTAGTGGAGGGCGGGGCCTGAGAATGTGCATTTCTAAAAAGTTCCATCAGATCAGTGCTGCTGATGCTACTGGTTCAGGTAGCACACTAGGGGACCCACTATATGGACCACTGTCCTTGGAAATCAAACTTCTGCAAATACGTTGTGAGCAAATATTTAATTATATGGAAGCATTGGAGACCATGAGGAACGTGGGGTCAGGATATCACTCTATAATGAGTGAAATATACTACGTCTAGGAAACTGAAAGCCTCTAAATTTTCTCTCAACAGAAGCAGATAAAGAAAAAAGCCAGAAAGACGACAGTGAATTAGACCTTTCAGCTCTTTGTCCTAAGGTATTTTTTTGTTTGTTTAGTTTTCAGTTTGTTCCTGGGTGGTTTGGCTGTAAATTTACTTACATGCCTTAAAGCTGAATGATTTTCTTAATAGACTCCTCTTCTTTCATCTAAGATGATTAAACCATTTCAGAAGGAAAATGACTCATCTGGGTTTTATTATTCTGACATTTTGGTGTTCGCATGGCGTTTTCAAAAGATTTCTGTCTGAAGTTTAAAACGTGCCACTGCTATTTATATTAACACAGATTAGCCTCACGGTTGCTGCGAAAGAGCTGTCCGTGTCTGACACAGATGTGTCTGAGGTCTCCTGGACTGACAATGGGACCTTCAACCTTTCAGAAGGATACACTCCACAGACGGACACTTCGGATGGTATGCTCACATCTCTACATGCTCTTCTTCTTTTTTTTTTTTTATTAGCACATACAAAACTGTTTACCTCTGCTAGCGGCTGAATGGACAAACAAAATCTGGAACACGTAGACAGTGGAGTATCGCTTGGCTATAAAAACAAAGTAGTGACACATGCCACAAGATGGATGAACCTTGAAAACATTATGCTATGTGAAAGAAGCCAGATGCACCAGTCCACGTATTGTAGAAGTCCATTTATAGGAAACGTCCAGGGTGGACAAATCCATGTGGACAGAAAATAGATTAGTGGCTGCCAGGGGCTGGGAGAAGGAAGAAAGGTGACTGGTAATTAGTATGGGTTTTTTGTAACGATGTAAATGTTCTGGAATTAGACAGTGGTGATGGTTGTACAGCTTTGTGAATATATTAAAAGCCACTGATTTGTACACTTTAAGTTTTTTTAATGTTTTGTTTGTTTGTTTATTTTTGAGAGAGAGAGGCAGACAGCGTGAGCAGGGGAGGGCCAGAGAGAGAGGGAGACACAGAATCAGAAGCGGGCTGCAGGCTCTGAGCTGTCAGCACAGAGCCCGACATGGGGCTTGAACCCATGAACCGTGAGATCATGACCCGAGCCGAAGTCAGACGCTTAACTGACCGAGCCACCCAGACGCCCCTGATTTGTACACTTTACAAGGGCCAATTTTATGATATATGAATCGTACCTCAAAAGCTGTTCCTTTTTTAAAAGTATGAGAAAAAATCTAAGCTGGTCACTATCCAAATCTGCCTTCATTTTCAAAACAAACAAATAACTGACAGTGAAAACAATTACCTTCTTTAGTGTCTGGTGGCACTGTGGACAGCAACAGAGCAAGGAGGGGAAGAGAGACTTTCATCCCATGTATCCAGGGCTAGTCCTCATTACAGAGGATTAAAGTGTGGAGGACAGGTTCCCCAAATCTGAAGCTGACCCCACGGTTTCTCGTGGTTTACTTCAAAGTTAGTTAAAAAAAAAACAAGCTTTCTTTTTTTTTTTTATAATTAGGATAAATATAGTTTAAAACAGAGAGATCATCTTGTGCAGTAAGTTAACTTTTTCTAGTCTCATTGGATTATTTCAAGTCATTTTACCCATATACTGAATATGAGAGTAAAATGGAAGATTATGAATTGTTCTATATGTGTTTTTCCAAGCAAGAACCTACTTTCTTTCTCTAGTGGAAGAAGGGAGGCCATATGGTGTTTGAAAAAAGACAGCTTTGGAGATTAGGACACCCAAGCGTAGTCTTGCCTTTGTCATTAGCTAACTGTATGACCTTGAACAGGCGACATAATTTCTGTGGACCTCAATTTTCTCACCTTTCAAGTGTATTAGAACACTCATGGGGTGCCTGGCTGGCTTAGTTCGTAGAGCAGGCGACTCTTGGTCATGGGGTCATGAATTTAAAGCCCACATTGGGCTCAAGGCCTACTGAGAAAAAAAAGAAAAGGAACACTCAGCTGTACAAGCCCTACATATCAAGATGAGGATAACAAACCCATTGTTCTTAAGCATTCTCTCTCAGACTTACACAGCAAAAGGGGCAGCAGTAATGCAGCCCACAATGAAGGCTTTAATTAAATTGAAGACTTCAAGTCACTATTATAAAGAGTTAACCATTATACTGAAAGATTTTCTATGGAAAGTGAAAGACAATAAAATCACTGCTTGTTAATCTGACATTGCTTTCAAATGTCCCAAATCTTAAATGATTCTATATATATTCAGGACACGAGTCTGGCTGGTAAACAGGGTATGGTCACTTTCAGCTATATTTATGGAAAGCAAAATGTTTCCATAAGGTCTTAGGCTGAATATGGGATAGAAGGAGCAATACTTTGTTTGAATTCGTTGCTTTAAACAAACATCGGTTACAGATGCTGAGATAGGTCTCCATAGATGAAAATGGTGGGGCAGGATAATACTCTCCATCATGCATATCCACATTGGCTTAAAGCTAATACTGGGGCAGGATGAAATTTTTGTTTATGATGAACATTTCAACTCTAGTTCATACACACAATGGAATATTACTCAGCCATTAACAAGAATGAAATCTTGCCATTTGCAACAATGTGCATGGAGTTGGAGAGTATTATGCTAAGCAAAATAAATTGGTCAGAGAAAGACAAATACCATATGATTTCACACACACATGGAATTTAAGAAACAAAACAAATGAACAAAGGGGAAAAATGAGGGAGAGAGGCTAGTCAAAAATTAGACTCTTAAAATAGAGAACAGGGGTGCCTGGATGGCTCAGTCAGTTGAGCATCCGATTCTTGATTTTGGCTAGGGTCGTGATCCTAGCTAGGGTCCTGGGACCAAGCCCCACTTCTAGCTCCAGGTTGAGCAAGAAGACTGCTTGGGATTCATTCTCTCTCTCCCCGCTCCCCCCCACCCCCACTCACACTTGCTCTTTCTGTCTCTCTTTCTCAATTAAAAAAAAAAAAATAGAGAACAAACTGATGGTTACCAGAGGGATTAAGGAGGGCACTTGTGATGCGCACTGGGTGTCATATATTAAGTGCTGAATCACTATATTGTATACCTGAAACTAATACATTGTATGCTAACTCATTGGGATTTATATAAAAACTTAAAAAAACTTCAGTCAGAGCCTCAAGCCAACATCAAGTTGAATATTAAGTCATTACATATACTGGTTTGTACTTAAGAGGAAAACTAAAGACATGGGGGGACATGTGGAATTTGTGTACTTGTAGAGAGATGGTGTCCCAGATTTGAAAGGGGTCCAGTATATGGTTAAGTCGATTTAAGCTGAACCAGGAGGCTAGATGAATGCCAGGTTTGCCTAGAGTGTTGGATTAACATCAGTGTATCTTTTAGACAGTTCTTTCATTTCGTTTTCATCACGGTGCTCAAGCATGAACTTCTGTTACACATTCCACAGATCTTGACCGGCCTAGCGAAGAAGTTTTCTCTCGAGACCTTTCCGATTTTCCATCTGTAGAAAATGGCATGGGAACAAATGATGAAGATGAATTCAGCCTCGGCTTGCCCACTGAGCTCAGGAGAAAAAAGGAGCAGTTGGACAGTGGTCCCAGAGCAAGCAAAGAGAGGCAGTCAGCCGCTGGTCTCACCCTTCCTCTGAGCAGTGACCAAACCTTTCACTTGATGCGTAACCTGGCCGGGGACGCCATTACGGCTGCGGTGACTGCTGCCATCAAAGAGCAGTTAGAGGGCGCCGCGCAGCAAGTGCTCTCTCAGGCTGCCCCCAGCCCAGGAGAGGACACAGACACTGAAGAAGGTGATGACTTTGAACTACTTGACCAGTCAGAGCTTGATCAAATTGAGAGTGAATTGGGACTTGCACAAGACCAGGAAGCAGAAGCACAGCAAAATAAGAAGCCTTCGGGCTTCCTTTCAAATCTACTCGGAGGAGGCCATTAGTCTGGGAATCAACTGGTTCAACACAGCACAGATATAACTACCAAAAAATTACAAACCATGCAAAAAAAAAAAAAAAAAAAAAAAAAAAAAAAAGAAGAAAAAAGGAAAAAAATTTTTTTGAACTGTGAGCTTTAACTGATTACTTCAGATTTTTTTCTTATTTTCCCTTCTGCAGTGAATTAATTGGATATATATCAGCTGATACTGATAGACTGATATTTCCTATAGTTATTTTTATGTAACAGGCATGGAAATGAACTTTATATACATATATATACATACTGTGTTGTCAGAGATAAATATTAGAGGTTGTTTTTAAAGCAAAACACCAAATTATTGAGATCCTCCTCCAAGTATTCCTTATTTTTTCTTTACAATTCATTTTTTAGGCATGCAAAAACTTTAACTCACTGAAATATTAACAATTAGTTGGTGAATACATGCAGTATCAGTTCCTTTGTTACCGATACTTGGAAACAGTTAAAAATTTTGGTAGATTCTGAGGTGAAAAACCAAAAATGATTACGGGATCTTTAGGTGGAGGACTTGGGAAATATTATCAAAATTAATTTCTTAGGAAAAATTTTAAAAACATATTTAACTACTTTGGATAGGCTGATACATTTCCATGTTATTTCTGCAGTTATAGACTTAGGCTTACCTATAAATGGCATGCTCCATGGATTCCCAGCTCTGGTCTTGCAGATGGTGGATTAACCCATAGAAAGCAAGTAATTATATATCACGTAGACAGTGGTTTTGATGTAAACAGAGATTGGGCTGTTTTGTTATTCAACTGTCATATATTTGTAATAGAGATGTTATGAAGTGCAGATCTATTCTGCCTGCTCAGACCTAAGTTAAACCCTCATCTTTCATATTATGTCATAGGAAAAAGTCTCTTAAAATTGTGAAATTAGTTCCTGAGATGTTCTATGGGTGATGTTGTCCTCAGCAGTAGAGAAACAATAACTGTTTTCGTAGTCTGTATCAGAGTCTCCTAAAGGAGAGAAATTTGCTCGGCTTTTAGGTGTATTTATTTGCTCTTGAAGTCTAAATATGTAACCTGTTTCTTACTGGGAAGCTAGAATGTATTTTTCCTTTATCTTAAACTTTTTAGATCACCTTTAAATAACCAAATTTGACTTACGTGTTTAACAAAAGACTTAGCAGAAATCAAGCTCATTTTGTTTTTGTGATATAAACTTTAAATAGCGTTGAGGGACCATGTCAGCCAACTACCAACAATCCCTTCAATCTTCAGGTACAGCTGGCATTTATACAGATGCATGCAGACATCGCAGACCCTCAGAAAGGAAGGATAATCCAAGAATATAGGACATCTGTGGTCTCTTCCCTTCATTTTATCCCTTTCCTTGTATTTCTCAAGACTACAGGTAATCTGATGTTTTAATGTAGCATCTCTTATTTATTTTTTTCTTTCTGAGGTATTAAAATATCTAGACTGAATTTTGCCAAATGTTAAAGGGGGAAAAGTTACCAAGGACTTTGAACACTTGCTTTTTGTGATTGACTATGCTTATATGTCATTAGTGCCTCATGACTGTGTTTGATGTCCTTTATTGATACAAAGTGAGCCTGTGCCTTCATTATCTTGCCCATTTTGGTACAAATGGAAACCTGGTGTTAGATCTATGAACTGTGTGGGTTAGGGAGGAAGATACCTGAATTCTATTCAGTATAAGTTTCTGGACACAAAGAAAAATACAGTCACATATTTATAAAATAGTTGTCACCAGGATTCTTTTTTTTTTTTTTAATTTTTAATGTGCATGTTTCTGCATTTAAAACATATTCTTGGCCATGAAATGTACAGATCATTTCAGTTTCTTCACTGCAGGGAACACAAGAAGCTGATCCAAGTAATTAAAACATGTTGAAAGTCACTGGACAAGCTTACAAGAAGATAAACTCAAGAGTTGGTGGTATGAACAATAAAGATAGGATCAAATATTATAAACTACACATTAAAAGGGATTTGGGGACAGCAAGGTTGGTAAGGTAGAAAAATGTGTAATTAGTACTGTCGAGAAGACATACTAGCTCTCTATGGATAGCAGCATAGCCATACATGTACTTCGACATTATTTATTCAAGAACATAAGTGATTACAAATTCACAGTTAGTACTCTTTGATAATGGTACTCAATTCAGACAAACAGGGATGCTGAAGGTGTGTGTGTGTCTGTGTGTCTGTGTGTGTGTAGTGGGAGATGTATTTCTGGTTTCAAGATACAGTAACAAGAAACCCTGGTGATTGATCCAGTACTCTGGGAACTACTTATCCCTTACCATGAGTATTTATGGGTTCATTAAAAGGTGAAACATGGGGTTTTTTTTAATTGAAAGGAGTTCTAGAAAAATGTTTTGCTCTCTTCCTGTAGAAAATGATGAGCAAAACCAGATAATGGGAATAACATACATTGGTCATGCATTTTGACCTGAAACAATAAAGCTGGGCTCAAGAAGTTTAAGCTTGCTTTGGAAGGTCAATCCAGGCTTAAAAGTGTTTATATTCTCATTCTGAATCATCTTTGCTTTTTCTTACCCTAAAAATCTTTAAAAGTGATTTTTAAAAACTGCTCCCCTTCTGGTAAAGTAGAATATTAGGAAAAGAAACATTTATAAGGCTTTGCTAATGGCAAACATCCTTAACATATTTAGGAATGTCACTCTTATCTTTGAAATAAATGCAACTTTTTTCATTAAAAAAATGGCAAATTCCAGTGTACTACTGATTTTAGTAACAACTGTATCTACAGTTAAGAACAAAGTGACTTAAATATTTTTCTTTTCTGTTTATAATTTTGGTTGATGTAGTTCTTTACATTGCTCCAGCTATATTAGTTACAAGATAGGAAATTATTCTGAAAACCCTTACTAAACTGTTGTCATAGGTCATTTGGATCATGATGAAGCTAGAAAGTCTCAGTACTATATTTTTGTGTTTTATTCCTCCATTTCCACTGCAGCATTTAAGTCAGGATGAGAGGTCATTAATATGAGTTCTAGCTCTGGCCACCTAAGGTACAATGTCAAAGTCACATAACATCCCCAAACTACCACTTCAGTTTCCTCAGACATAAAATTTGGAAGCTAATTATTCTCATACGAGGATGTTTTTAGACTGAATGGAAAAACGTGTCTGAAACATTTTCAGGGGAAAAAAGGCTAAATAAAACCAAAACAGTGATGTTTTTTCCTGCCTGTGTTTCAACTATGCCATCTTTTCAAACATTAAAACAAAGTCAATCAATTATCTTCTCATAAGAAAACTCTAAAGTTCTTTCAGTGAGACTGGCACTATATTGGCCTCATAATCCAATAAATGCTATGGAATAAAAAGATGAAAAGTGTTGCAAAAATGTATATTTTTTCCGTTGACTCTAGACCATGTGTGAGATTCTACACTAGTCATTTTTAATGGATCTTACACTGGGAGACTCCAAGTCAGTCATATAACATTTGCGCCTGTTTCCTTCATCTATGAAATTAGCACCTGCATCTCATAGTGTATAATTGTCTAAGATGGGGGTTGGCAAACTATGGCCTATGGGCCAAATCTGGCCTGCCACTGTTTTTGCATGGAATAGCAACTAAGAATGATTAAAAATTTTTTTTTAAATAGTTAAAAATCCAAAGAATAGTTCATGATGTAAGAGGAATAGTTTACAATGTATAAAATATATGAAATTCAAAATTCAGTGTCCATATATACGGTTTTGTTAGAACACAACAACATTCATTTATGAACTGCCTGTGGCTGCTTTTATGCTAAAGAGAAAAGTTGAATAGTTGTGGCAGAGAAAAGTTTTAGGCCTACAAAGCCTAAAATATTTACTATCTTGCCCTTTAAATAAAGACTTGCCAAACTTTGGCCTAATACATAGAAGATACTCAGTTATAGTTAGAATCATGTGTAATCCTCATCACTCTACAATTAAGTAGCAGTAAGACCATTTTTCAGAAGGACAAGGTTAGACAAGTTATCCAGTCACTTAGCAAGTAAGGGGGAAAGCCAGTTTGACCCCAAAGCCTATTCTCTTTCCAATATGTCAGAGTATCTAATATTTTTTAATACATTAAGAAACTTTTTAAGTAGGTTAGCAGAATTTTACTAAATATTAAATATTAAAGAATACTTTTATTTTATTTAGATTATTTTTTCTTTTTTCAAAGAATCCAGAAACTAGCTGATCTTTACTTATTTTAAATGCTCTGATAATCCAAGGTTTCTCAATTCTTTAAGAATATCTCAATTCTTTGTTAATTTAAGAACAGCATATCTAGATATCAAAAAAAAAAAACCCAAGAGGTAGTAAAATGTTTTAAAATTGTTTACTGAGAATCATAATTCTTAACATTTTTATAAACGCAAAATTCATAGAAATTGTAAAACCATTTAGTAAATGTTTTTATATTTTTTGTTACCACCCAAAAACCAATTCCAAACAACCCAATCCCCTTTAATTTTCCTTTTAAAAATCAAGTAGCTAATGCAATATGGGTATGTGAAAAGTAGTAAGCCTGTCACAAGAGAATGCTGCATATCATTACCAGTATCTCAATTGTCTTGAAGATAAACCTATTACCTCTTACTTTAAATTTTGTAATTATATCAAAAATCAACATCCCAACATTTTCCAGCATTGAAAAGGAAGCATATCTTCGTGGATACTGTCACTTTACAGTGTGTAACATAACCTCAGAAGTTTGGCAATTATGTGAACTATCTTAAGAACTATGTCACACTATCCAGAAAGAATTCTAATTTTTAAGATTTTTCAAATCTAAAATATTTTATGTGGGCAGTCTCAGTTTAAATTCTTCAGTAAACTGACTCGGTAAGAAACATTTTGTATAGCATTGGCAGCAGAGATCAGACACATTAACATAATTCTCTGAATATACTGCAGTGAAGTTCAATGCGAGGTCTCTTGGTCAGTCATCTTGCATCTACCAAGGAGCTACTGGCTATAGACCTGTTCCTTTCTAGTATTTTTCCAATCAATTCCAGATACTCCTTCTGGATCTCAAGGCCCACTTCTATTCCTGATGCCCATATAAACTGAAACACTTTTTTTGAGTCTCTACTGTTTACCAGACGAAGACAGAATTCAGCAGCGCTTTACCCAATACCTTAATCCTGTCTAGTCTTATTTTCTCTTAATTACCTTCACCCAAACTAGCCTTATATTCTTCCTAAATATGTCCCTTATTTTCCTTCCTCCACAGTATTTCCTCTACCTTCCCCCTCCCTTCTCGAATTGCAGATGAAGTCCTCAAGCTTTCCCCTCCAAGACCCATCTGAAATGTCAGCTCCTTAATGAAAACTCTTCTCTCTCTCTAATCGGATGAGATTTCTCTATTCTAAATACCCACTGCCCCTTTATACTGTTGTATGTGACCCAGTCTTTAATGTGTTCTGTATTTCTTACCATTCCTATCAAATTGTAAGAAACTCCTTGAGAGGAGGGATGTCTTAATGTAGAACTAGTAGAATATCTTAAAGGATAGTGTGATGTGATTTTTAATAAGTATACATTTGGTCTTTGTCCATTCCTGGCATAGAGCTCACAAAAACCCCAAGTGTTAATAGGATAACAGTGGTTTTGGTTATGTTAATGAGGTGATTTTTGGAAAGCCCCTAGATGACCTAAGGATGAGAGCTGGTTGCTTGGGGAACCAACCACGTGATGAGAGGTTTGCAGTTTTCAGTTCCAACCCCTCACACTGCTGGGGAGGAGAACGGAGCTGGATATTGAGTTCAATCACCAAAGATTTAATCAATCATCCCTATGTAATGAAACTTCCATAAAACCCCAAAAGGATGGGAGGGTTCAGAGAGCTTTTAGGCTGTTGGACCAGAACAAATCCATGTGTCAGATGGGTGGTGCACCCTAAACTCCATGGACACAGAAGCTCCTATGTTTGGGACCATTCTGGACCTCACCCTATGTAGCTCTTCATCTGGACTTTCATCTGTATCCTTGAATATCCTTTGTCATAAGCCAGCAATCTAGTAAGTAAGCTGGTTGCCTGAGTTCCGTGAGCTACTCCAGCAAATTAATCAAACCAGAGAGGGTTGACCAACTTTTAGCCAGTTGGTCAGAAGCACAGGTAACAACCTGGGCTTGCCATTGGCATCTAAAGTGGGGTCAGTCACGTGGGACGGAGCCCTTAACCTGTGGGATCTGATGCTGCCTCCAGGTAGACAGTGTCAGAGTTGAGTTGACTTGTAGGACTCCCAGCCTGCGTCTGAGAGTTCTCTGGTGATGTGGAAAAAACACACATATTAGAGATCGGTAGTACGGGGGAGAGGTAATGGGAGATGCTGAAAGCCAGGCAGAAGAATTTAAATGGCATTCCTCGGACAACAGATGAGCATTCTTGAACACAAAAAGTGACAAATCAGGAAAAAAAATGGCTTAGGAAAAGGACTCTGATTATCTGTGTCTACTGCAGTGTAGACTAAAAAGACAGAGTAAGGCTATCTAGGAGATGGCAGAGGAAGAGCAGTACATTGGAAAGTGAGTGTAGTAGAGAAAACAACACACCTTGGAAGAGGAAAGGTGAAGAGGGTTTGAGCTTTACTGTTCAAGGATGCTGAAATGGGTTGTGGGCATGAAAACGGATTGGAGGAGGCAGGCAGGAAACCACATGTGAAGAATGAACAGATGCCGGAAGAACCATAGAAGAATGAAGAGTAAAACCACGTTCTTTATATGCCATCTTTTGCTTTATTTTTTAGAGAAGCTTGAAAATATACAGTGTTTTTGCTTATCCCCATTGATGACTAGTACTAGGTAACATTTCCGAAAGTGGGCATCTTGTCCCGAGGGCTTAACTATTTTAAAAGATTTTGATCATCTGAAAAGCAAGTTTGCTGGAATAAAAGTCACCATCAGACAACTTCCGCAGTAAAAAATTCATTTAACAAATGCTGAACAATCGATGTGCCAGCACTGTTCTAACACTGGGTACAGAGCCCGGTTGACAGGAGTCCGGTCTGCTCAGGATGGTTGGGTTTCCTGGGACACAGGCCTTCAAATGTTAAAACTGGGAAATCAGTGGCAAACGACAAACATGAGTGGTAGCCAATCTCCCGTCACGGTCCTCAGACACCCTCTTCATGACCTTCCCAAGTAATGACACACTGTGGAAGTGACTGTGTGTGACTTCCATGAAAGTCATAGTGGCTTCCACTTTGCTCTTTCTGGAGAAGCCAACTGCCATGTCATGAGGACGACCAAGTGGCCCTCCAGAAACGTCCACCTGGTAAGGAACCAAAACCTCTGGCTCTCAGCATATTAATGAACCATCTTCCAAGGGACCTGTCGCTAGTCAACCCTTCACAGGACTTCAGTCCTGGCCCTGGTGTTCACTGAAACTTCTTGAGACCTCAGGCCACTCAAATTCCTGTCTTACAGGCAGTGAGATAATACAAGTTTGTGGTTTGAAGCTGCTAGATTCTGGGGGTAATTGAGAGGGAGTCATAGGTAACAGTGCTATGGAGAAAAGTTACGCTTAGTAAAGACGTAAGAGTTGGGTGTAGGCACTATTTTTGATGAGAGAGTGTGTATAGGCCTCTCTTATGAATGCATTTGGTCAGAAACCTTCAGAGGAAGGGGACAAGCCGGGCACCTGGGTGGCGAGTCGGCTGACTTTGGCTCAGGTCATAGTTTGAGCCCCGTGTTGGGCTCTGTGCTGACAGCTCAGAGTCTGGAGCCCCCTTCGGATTGGATTCTGTGTCTACCTCTCTGCCCCTCCCCTGCTCGCTCTCTGTCTCTCTCTCTGGAAAATAAACATTAAAAAAAAATAAAAAAACAAAAAGACAAAGGAAGGGAGCAAGCCAGCAAAAGTACATTTCAAGCAGAAGAGTAAAAAATTTCTGATTTACTAGCAAAAGATAACTTGTTTAACTTTGTTTAAAGGGACAAGAAAAGTGTCAATGTGATCGAAAAGGGGTGAGCAGAGTGGGGAAGAGGGTGTGGCAGGAGATCGCAAGGAAGTCAGGTGTAGGGGTGGTGGCAGAGCATATAGAGCCTTCTAGAATAAAAAGTAAGCGTCTCAGCCTGTTCAGCTGCGATAACAACGTACCACAGACCGGGTGGCTTCTAAACAACAAATTAAAGTCTCACAGTTTGGGAGGCTGGAAGTCTAAGGTGTGGACATGCTCCAGCGAGGGCCTCTCTTCCCACTCACAGACTTCTTACTGTATCCTCTCTTTTATCTTTATTTTTTAAATTATTTAAGTGTTTGTTTATTTTTGGGGGGGGAGGGCCAGAGAGAGAAGGAGACACAGAATGGGAAGCGGGCTCCAGGCTCTGAGCTGTCAGCACAGAGCGCCACGTGGGGCTGGAACCCACCAGCAAGGAGATCATGACCTGAGCCAAAGACCGAGGCTCAACCGACGGAGCCACCCAAGCGCCCCACGGGGTCTCTTGAAAGAGCACTAATGTCACCATGAGGTCTCGGTCCTCAGCCCTAATCACCTCCCAAAGGCCCCACCTACTAACACCATCACCACTGGGCATTAGGTTTTCACTATAGGAATGGGGTACAGGGGGAGACACAAACATTCAGACCGTAAGAAGTAAGGTGTCTGAATTTTATTCTGAGTCCGGGGAAGGCACTGGAGGGTTGTGGACAAGTGCAACGGGACTTGACCTACAAATTAACACACGTCTCTGTCTCCCCCGGCGCCCTGGGCCACTTGGATTCTGAACATGCCAAGTTCGATTCTCTAACAGCGCCGACTCGGCAGTGCTGATTGATGAGTCTAAGAACTGGCGAAGCCTTCAGCATCCGCGTTTCCTAGACCTGCGCTGTTTCGGATGAGGCCCCAGACGTACCTGAGCGCGTGAATGAGGCTCTCNTCAAGATCTACAATGTAAATGTCTCATTAAATCTTCTGGGTTGATGTCAAGTCCAAAGGGCAAAACTGTGTATTTATTGGGCTGGATAACACAGACGTCTCTCTGCATTTTTCTTTGCACTCTTTCTCTTTGCATTTTAAAAANCCCGACGGCCAGAGCGCAGGCGCGCCGTTTTCAGAGAGGCCCCGCCCTTCGCGTGGCTACCGGACCCCCCTCGCAGGCCCCGCCCTGCCGCGCGGCCGCGCCTTCGTCGCGTCACTTCACGCCGCACAACCACCAGGGAAAGTCACCTGGGCCGCGCGGCGCCACTTGATCAACACTCACCTCCGCGGACCCGAACACTCACCTCAGACAGGCCCAAACAACACCCTCTTCAGGCCGGCCCAATCGACATCCACCTAGCTTGGCCCGGTCAACACCCTCCTCTGGCGGGCCCAATCAACACCCACCTTGGAATGGCCCAATCAACATCCACCTCAGGCTGGCCCAGGCAACGCCCTCCTCCGGCTGGCCCAATCAACATCCAGCTCATGCCGCTCTTCATCAACACCCACTTCAGAATAACGCAATCAATACCCACTTCAGGCAGGCTGGGCGGGGCCTGGTGAGTCACAGGCCTTCCCTCGCCTTCCGGGACCGGCGGCGGGGGAGTGGCTACGCACCGAAAGGCGGGACTTCCTGCCCAGCTGAGCATAACTTCCCTAGTGTGCCGGAACTCCTCACAAATCGAGTCTGGAAGTGAGCGTGCGGTCTGTTTTCGTGCGGGCTGTGAGGCGAGTAGAGGGTTGAGCGTCCGGTGGCGTTAAAGCTGTCATCGCCAGCCTTCTGCCTTGGTCGCCTGTAGTCTCGGCCCTGGCGATGGCGACGTACACCTGCATTACCTGCCGGGTGGCGTTCGACGACGCGGAGGTGCAGCGGGCCCACTACAAGACGGACTGGCACCGCTACAACCTGAAGCGCAAAGTGGCCGACATGGCCCCGGTCACCGCCGAGGGTTTCCAGGAGCGGGTGCGGGCGCAGCGGGCCGTGGCGGAGCAGGAGAGCAAGGGCACGGCCACCTACTGCACCGTCTGCAGTAAGAAGTTTGCCTCCTTCAACGCCTACGAGAACCACCTCAAGTCCCGGCGGCACGTGGAGCTGGAGAAGAAGGCGGTGCGGGCCGTGAGCAGGAAAGTGGAGATGATGAACGAAAAGAACCTGGAGAAAGGCCTGGGCGTGGACGGCGTGGACAAGGACGCCATGAACGCGGCCATCCAGCAGGCCATCAAGGCGCAGCCGTCCATGTCTCCCAAGAAGGCCCCCGCAGCGCCCGAGGAGCAGTGCGGGAGTCCCGTGGCGGTGGCCGATGGCGGACGTGCGACTCACGACCGGGACCCGGCCGAGAAGCCTCCGCGGCTCCAGTGGTTTGAACAGCAGGCCAAGAAGTTGGCAAAGCAGCAGGAGGAGGAAGAGAGTGAGGAAGAGGATCTGGAAGAAGNCGAGGGAGGGTGGTTTAGGTACTTTCGGAAGTGACTTGTCTGAGGAAGATCCCCACGGGGAAGCTTGTCCGTTTAGTTACCTGTTGTAGATTCAGGGCCTGAAAGCCCCTCTGGGGCGTGGGCGGGGTGGACTAGTTATTTAATAAATAGTCGTGGAAGGAATTGATGACTCCTGTTTTGAAGGAGGAGGCGCCGACCACACGCATAGGCGGGCATGTTACCGCCCACACCAGCTGCTGCAGGATTTGTGATTCTACTAGGTTTCTAGTTAGGATGGCTTTGCACTTAATTCAGTTGGTTAAAACAACAAAGTGAGGGGTTCAAAATCAGCTAGTTAGGCTGAAATGTGGAGCCGGAGTCTCCTTGATTTTACAAGCTGTTTATTCCTTCCTCCCGAATTCCACACCGTGTTAATACTGATGATTGGTGTACACAGTGGCTTAGGAAAGGAGTACAAGACTCCCTCGGGGAGTTCACTGTCTGCTGGAAAAGAGCTTACGGGATGTCTTAGCGCTGCAATTTTGTCTGTGTAACTTTAGCTGAAGTTGAGATCATTAAAAACAGTTTTTAAACGTGTTTATTATTGAGAAACAGAGAGAGACAGAGCATGAGCAGGGGAGGGGCAGAGAGAGAGACAGAATCTGAAGCAGGCTCCAGACTCTAAGCTGTCAGCACAGAGCCTAGTGCAGGGCTTGAACCCACGAACCATGAGATCATGACCTGAGAGCCAAAGTCGGGTGCTTAACCAACTGAGCCACCCAGGCGCCCCTTTATAATTTTTTTTAATCGTTTATTCATTTTTGAGAGACAACAGTGTGAGCAGGGGAGGGGCAGAGAGAGAGGGAGACACAGAATCCAAAGCAGGCTCCAGGCTCTGAGCTAGCTGTCAGCAGAGCCCGACGTGGGGCTCGAACCCATGAACTGCGAGATCATGACCTGAGCCAAAGTCGAACACTCAACTGACTGAGCCCCCAGGCGCCCCTAAACTTGAGATCTTGAAAGAGGGTTTGTCCTAGTCTGTAAACGGTATTCTCCCTCCCCAGATAGAAGACTGTTCCGCCTCATGCTTGTGGGTCTGTGTGGTTTCTTGGATCGTAGTTACCACTTTCTTAAACTAACTTTGTTTTTCAAATCTCTGGCTTGAAGATTGGGAAGATATTGATTCCGATGAGGATTTGGAATGTGAGGAGGCTGAACCCATGGAAGAGGACGAGGAGCAGGCTGCGGAGGAGGGGGAGGCCGGGGGAGGCCCCCTCCATGGGGCCATCCCCATAACGGACTGCTTGTTTTGCCCCCATCATTCAAGCTCTCTCATGAAGAATGTGGCTCATATGACCAAAGTCCACAGCTTCTTTATTCCTGATATAGAATATCTTTCTGATCTTAAGGGACTGATTAAATACTTGGGTAAGTACAGTAGTTTTCCTTTTAATGAGGAAATGCTACATTATTGGGGAACAAGTTTTAAAAGAACATTTCATTTTTTGTTTCTTATCAGCCTTTGATTTATCTGCTTATTTTGTAAAGATCAAAACCTTAATTCATGGGTTTTTTTTTTTTGGCATTTGAAATAAGTGCATGGTGTAGTTTATTTTTATTTATTTTTTAATACAATTTATTGTCAAGTTAGCTAACATACCGTATTTATACAGTGTGCTCTTGGCTTTGGGGGTAGATTCCCATGGTTCATTGCTTACATACAGCACCCAGTGCTCATCCCAGCAAGTGCCCTCCTCAGTGCCCATCACCCAGTTTCCCCTCTCTCCTAGCCCCCCATCAGCCCTCAGTTTGTTCTCTGTATTTAAGAGTCTCTTGTGGTTTGGGTCTCTCTCTGTTTAAAACTACTTTTTCCCCTTCCCTTCCCCCATGGTCTTTTGTTAAGTTTCCCAATTTCCACATAGGAGTGAAAACATACGTTATCTGTCTTTCTCTGACTGACTTATTTCATTCAGCATAATACTCTCCAGTTCCATCCACGTTGCTGCAAATGGCAGGATTTCATTCTTTCTCATTGCCAAGTAGTATCCCGGTGTATATATAAACCACATCTTTTTTGTTTGTTTTTTGAATTGTCAGAATTCAAATAAATTCAAGATAAATTGGGAGCTTTAATCTGGCCTCAGAAAGCCACTCTTGTGTTTTGTCCTCAAATTATTTTTCCAGGAGAGAAGGTTGGCGTTGGGAAGATTTGCTTGTGGTGCAATGAGAAAGGGAAGTCCTTCTACTCCACAGAAGCAGTGCAGGCACACATGAGTGACAAAAGCCACTGTAAGCTCTTCACAGACGGTGATGCTGCTTTGGAATTTGCAGACTTCTATGATTTTAGGTGAGTCTGTGGTGTGTACCGTGAAGCAGAGTGGGGTCATCATACTTGGATCGAATTGACGTTAGGTGTGCCAGTGCCTGACGCGTGTCTGGCCCTGTACAGCATATGCTCTTAGAAAGAACCCTTCCGTGTGGGTGACCGTTCCCTGTCATTTTGTCAATAAGAAACTAGAAGAGTTGAGCCCACACGCATAATAAAAGAGATCTGATAAAGAGAAGCTCTCAGGCCCAAATGAAAGTTTGTCTGACTTGAAAACTGTTTTTTTTTTTTCCTGTGGTTGAAATGGTTAGGAGGTCACTTTTGCTGGCTACCTTGTGAACAGAGGGCCTGAAATCAGATGTCATTTTTTGGTTTCCCTGAGAATCCTTGAATTACAAGCTGTAGGCGAGATCCAAGCATTTGATGGTGAGATTATCCCATGGGTGGCTCACCCTTACCTGGAAAGTTGGGCAACTCATGCATGAGGCCAAGAGTCTGTGGCAGGCACTTTTGAACACCTGATTTCCAGTGTCATGATATTTGTGACCCAGCACAGGTGTACTAAACAGGCAGGTGTGTGGAATTACCGTGCCAGGTATCTGTGTCTCCAGATATAGGTGTTCAGAAAAGTCCTAGTCTTTTAAATCCTCCTCCTGCATTTTTCATCTGATTTCTCACTCTTTTCATTGAAGAGAAGGTTTTCATTTCAGCCATGTTGGTGGCTGGGTAGTGTATCCCACTGTGGTTTTAATTTCTGTTTCCCTGATGTTACCCAAAGTAGTTGAAAACCTTTTTTAGTAATTGGCCATGTGGACGTCTGTCGTGAAGTGCCTGATGAAATCTTTTGTCTGTTTCTTTATTGGGATTTGGTGATCTTTCTTATTATTAACATTTTAGTGTGTAGTTCTCCAATTTATTTTCTGTGTGTGTTTGAGAACATTTCTAGGAACATAAAGATTCTTCTGGAATTGCACTGTCCAATATGGTAATTACTAGATGCATTCATAGGACTATTTAAGTTAATTAAATTATGTTAAAAATGTAAAAATTCAATTCTTGCACTACCTCCATTTCAAAGCTCAGTGCCTAAAAGCACATGTGACTAGTACCTACTATATTGGACACACAGGCATAGAAAGTTTCTATGATCACAGACTTCTGCAACTCCTCTAGAAGTTGTTTTTATTTTTATTTTTTATTTTTTAAATGTTTTATTTATTTCTGAGAGAGAGAGAGAGAGACAGCATGAGCAGAGGAGGGTCAGAGAGAGAGGGAGACACAGAATTTGAAGCAGGCTCCAGGCTCTGAGCTAGCTGTCAGCACAGAGCCCGAGATGGGGCTCAAACCCACGAACTGCGAGATCGTGACGTGAGCCAAAGTCGGACGCTTAACCAGTTGAGCCATCCAGGCACCCCAGAAGTTGTTTTTAGAATGGTTAAGTTGAGGAGAGCTGCATCTCCAGCTCTGCATCCTCCTCCCTCCTAGAGAGAAACAAATAGGTGAAAGAATTCAGTTGGAGGTCATTTTTTTTTTTAAAGAACAATTTTATATTTACAGCTTATTTGAGCAGAAGGTACAGAGACTTCGCATATAACCCTTGCCCCCCAACACATGCATAGCCTTCCTCGTTACGGACACCCCTCACTCGTGGTACATTTCTGACTGATGGCCTTACGTTCATATCTCATCATCACCAAGTCCGTAGTGTACATTAGGGTTCGCGCTTGGTGTACATTTTTTTATGTTTGGACAAGTGTATAATGACACGTGTCTACCGTTACACTATCACACAGAGTAGTCCCCCACCGTCCTGAAAATCCTATGGACTCCACCTCGTCTTCACTCCTTGTCTCTTCAGACTGTCTTCTTTCACTTAGTAATGCGCACTTAATTTTTCTCCATTTTTCATGACTTGATAGTTCATTCCCTTTTAGTACTGAATACTGTTCCATTTTCTGGATGTACCACAGTTTATTTATCCACCCAGCTACTAAAGGACACTTTTGTGGCTGCCACGTTGGGGCAATTATGAATAAAGCCGCTGTAATCATCAGCGTGCAGGTTTTGTTGATGTGTTTCAGCTCCTTTGGATAAATACTAACTTAGCAGGATTGCTGGGCGTGTGGGAAGAGTATGTTTGGTCTTGCAAGAAACCGCCAAGCTGCTGGACTGCAGCATTTTGCGTTCCCGCCAGCGACGAAGGAGAACGCTCATTGCTCCACACGCGGGCCCGCAATTGGTGGTGTCAGTGTTCTGGATTTTGGCCATTTTAATAAGCGCGTGTAGTGTTACCTTGTTTCCTTTTGCATTTCCCTGGTGACATGTTGTGGAGCACCTGTTTACATGCTTATTTGCATCTGTGTATCTTAGTGAGGTGCCCCATGAGGTCTTTGCCACACTTTTAAGTCTGGCTTATATTCCTATTACTGAGTTTTAAGAGTTCTTTGTGTATTTTGAATCATGGTTCTTTATCAGGTGTCTTCTGCAGATGTTTTCTCCCATTCTGTGGCTTGTATTTTAATTCTCTTGACCTGTCTTTCCTGGAGACGTTTTTCATTTTAGTGAAGTCCAGCTTACCAGTCATCCCTGACGTGGATCATGCCTCTGGTGGTGTACATTACAAAGTCCTCACCAAACCCTGTGTCACATAGATTCTCTCCCACGTTCTGTTGTAGACAGTCTTACAGTTTTGTGCTTCGCGTTTAGGTCTGTGATCCATCCTGATTTTACGGGTCACGATTTTTCTTACAGAGGATGTGACCAAGTTGGCTTTCCTCCTAAGCGCCCCAGCTTGCCATGCCCACGGCTGTTGGTTTCCTGTGCTTAGGTGGCGAGGGGGTTTGCAGTGTGCAAACAGTTTGTCTTTTAGTCACATCGGAGGTATTAGTCTTTTTATTAATGCCATTATTACTGTCGCCATTACAGGAGCAGCTACCCAGATCACAAGGAAGGGGGGCAGCCTGATGAGACTGAAGAGTTGCCCGAAAAGACATTAGAATATGATGATGAAACCATGGAGCTGATTCTGCCTTCTGGTAAGTATGTTTGTCAGAGATGGCGGGATGTGGGTGCGATGATCAGAGGGGCATGTTCCCGTCAGTTCTCTTCCAGACTGGGGGGACAGTTAAAAGTCTTATGTCCTCCGGTACAGAGTAATGAAGGTCACCACTGAGCTCTGTGTTGGCTGTTTTGTTTGAATTAGATCAGTTTTTGCTCACTCCTGTTGTGATTTTGAATTCTCTCATCAGTCATTTCCTTTCAGATACATAGACATTTTCTGTTTGGTTCTTTATTATTATAATATTGCCTCATTTAGGGTTTTCTTGTTAATGTTGGCTGTACTCTTATTCTTTGAATAGATTCCTCTTTCTTCATGTTGCTCACACTTCCTATTGGTAGTCATGCCCGGGTGTATCAGGTTGACAGTGCCCAGTCGCCTGTTTGTATTCTAATTGTGGCAGGGAGACTCGGAGTTTGAATTCTGCCTTCTACTTTAGGGAACGGGATTTGACTGATATGGTGGGAATTTATCCCAGGTATAAAAAGGTGGAGGGAAAAAGCCATGAATATGAGAAGCGGCCACTGTTGTTTACAATGTTATGATTAGCTGATAAGAACGGGAGAAGCTACAGAGGACATGTGGGAAGGAAAGGGAATGGAACAGAAGAGATAATGAGGTCCTAATAATACGTGGTGTTTACTGAGCACTTAACATGGTAGGTGGATAAATTATTTTATCTTTACAAGCCAGTGAATTAGATTCTGTTATCCTTATTTGACCTGTGAGCCAGCCGAAGCTTAGGTAGGTTGAGTAATTGACCCAAGATCATAGACCTAGTCAGTGAAGCCTTCTCCACTCCCCCACCCTGCCTTGGGAGACTTGTGGTAGTGGTGGGGAGGAGCATGGACATGCTCGGGGACATGACTGTGATGAAGAAGCCCTCCTATGCTACTGCTTTTCACATAGAATATCCCTGCGTAGGTACAGACAGCCCTCTTTAACTCAGAATAGTAACCTGTTAAGGCTAAAGATAGCTTTAGAGTATGACAGTAGAAGGAAAGGGCAGGCAGAACCTATCTTGAAATACAGGTCTCCTTACAGTGATAAGAGGTGTTTAATGACAGTATCGTGGCCTGTGATGAACTATAGCAAAACAGACCGAAACATATCACAGAAGACCTCTTCTAGAGTTCTTCTGGTGAAAATGCCAAGACAGTACATCAGAAATGAGCTTGATAACTTGATTTCTAAGACGAAGACCATCTTTTTTAGCTCCTTATTTCATTAGCATCCACTTCCTTGACCGTAGAGTGAGATTGCACCACACTTTGAGTTGAATGAGGTGATCCCTTGTCAAGCAGTGTCGGCATGTCACAATGAGTGGTGGCTTCCTTTTGCATCGGCTTTGGCATGGGATGTACCAAAATGTGCTCACGGTGAGCACAGCCTATTTAAGCAATAGAGTCTATTTAAGTGAAATTTTCATCTAAACATAGAATTTTGAAACTTAACTAAGGAGTCTTTTTTTTTTTTTTTTTTTTAAATCTAGAAAACACATTTTCCTAGGATGATGGAGTTTTCTAAGATTAACCAAAGCCAAAAAGAGGCATCCTTTTAGGCATCTTCTCTTTTCCTCTCCCACACCGGAGCGGTTACGGAGTACAATTCCTAAACCAGCCTTTGCATATTTTTTTCTTCGTTTTCTCTTTAACATTTGTCTGTGTCACCAGTAGCGCTTCCTAAATGGTCATCTGCAATCTGACTTCCATTCCACTGCCCAGCACATTCTTCCTAAGACAGTCTGTTTTCTTTCCTCTGGAATTCCTCCAGGGGGAGCCATTGTTTTTCAGGAAGTTAGTTTCTCTAGCTGCTGGGCCCCCAGGAGTCTACTGCTGTTCCTTTACCTACCCACTTGCAGTTTCCCTCCTCTGTCTGGGTCTTTGCATGGGTGAAGCCTCTGTCTTACTGCTACTCCTCCTTTAAGACTTGGGTCCACCCCCCATAAGCCTTCGTGAACTCAGCTCCCTGAGCGTGGAGCGTCTCCGCCGCTCCCGGGGCACTTGCAGATCTGTCGTAGCCCTTCTCTCACTGCTTCGAGGCGCTGGCTTGCTTGCCTGTCTTCCGCGTTACTTTTGAAAAAAAGCTGGTTTCTTTCATCTCAGCACAGGGTGTCAGGCACACAAGAGTTAGATAAATGTTTCTTGACTGAGTTACTGCCAGGTTGGAGGTGGCTTTAAAAGGAAAGCAAGGTTGATCCCCATGGTCCTGCTGTAGTACAGGAGCAGAGCAGAGGGAGCTGTTGTGGGCCAAGCGGAGCCTCAGGGGCTTGGAATCATTGGGCCGCAGGACTGTGCAGCGGGTGGCTTCGTGTCTGCTTCGTCCTGCAGTCAGAGGAGAACGTGAGAGCAGGCAGGGGAGGGGCTGAGAGAGAGGGACAGAAGATCCAAAGCAGGCTCTGTGCTGACAGCAGAGAGCCTGACATGGGGCTTGAACTCATCAACTGCAAGATCATAACCTGAGCTGAAGTCGGACTCTGAACTGGCTGAGCCGCCCAGGTGCCCCAGAGTAGAAAGTGGCATGAGATTAATTTGAAGGCCCAACTTCCCTGCCTTTTAAAGCCTGGGTTTCCTTGCTCAGTGCAGCTGGTCGACCTACCGAGTCACAGTACTGGTCAATAAACCCCAGGACAGCTCTTTTGTATTGGACTTGGATGGAAGTAGTCAAGTACAGGAACTGGTTTGGTGTTAGTGTGAAATACTGTACTTTTAGACAGACTCAGGAAACACCTAACCAACAGCCAGATACTACCTTACCCCACAGGTTCTGAACCAGGCCGTACACATTTTTTGTGTGAGTAGGTGCACTCTCCTGGGTAAAGGCGTGTAGTGTCTTAGAGTCACCTGTGTGGCCCTGAATTCCTTTTTAAACTACTGAGTGGGTAAGTACGTTTTTTCAGGGTAAAGGCTGTCGGGTTTTTTTATTCCTTTATTTTCATGATTGATTGATTGATTTAGAAAGCACCCAGGAGCAGGCATGAGAGGGAGTGGAGAGAGAGAATCCCAAGCAGGCTCCACACTCAGTGCAGAGGCTGAGGCGGGATGCCACGCAGGGCTTAATCTCACCACTGTGAGATCAAAAGTCAGACGCTTAACCTGCTGAGCCGCCCGGGTGCCCCAAGGCTATATAGTTTTTTAAAGTACTTGTGACCTGGAGAAAATTAAGAGCCACTAATAAAAATATCTAAATATATATATCATTCACTACCTTCATGGATCTTCCTAGGTGGCTGACTGCTAATACCTTATTATAGAATTTGTTTAAATAATAACAAGACATAGCTTTCTTAGTGAATCAAAGACTGCTGGTATTCTTCTGACATTTCTTCCAGCTATACTGACATCTTTTCATATCACCCATACCTCCATCATCGTATATTAAAAATGAGTCCTGGGGCGCCTGGGTGGCTTAGTCGGTTAAGCGTCCGACTTTTGCTTACGTCGTGATCTCACGGTTCGTGGGTTCGAGCCCCGCATCGGGCTCTGTGCTGACTGCCAGCTCAGAGCCTGGAGCCTGTTTCAGAGTCTGTGACTCCTCTCTCTGACCCTCCCCTGCTCACGCTGTCTCTCTCTCTCTCTCTCTCTCCTAGAAATAAATAAAACATTAAGAAAAAATAAATAAAAACGAGTCCTCCTTGAGTTGATCTTGTGAGGCACGATGGTTTATATTCCATCGGTTGGCCCTCATGTCTTAGTACTGGTTTGGAAGGTTTTGTAATGAACCAAGAGAATGGGCGATCTCTGAATAAGCACTGTAAACACACAGCAGCATCACAGCAGTATTTTCACTTACCTGCTTATGTCTTTGAACAAATTTACTGTTCAGAAACCTTTTCAGTTATGCTCCATTACTTGACGTGAGCGTAAGATGTTAGCATGAAGCTAAGTTGAGAAGGAGTCTGGTGTGGAGAGTTTGGTTATATTTAATCAACCACACTTAGTAGATCCTGCTTTGAACTGGTTTCAGAAGCAGTAGTTGTGATGTCTTAAGTCTAGTTATTTCAAATCAAGGAGAGGATCCCAGAGCCGGTGACAAAGAGCATCCGGTAGAGGGCACTGTGAGCATTTACTGTGAAGGTAGAGGTCTGGCTCCGTTCCTTGAGTTTACTTCAGTGTTCTTCACCTGCCGCCGAGTAAGTTGGTGTCCGAGACACAGCCAGTTAGCTGCTGAGTAGCCAAATGAAACTGTTGGTGGATCCAGGGAGTACATAATTAATCTTGGGAAAATTACAGTTGGAGATAGTTTCTTTTCCACCGTCTAACGTCTTGAGTTGTAGGAGTGGATAGTTTTGTAAGTGGTTATTGCTACGATGAAAGGTAGATGGACAGATTGTGCCTTTACCGTAACTAAGACGTAACCCATCTGTTATTTACTGGGCAGTCATACTGTTTTCTAAAAATAGTTTTCCTTGCTAGGGCCTTCAAGTCGAGCTGCTGTTAGCATATTATTCTTGGGGCTTAATGTCAGGTGCTCACTGTCATTGACACAGCGCAGGGGTAGCTCTAATCTGTGTGTTTTCAGTTCCTCTGCTGGCTGTCAGAAATCGTGGCATTGAGTAGTGAAACCTTTTCAAGGATGTTCATCAATAATACGTATTTCCAGATGCTGCTTACAACTATAAATACATTGGTTGACTTTGTACTGATGACCGGCAGTATCATGTAATGATTTTGAGCGTCGCAAACCTGGAGCATCCTGACCTAGTCTTATAAATAGAGAATTATAATGAACAGTGCTAGGGTTTCCTGCTATAGCAGCCTTCGTTTAAGCTTGAGTCTTTATCCATCGGTTGCAACTTACTTATTTCTTGTGGCCTAGGAGCTCTGTTTTCATCGTACTGCTGTCCAAAACCCAAATCATCTTGGAATTGAAAGCTTTTTTTGCATCTCTTGTCTTATCACAAAAACAGTCAAACGATGGTAATGACTTTTACGTATCTGTGTAGCAAGCAAACTGTTTCCCAGGGAGCTTATACTAGGTGTACGGACTTCCAGTAACCTGACAGAATGTTTTCATGTAAATGAAAGGTCTGGACCACTGTAAAACTTGCCTAGCAGCTGTACTTGTGGCTCTGCCTCACCCTTTTTCCTTTATTCATTTTCAGTGGAAATGGCTGTTTCATGCCTTGTGTATATGCTGCTGTCGAGTTTCTACATGTTTGTCTGTCTGGGTAGGGGTCTGATTAATGTTCTTGTGAAAGAATTGTATTTAGTGTTGTATTTAGCGAGCTCTCAGGGAAGGCTGATACCACTGTCCCAGAGTCACCCTGTGAGAGCCACCTCTCTGAGGGAGCCTAGAGTTAGCCTTCACCGAAGCCCGTCCCCTTCCCTTTCACTTCCTGCGAACCTAAGGGTCACCACACACTTTTCCTGTAAAGGGCTCGATAGTCCATAGTAACTCATTTCTGAAAGCGTGATGGACTTGCATCATTTTACCAGATCCTTCTGGGTAAGCATAGCCGGGAGAGGGAATTCAGCTTAATCATCCTTTAAAATTCTAGCTCACCCAGTGAATTCCATCGTTTAGAAAACCATAGGGCAGGGTTTCTCAATGCAGTGACATTTTCGGCCAAAGAATTCTTTGCTGTGGAGGACTGCCCTGTGCATTGTAGGATGTCTAGCAGTATCCTTGACCTCTATCCACTAGGTGCTAGCAATCCTCCTTCAGCTATAAAAATGTCTCCAGTCACTGCCAAATATTCCTGGAGGTAAAAGCATCTCTGTTTGAGAACTGCCACTGTAGAGACTTTAAGCAAAAGAAAGATGGATGGATTTTTGTTTTAGACCTAGACCGTGGCTTTTAGACTTAAACATCAAAATTACTATGTACTTTATCTTTATATTAAAAAAAAAAAAAGTTAAAGTCCCTTACCTCCTTCCTAGGGTCCTATTATCCATGTCAGTAGTAGGAGTCGCTGTTTGAATTTCTAGAGAGGCATACTCAGGGTGCTGAGTGTTTCACGTAACGGTGACTTCCATTCTCTTTTTTTTTTTTTTAAATCCCTCTACTTTTTGATTTTCTGTCTTCATTTTTTAATATGCTACTTCATCTTTCTTTAGCAGATAAGCACTTTTTCTTCTGGCATCTCCATCTTCCAGCTAGATACCCTTCAAAGTCTGATTTGGAAAGCCCTTGCTCTGTAGCTCTACCTTGAAAAACTAACTCAGCGTTTAATATGGGGTTTTTTGTTTTTTTTTTTTTTTTTGAAAAAACAGGTGCCAGAGTGGGTCATCGCTCCTTGATGAGATACTACAAACAGCGATTTGGCCTGTCAAGAACTGTGGCCGTTGCTAAGAATCAGAAGGCCGTGGGCCGGATCCTCCAGCAGTACAGAGCCCTGGGGTGGACCGGCAGCACGGGTGTGTTGATACGGCCGTGGACCGGCCCGGGAACTCATCCTGAAAACGGGCCTGGGTGTAGTGCTTCCCATTTATGTTGCTCATGGATCCTCCCTAGAGGAAACTTAACTTCTTGGCTCCGGGGGCTTCCATTACTACTTGATATGTTTATGGCAATAAGCCCAAAGCTCCATTAGTTAAAAACTTCATATTCCTCGCACAGTAACTTTCCAGAACAGCATATAGATGATAGTTACAGACGCGAGCATTTAGTAATCAGCAAAGATTGAAATTATCCTGGAGGTTGTTATACAGAGGAATTAACTAGTATCCTTGTGGCAAATAGCTTAAGCCATGGATTCACACATGACTTACCCGATATACTTAGAGGTTCTTAAATGATGAGCAGGAATAATTCAAGTAAGCGAAGCCTGTATTGGCTCATTTACAAAACTGAGATGATCATAAGGGGACCCGCCTGGTAGCAGTGTGTGGGTCGCCTGACATAGCACGTGTGTGGTAGAGTGCGTGGGCATCATAAAGGCTGGCTGTCACTCCCTTGTGTAGTTTTCCCATAGGAAACGTAACGAGAGGAATAAAGCAGGCCGCTGAAATTGTTAAGCTTAGAAACCTCATCAGTATGGAATGATTTAAGTCTGTCCTGGTGTGTCTGCTAGTGTGCAGTCCTCTCAGGGAGAACATGGGTCCCTGAGAGGACTGGACAGAGGACACGGGGGGGCTCCCTTGTGGGAAGCCCCAGACAGATAAAGTCCGTGTTAAATGCCACGGTGTTGAGACATGTGGTTTCTGCCGCTGGCTGCCTGTGAGCTGTGAGGCTGCTTAAATCCAGCAGACGGCGACTTCATCTTTCTTCTGTCAGGAGCTGTTTGCCTCAGTTTAGGGTCTCCATCTTTCTCACCTTTGGGCACCAGGGCTTTACCTGGGGCTTATAGATCCTTCCAGGTGATGAAAACCAGAGGCTTATTCCAGAGAAACGCGTTCAGGTACGGGTTGTTCCGTGCGGTTCTGGGTGCACGTAAGCCCTCAGGCCCGTTGCACGGAGACCTCAGGCGAGCAGCTCTGCTTTAAATATGAGACCCCGGTTTCCCCCGGACTAGCTTTGAGCTTCTCTGTAAAGACTTTTTTTTTTTTTTTTCCCTGATCACAAGTAACAAGCCTTTGCCTCGTGTCCCCTTTCCAACCACAGGAGCAGCCCTTAGGCGTGAGCGGGACATGCAGTATGTCCAAAGGATGAAATCCACGTGGATGCTGAAGACAGGAATGAGGAACAACGCCACCAAGCAGATGCACTTCAGGCCCCAAGTGCGGTTCTGAGTGTCTGCCGAGATTGGAGGGGTCTGTCCCTTGCACAGCTGTCCTTGCCTGAGGGCCAGGGGAGGCTGGAATGTGTGACCGACCCTGCTTGCTGCTGCGGCTCCCTGTACTTTATCTGTTCTGACCTGATAATAAAAGTCAGAATCTCATTGGCTTTTGAACGTCATTTTTGGACAAGATTTAGAGGTTAGGTTTTCACAAAGTGAGTGGTGTGGCTGCTGGGCTCCGGGACCCCAACCACTGCCTGGTAATTGTCTTATTGCCTTCACTTTGAACTGACCTCTGGCTGTCAGGTTAGTGTGGGAAACTCATGAGCGACCCGTCCACTCCAAACCTGGTTTCACTTGCCAAGGGGTAACTTACCACATCCCGGCGCCGGGACTTCTGTAAGGGCTTGGAAGCTTCTGGAGGAGCAAAGTTGAATGTCACTCATGTGAATGTGTTGTGGCTCATGGTACAGTGGAAGTCACTTTCATTATGTCCAGGGTTAGACAGCATGTCACTGGCTTGCTGTGAAGGTTCTTTATTTCTAAATGAGAACAGAGAGAGTGACAGTGCTGTGTACTCCGACTTGTATCCAGCGCTGCCTTTACTTGAGTAGTTATATGAGGAAGAAAATAAGTGTAAAATGTTTAGATCTTGTTTGAGGAACAAAATCTGACCTCGGGGTTAAATAGGAAGAGAGTCTCCATTGAGGTGGTTTAGGGGAAGGCAGCCGCATATCGGGAATGAAGGGAAACAGGAAACTCAGACCTACTGAGCGCCTTGTAACTTGGGAAACGACTTGGTTAAAGCTGTTTTAAAACTGAGATGTTTGTGACCTCACAGGTTGCTGCCAAAGCCCGTGTTAAAGTTCTCCCTCTGCACACCTGCTCCGCCGAGGAAGGCCGGCCATCTGCTTGGAGCCAGAGTCTCTCTGTCGTGAGCTTGGGGTGCCAGAAGGATGAGCTCACCCTTACCAGGTCCTTGCTGGGCCTGGTTTGCTAGACACAGGTCTTTTCCTGTAAACTCTGAAGGCATAGTTCAATTAATTCTTCCTCAGCACACAGGGTCACTAACAGTGGAGGACACCCTGGATTTTAATTTTGCTCCTTCATCCTGTTTTCTTTTTAATTAATTTATTTTTAATCTTTTTTTTTTTCTGAGAGAGAGAGACAGCATGAGCAGGGGAGGGTCAGAGAGAGGGAGACACAGAATCCAAAACAGGCTCCAGGCTCTGAGCTGTCAGCACAGAGCCCGATGTGAGGCTTGAACCCACGAACTGTGAGATCATGACTTGAGCCAAAGTCGACACTTAACCGACTGAGCCACTCAGACGCCCCATCCTTTATCCTGTTCTCTAACATTCTCGCCCAGGTACCCACCTCTTGTGTTTGACACGTCTTTAAGTCGATAACTCTCGGCAAGACACGCCCTGCTTCACCGGGGGGACGGGGAATGTGTGTGGGGGGGTTGTAATTTATACTTGACCAGATGTACCTGATTCTGCACTATCGCTCTTGTCAGTTTTGTTTCTCGGTCCACATTTTGTCACTCAACATAAGCTGAGGTCATTGCTGATGCCCGCTCTCTGCAGCCTCATTACCACACCAGCCCAGCGTCTGTGTACCTTCTTTGTATACAGACCCTTCAACATTGGGGTGTCTTACCTGTGGGCAGTGAAGAGGATAGTATGTTTGCTGGCCCATAAAATACTTCCCCCGTTTACTTCTCGACGTCAAGAGATCCCTTCCTAGCTCTGATTTGGGGTTTGTGGAGCACTTCTGTCCCACTGGTATCCACATCATAATTTTATAAAAGACAGTTTATTTGCCTTCGGGAGAGAGGCCAAGGAAAAAAGAAATTTAAAGATCACCCCTATATAGTTATAAAACTTTTTTCTCGCGAGGAGAGCTTTAAGATTACTTTCTTAGCAACTTTAAAATACACAATACAGTATTATTAGCTATATTCACCATGCCATATATCACATCCTGTGAGTTCTAACTGGAGGTTTATACCTTTGACTCACTTTACCCATGTATTTACTTTGGCTAAATCCAGAATTCATCCAAATTAAAAGTATTTATTTTTAAAAAAGGTTTATTTACTTTTGAGAGAGAGAGAGAGCGTGAGTGGGGGAGGAGCAGAGAGGAGACAGAATCTAAAGCAGGCTCCAGGCTCTGAGCTATCAGCACAGAGCCCAATGCGGATCAATTCCATAAACTGTGAGATCATGACCTGAGCTGAAATCGGATGGCTAACTGACTGAGCCACCCAAGTGCCCCAAATCTAAATTTGTATAGATATTTGCCCTCAGTGCCCGTTGTCTTTAAGTCTATGTCTAAACTTAGTGTGGATACCAGGACAACCACGTGAAAGGGCCCTCATCAGTACCAAGGTAGCGCTGGCTGCTGTGGCTGGCGGACCGTGACGTGTGTGGGCTCTCCTCCTGGGAGTTACCCCAGGGGCAGGTGGCCTTGGCAAGTTGACTCGTCTGTCTTTAGCTTGAGACATCAAGGCTGGGCTCAAAAGTGAGAGAGCGTAGCCTTGTTCTTTCTTCATTTGTGTGACCAAAGCCCCTGATGGCGTTGCTGACCGCGCTGCCTAGCTGCAGACTAGCCACAGGCTCAGTGTATTCTTTCTGCCTTGCAGACTGTGAGTTTGTGTTCTATGGAGTATAAAGTGCTTTCGTGCGCCATTTTGTTTCTTGGCTGTGAGGTGTAGGTAGTGTTGCTATTTTACAGATGAGAGAACAGACTCAGGGAAGTTCAGTAACTTGTTTAGGGAGACCCAGAAGGAAACCAGAGATAGTGATTTCTGGTACTGCATTCTTAATATTGCAACACTCGAACAGAATCTTCAGGAACATTGTGTCCTAAGGAGCACCCTCTGTCGGGCTATAAATGTTTATGCAAGCCCATTAAATTTGCAGCCAGCTGTGAAAAGAATCTTGTTCTAAATCTAGAAATACATAGAATTTAATGTTACACATGTGATACATGCATAAGTAACATAATTGTTACCCACGTGAAAGAAAATCTACCGTTTCTATCCTGGAATGTGAACAAGTTTTGTCCCCAACCAATTTTGGTTATTTGTGGATTCTTTTTTTTCTTTTAATTTTTATTTATTTATTTTGAGAGAGAGAGAGACAGAGTGCGAGTTGGGGAGGGGCAGAGAGATAGGGAGACAGACTCCAAAGCAGGCTCCAAGATGGCAGCATGGAGCCGGACACGGAGCTCAACCCTACGAGTGTGAGATCATGACCTGAGTTGAAGTCAGACGCTCAACCGACTGAGCCACCCAGGCGTCCCGTTTGTGGATCTTAATTAAGCTGCTTTCCTCCACCTTAGTTTTTTCTAAACTGTGTAAAGATCCCATTGGGTATTATGAATCTGGAGTTCACAATAATTCCTCTGCAGGAGTCCAGGTAAGAGCTGTGTTGCTGACTCTCAATGCGCAGACATTTTTGCAAGAGAATTGCTGGCGAAATTTAAAAGTGCTTTGAAGAATACATGTCATTTAATTTCGACTCATTTGCAATCAGTACGTTAATTTTGACACAAATTGATGGAGATTAGGACGATCTGATTAGCTTATTAATGCTACAGACATTTGAATTATAGAATATAACCTATTTGTCATTTGTGGGGCAGACTGTTATTCCCAAATCTGTTCTTCTTCCCAGCCAGAAACTGTAGCTCCCAGCTTCGCATGCAGCGAGGTCCAGTCATGTGGCTGACTCTGGGCCAATGGGGATGCGAGCAGAGGGGACGGTTGCAACTTAAGGACAGATCATCCCAATGGTGAGACAAGCTGCATTTTTAGAGCGTGTCCCTCCCTCCTCGCCACCTGGACGTGAGGCCTTGGCCACCTCCGCCCCCTGCAGATGGGGCCCACACCCCAGGAGGTGGCACCAGTGTTGTAGAAGAGACCTGGATCACTGAAGGACCTCATGGAGTATGGCCGCCCTTCAAACCCCAGCTGGCTGGCCTGTTGCTGTGAAGTAAACCGCACTGTGCACTGTGCTGCGGAGTTTCCCCCACAGGAGCCTCGTCTGATAATCATGTAGGACCCCGAGATCGTGCTACTATGACATGGCACAGGGCAAACTTACCTAAGATGGAGTTGGCAGTTGCTGTTTCTTTTCTTCCCTCTTGTCCCTGTTCTCAAGCTGAGGTGAGCCAAATTCTTCTCTCATGCAGGGTTGGGGCGGGAGACGGGGAAAGGGTGCCTCGTGATCAGTGGGAGTTTTGTCACGTTGATGTGTTCAGTATTGTCTCTCTTTATTCTTTTGGAGACAGTGCAGACGGAAAAGTAATGCCTTAGTTGGCAACTTCACAACATGCCTGCTGATCACTCCTCCCACAGAGAGGCAGAGCCTCTCTTCCCTTCCCTCGAAGCTGGGTTGGCCTCGGTGACTTGCTCGTAACCAAGAAAATGCAGCAGCGGTGACACGGCTGACTTCCCAGAAGAGCAAGATGCAGTGCGGCCCCCACTTTGCCTCCTTGGACCATCTGAGAATTCTGGCTTCCCCAGGAGGTCGCCCTATGGGAAAATCCAAGCCACATGGAGAAGTCGCCGTAAGGGCTCCGGTTGACGGTTCCAGTCAGCAGCCAGCACCAACGGCCAGCACCTGAAGGCGCCGTGTGGCGTGTGCAGCCCAGGCAGGCCTCAGAAGACGGTGCTACCCACTGACGCGTGCTTGCAACCATGCGACAGCTTCCGGGCCAAACCTACCCAGGTGAGACCTTCCAAAATCCCTACCCTGCGGGAGCCACGGACATAAGAGAATAGTTGTTTGACGCCACTCGGTTTACCCAGCAGTAGTAGCTGGAACACCTCACCATTACACCAGCACACGTTTTACGTGGTTGACTTTTTTGATTTCCACTTAACCACTTTGTGGTGGAACTTTCCTGTCAATATGTTTTTAAGAGTAAGGACATTATGTATGTTGTTTTACCTTGTTGAGTCTTTACAACACCCATAAGAAGTAGATACAATTATTCCCACACTACAGCAGAGGAATCAGGCAGAATAGCCCAAGGTCACGCTGCTCGTAATCACTCTCTAGTGTCTTTGCTGACAAATGGAAGCCTGCTTGAGTCACAGAATTTTACACTTGGGTGACACATTGAACCGACTTAAGTTGACCCCCACCATCCCACCTCTGCCCTCGCTCTTACACGCAGGAACTTGGATGCCAGGATGTTATAAGGGGACTCAGCTGTGGAGCACCTCCTGATGGACCGAGCAAGGGAAGCCCTGTGTCTCCATGGTGTGCGTGCTGGTGTCTCTGCTCCTCAAAGTCCAGCTTTTCCAGCTCCTTCAAAAAAAAAAAAAATCTAAAACATAAACTTTGAATAGAAACTATTTGTGGAGTAAACATGATGCATTTTTTAAAATATTTGTTTTTGAGAGAGGGAGACAGAATGTGAGCAGATGAGGGGCAGAGAGAGAGGGAGACACAGAATTGGAAGCAGGCTCCAGGCTCCGAGCTGTCAGCACAGAGCCTGACATGGGGCTCAAACTCACGAACCCAGGAGATCATGACCTGAGCCAGAGTCGGATGCTTAACCGACTGAGCCACTTGGGTGCCCCAACATGATGCATTTTTTAGAGGAAGAGAATGCATGTTAGTGTATGCCTAAAACTATATTAAAAGCATTAAAACTCTACCCAAAACATCAAATCTGTTTCTTAAAGAAATCTACAATTTTTGTTTCACTGAATAAAACCTCTAAATCCTAGATTCAAGGCATTTATTATTAGATTGTCTCCTCATGTTTTCTTATTAATCACCATATTTGGTATTCTATCTTCAAGTAATTTTTACCTAGGGTAATGCAGCTCAGACACACTGCCCTGCCCAAGAGTACTCATTTTCTAAACCTAACATCTGCAGATACAGAAAACAGGCTCTACATACAGTAAGGGATTTCAGTTTTTCGGAAGAGATTTTTATAATGCTTAATGCCAGAGGAATGAGAATATTAAATTGATAGTAAATAGGAACTATTGCAACATTTATGCTCGAAACATGAGTCTCCTTCCAGAATATTTTTCCTATTTCTAATTCAAGTGAACGAAACTTGCTTGGATAATTTGGCAATGCAGTCTTTCAATTCGACTTAAAACTTGGGGGAATTTTTCCTGGAAATAAACACACAAATATGGAAGAATTAAGTAGGAATAAAAGCTAAAACAAAGAGCTTACTAAATGCCAGATATTGTTGCATGCACTTTTTACAATGTATTAGCTTAGTGAGTTCTCACAGTTGAGGCTCCGAGGTAGGAAATATCCCCACTTTCCAGGTGGGAAACTGAGGCACAAAGAAGGCTCCCTTGCTACTAAGTGGCAAAGTTGGGGTATTCAGATAGTAAGTTTCCAGAGTCTGTACTGGTAACCAATGCATTAGTAGTTCTTAAATCTTTTGGTCTCTGAACCCATTTATCCTTTTTAAAAGTATCAACCACTCTGTGTAGCTTTTGATTCTGGTGGCTCCATCTATCAATTCATACTGTACTAGAAATTAAGATCAAGAGACACTGAAGTATTAATTAATTTTAAAATAATAAAATTATTACATGTTCACGTTACTATATTTTCATGAACTAATAACTGTACTTCCTTAGAAGAACTACAGTGAAAAGAATGGATTTAGTTTATAGTTTTGCAAATATCTTTTCCATCCAGCTGAACAGCTGACAGCTGGATTGTCGTGTCTGCTCTTGCATTTCGTTGGTTATAGGACACACGTCATGTGGACATTGGAAACTCTACTGAAACCCAGTGAGAGCACAAGAGTAGAAAAAAACAAATACTATCCTATTATTATTATAAAAATAACTTTGGCTTCGCAACCCTCCCTGAAAATGTTCAGGGCTACCCATGGGTCCCTGGATCATACTTTGAGAACCACTGCATTCCATTTTACTGCCTCTCGGTACAGAGGGGTAGTGTGTGGATGAGTACTAAGTACTCCTTAAGAAACAGAATACTAGAAATAGAATAATTAAATCCCAGGCTGGTGTGCAGCAGAGCAGTGGCTGTGCAGAGACTAAGGTGCAAGTCTGGTTCTGCCACGGTAGTTCTTGACCTTGGCTAAGTGACTTCCTTACTCTCTGTCTCAGATTCCTCAACCACAATGGGGCTGGTTACAAATCCATTGCAGGGGCATTGTAAGCATTCCAAACAGTACGCAACAAGGTTCTTAGCTGGGCTGAAATGCAGAGGATGCCTGATCAAGGGTGGTTGTGTTCCAAGTTGGCCAGTGATGGCCAGGGAAGGAAGAAGAGGGGTCAAGCAAAAGGCGAAGGAAAAGAGAGCCAACGACGGCAGATGCACAAATTCTTATCTGAGACCCAGCTATATATTGAAAGCTGGACGTGTTTAGGGATTCATAAATTTGGGGTTCTAGAACGCTAATACAGTGCATCTACTGTATGTAATGTCAGACTTCCAGGGGGCCTAGAAGGAACATGTGATGACTGAACCCATTACTGTTTCAAGATATTCTACTCACACCAAGGTCTGGAAATAGCCTCGTGACTGTGCAGGCCAAGTCTTAATGCCAAGTGATTTACAAAAATATCTTGCGGTGTTCAGAGATCTGGGGATGTTTGGATGGCAGGTAAGGGATTGTGGCCCTTACCAACTGCTATGGTGCCAGCACCAAGTTCGGAACGTGCCTGAGCGATGTCATTTCATTCTCCCAACTCCGCAAGCAAGAAGCAGACATCCCAGGATCCAGGAACATCTTTGCTACTTTTTGCCTTTCAGCGGCTTTATAGGATCCAAGGATTGGAGCAGTGGCCTCTCCCCGTCTGTGGCTGTTGCCTACTATTTTAAGTGCAAACTTCGTTGTATTTGGGTGGTGAGAGAGGGTTATAATTATAATTCACAACTATATGTGAGTGAATTATATGTGTGTGTGACTGTATGTGTGTTTGAAAATGAACAGAACAGCACCAACAAATGCTATTTTCTTCCTTCCTTTCCTTCCCTCCCCTCCTCCCTCCCTTCCTCCCCTCCTTCCTTCCTTCCTTCTTGTTATTTTACCTGTCAAAAGTGGATTTTAATGTTTCTATAGACAGTAAACCACTGCTCCTTTTTTGCTTTCATTCTCTAGAACTCCTTTAGGAAAAACAATGACAGTCACTACAATTCACTGAACCCAGGACTTCTCCGAGATCCCTAGGCACTAGGGTGTGATGGTCAAAACCGAGCTCATGGGTTTTTACCCATGAATTCCTAGAGACACGGGAACTCAACACACACTGGTGGGGGGGGGGTACAGAGTGTGCAGCAGGAGCCTTGCTTCAGGCCTGAGGCCCTCATTACCCCGGCTGCTGGGAGTGCTGACCTTCGGTGGCTCACCAGGAGGCCCTCTCTGAGAATAGCCCATAGGGGAAGGATGCTCCCCTGCCCACAGCCACAGCCAACCCCACTCTGCATCCAGTGTCNCATGATGAGTGTGACGCTGCTGGCTTCCCCAGCTCCAGAACTCTCTTATCCCAACTGCATCATAGGTCAGCTTCTCCCTCCACAGGCTCCTTTTTCTCTTACTTCCTTATGGGTAGAGATCACGAGAACAGCCCAGTAAAAGTCCTGCATGCAAGTCTCTATTGCAGAGTTCGTCTTTCAGAGAAGCGTAACTAAAGCTACTGGTGCCAGGAATGGTCCAAGGAAGAAAATCCTTAAATGGTCACCAGCTGACCTGCTATCAGTGAGAATCCATCCTCCTAGCAGTGGGAGGGACGGGGTAGTGATGGCTCCAGACATGCGGTAGCCCTGAAATGACAACTTTCACTGTGACAATTAACATTTTTCCCCACACTTCTGAGAGGACATGCATAGGCGGGTACAGGATCTGGGTATTTGAGATGTTTAAGGGAGGTGGCAATCAAAAGCGTGCTGCTCACGCTTTGAAGTAAATTAGAGAAAGACAAAGGAAGGCCGGCATGATTAATCACCAATATAAGGCTATGTGTGAAAGTCAAAGGGCCTTTTGTTTTGTTTTGTTTTACAGATAGTTTATTGTCAAGTTGGTTTCCATATAACACCCAGTGCTCATCCCCACAAGTGCCCTCCTCCATGCCCATCTCCCCCCTCCCCCCCACACCCATCAGTCCTCAGTTTGTTCTCAGCATACAAGAGTCTCTCATGGTTTGCCTCCCTCCCTCTCCCCCACCATTTACCCCCTTCTTCTCCCCCATGGTCCTCCATTAAGTTCCTCCTAATCCTCCTATACGTGCAAACATATAGTATCTGTCCTTCTCTGCCTGACTTATTTCACTCAGCATAACACCCTCAAGGTCCATCCATGTTGCTACACATGGCCAGATTTCATTCTTTCTCATTGCCATGTAGTATTCCATGGTATAGATAAACCACATCTTCTTGATCCATTTGTCCGTTGATGGACACTTAGGCTCTTTCCATGTTTTGGCTATTGTTGAGAGTAGAGTGTACTGCTATGAACATTGGGGTACATGTGCCCCTATGCATCAGCACTCCTGTATCCCTTGGGTAAATACCTAGCAGTGCTATTGCTGGGTCATAGGGGAGTTCTATTGTTAGTTTCCTGAGGAACCTCCACACTGTTTTCCAGAGGGGCTGCACCAGTTTGCATTCCCGCCCACAGTGTAGGAGGGGGCCCGTTTCTCCACATCCTCGCCAGCATCTAGAGTTCTCTGATTTGCTCATTTTAGCTACTCTGACTGGTGTGAGGTGGTATCTCAGTGTGGTTTTGATTTGTATTTCCCTGATGAGGAGGGATGCTGAGCATCGTTTCATGTGTCTGCTGGCCATCTGGATGTCCTCTTTGGAGAAGTGTCTGTTCATATCTTCTGCCCATTTCTTCACTGGGTTGTTTGTGTTTCATAAAGACTCTCGTCTCCTCAAAGGCAGAAAAAAAGCCAGGATCAAGCCTAGGACTTAATTACAAGGCCAACGCAGCTCTGGAAGGGGTGGCATTCTCAAACCCTAGCACGGCTGCTTTGTCAAGGTCAGGGCCCTGAGTGGGCAGGAGTGAGATGCGGAGACTTGGGATGCAGACATTTGTGTCCATGCACTGAAAATCCTGAATCCCCAAATGCCCCCGAATCCTCTGAGCCCACTCTTCCCTATGGAATCCTGTGCTGCCTCCTTGCTTGAAGACGGTGCAGAAGCCTCTGCCTTTCAAGACAGCACGCCCCCAACTCGGGGCGTCCCAACTGGAAGCCAGACCAGTGACAAGAATAAGGATCAGCAACTAGAACCTACAGGCCAAATCTAGCCCACAGTCTGCTTTCGTAAATAAAGTTTTATTGAAACACAGCCATGCCCATTCAATTACATATTGTCTATGACCACTTTCATGCTTTAATGGGAGAGTTGGACAGTTGCAACAGAGTCTGTATGGCTCACAGAGCCTAAAATATTTACCATTGGCTCTACATGACAAGTTTGCTGACCTCTGAATGGGAGTCAAATCATAATAAAACCTAGCATGGTAAGTCCTGGTCCTGATAAGGGAAGAAAGGGAATATGCACCAAAGAAGATGTGGGACCTAGCCAGGGACCTAGCCAGCAAGTACTAGCAAGAGTAGAAGAGTATTTATGTGATTGAATTCTGAAGGATTTAAGGATTAAGAGGATGGAATATATAGTAAGATAATGGATAGTTTACCCACATGAGAGCACTCTCCTCTGAGATCCAGGATTTAACACGCTCTTGCTTCGCTCTTAGAATCTTAGGGAGACAGCATCACACTAAATGGAAGAGATAAGTGAGCAATGCTTTGGAAGACAGTGGAGAAAAAGATCAAGAGTCTCAAAGGAATGGGCATGCTAGAATGAATATACTCTGTAAAACAGGAAAATATACCAGTTTACTATGTTTCACAGAGTCATCCAGAGGACACACCACTTACCAAAGCTGTAGGGAATGAGCTGATGAGAGGGGTAAGCATCATGGAGAAACTCAATGGGGACTGTCCTCTGTGGGGCAGGGCTGGTATTATAGAAAATGATACTGTAGAACTAGTCTCCCTGAAAGCAATGGGTTGATAAGATCTTAGATTGACAGAGCCCAGGTGGCAGAACTTGAACATCAGAAGCAAGGAGGAAGCCATTGTAATGAGTGGCAAGAGGCTCTAGCCCATGGAGAGCTATGAAGATGATCGATAGAATGAGGCTCTTCGGGGCAAGATAGAGTGGTAGCTAACAAGGGTAATGTTAAACACCTCACTGAAAAGTAAAGGCCAATCTCCAGACGTAAGCTTTTCCTTTGATCCACAGCCTGTTGCCTGAAGGAAAGCCTGGTGTGAGGAAGGACTCTGTTAAACCATGGCAAGTACATATGGTAATAACTTCCCTGGCTTTTTCCCAGAGGAATCTGTGGTCATTTCCTTGGGTAACTAATAGGGAAAAAGAAACAAACCCAGATAGTTCAAGGACTCTTGGGCGTAGCAATCTCCACTATTGATATTCAAGGATATTTTGTTTCATCATGACCCTTTGCTAAATAGGGGCTTCTGGGAGGTCGGTGATGAGAAATCTAAGCCCAGTCTGGATCACAGTGGCTGCTTTGGCTCCAGACCCCCTGGGTGATCGTTTGGTCAATCTCTGAATGTGCTTGTGAAATGACTCTTCTTCTTACTTGGCAGAATCTCCTTCTAAGCTCCTTGGTTTGTATAGTAAGCTACTATGGTGAAGAAGGCCACATGGAACTTTCCCACTATGATCAACAGAATAGATAAAAAGCAATATCATATCCAGTGAGAAGGGCAGAGATATCTGCCATCTTCATGACTTCAAGGGTAGTGGTCCCATCGTGCCTGCATTCAATTCACCATTCTTCGTTGTTCAAAACCAGGGATCCTGGTTACTAAGAGTGGACCACCATAAAGTCAACTGATTCCCTAATGCATCTGTTGCCACTACTGCACATCCAACCTTGTAGCAATAGAAACCAACATGGAGGCTCCAATACAACACCTTCTTCTGAGGAGACTAATGAATTCCTTGTTAGCAACTTGATTACGTGGGATCCTTCTCAATTTGGAAGTGACGATGATATATCTTGACTGGAGTTGGCTCATATTCAAGAAATGGCTTTTCCTTTCTTGCCCACAGGGACTCCACCAGTATCACCATCTTTATGAACTTACAGATTATTTGATTAACTTACATGAGATCCTGCATAATGTGACTCTGGACCAAGGATCCCATTTTATAGCAAAAGAAGAGCTGCAATGGGCCCATGACCATGGATCTGCTGGTGTTATCACATACAGACCACACACTTGTAATTCTGGGGTTTAAAACAAAATAGCGATTAATCAGATTGTTGTTATTGTTGAGTTGAAGAAGTTCTTTATATATTAAATATCTCTTGTTGGATATATCACTGCAAATATCTGCTCCCATTCAGTAGGTTTCCTTGTACTTTTGTTGATGGTTTGCTGTGCAAAAGCTTTTTATTTTAGTGTAGTACCATTAGTTTATTTTTGCTTTTGTTTTGCTTGTCTGAGATGATGTATCTAGAAAAATGTTTCTTTGATGTCGAAGATTTTGCTGCCTGTTTTCTTCTGGGAGTTTTATGGTTTCAAGTCTTACATTTAGGTCTATAATCAGTTTTGAGTTTATTTTTTGTATGGTGTAAGAAAGTGGTCAAGTTCCATTCTTTTGCATGTAGTTGTCCAGCACCATTTGTGAAGGAGACGGTGTTTTTCCTCTTGTATATTTTTCCCCCTTTGTCATAGATAAATGACCATATAAGCATGGGTTTATTTCTGGGCAATCTATCCTTTCCCACTGATAAATGTGTCTATTTTGTGCCAGTACCATACTGTTTTATTTAATTAAAAAATGGGCAGATGACCTGAATAGATATTTTCCAAAGAAGACATACAGATGGCCAACTGACACATGAAAAGATGCTCAACATCACTCATCATAAGGGAGATGCAAACCAAAATCACAATAAAATATCTCTTCACACCTGTCAAAATCAAAAAGGCAAGAAATCAAAAGTATTGGTGAAAATATGGAGAAAAAGGAACCCTCGTGCACTGATAGTAGAAATGCAAGTTGGTGCAGCTATTGTGGAAAACAGTATGGAGGTTTCTCAAAATAGAAATGCCTTATAATGCAGTAATTCCACTGTATTTTACCCCCAAAAAGCAAAGACACTAATTCAAAAAAATATATGCACTCCTATGTTTATTGCAGCATCATTTACAATAGCCAACCTATGGAAGCAATCCAAGTGTCCATCAATAGATGAATGGGTAAAGAAGAATATAATGGAATATTACTCAACCATAAAAAGAATGAGATCTTGTTATTTGCAACAACATAGATGGACCCAGTGGGTAGAATGTTGGTGAAAAAAGTCAGACAGAAAAAGACAAGTACTGTATGATTTCACTCATATATGGAATCTAAAAAACAAAAGGAAGAAAGAAACAAAGGAAGAAAAAGACAGCCAAAAAACTAGACTCTCAAATACAAAGAATAAACTGGTGATTGCCAGAGGCTGGGAGGGGGAATAGGGTGAAATAGATAAAGGGATTAAGAGGTACAAAATCGCAGTTACAAGATAAATTAGTCACAGAGATGAAAAATGTAGCATAAGGAATAGGGTCAGTGAAATTGAAATAACATAGTATGGTGACAGATGGTGACTACCTATATTGTGGTGAGCATGGAGTAATGAATAGAGTTGAATTACTATCTTGTACACCTGAAACTAATGTAACGCTGTATGTTAATTATACTTCAATTAAAAAAAACTGCTAACCAGTTATCTTTCCAATCAAGATAACACTGAAGTGGAAGAGCCACACATAACAATCTTGACAAATTCATCATTAATAAAATATATAAAAAACACAAAAATTAAAACCAAACCAGTGAGTAAGAGTAAATAATTTTTCCCTTACAAGTTGAAAATTAAAATATTTCATAGTTTCATTCAGTGGAAAACTCTGAACACAAAGGGCTTTGTTTCCAGGATAAAACATCTCTAGGTAGCATCTTTTCTTCAATGAACTTTTGGGGTTTCAGTGATTTATTTTTTAATCAAGTTCTAATCCATTGTTTGGATAGATGTTTCTGAAGTCTTTTTAAAATGTACTATGTTTTAAAATTAGATCCCACCTGTCATTATATGGAATGTGTGTGGGCAGATGGTGAATGGACTTATTTTTAACCCCTGAATGCTATTAGCTTGCTTAACTGTATCCTGGGGAAAGAAGGGCTATTGTGAAAGTTCTTTTCCTCCTCCTCCTCCTCCTCCTCACAACTCATTTTGCTCCACTTTGTGATCCACAGCTTCAGATTTTGAAACAAACAAATCATCACTTTAACCTCTTTAAAGAGGATCACAGACAAGCGATCTGCACAACTTAAGTTCTCTTTCCATCTCCAGATTACTCTTTTGCAACAAGAAAAACATGTTCACTGAGTAGATCAGAGAATTCTTAATTCACTGAATTTTTTTTATTTTTTAAATGTTTATTTTGAGAGAGGGAGGGAGAGAGAGCAAACACGAGCACAGTAGGGGCAGAGAGAGAGGGAGAGAGAATCCCAGGCAGGCTCCTTGCTCTCAGCACAGAGCCTGACATGGGGCTTGAACCCAGAACCGTGAGATCATTATCTGTGCCAAAATCAAGAGTCGGATGTCCAACCACCTGAGACACTCAGGTGCCCCTCGCTGAATTTTTTCTTAATCTGATAGTTTTGATGTTCTTTTTATTTAAATTAGCGGTAGTGTTAGATACCAAAAGAACATAGAATGTGATTAATCTTTTCATTTCTACGTGTTTTGATGTCCTCTTAAACATCATTGTTTTTAAAGTTTATTTATTTTGAGAGAGAGAATGAGTGTGAGCATGGGAGGGGCAGAGAGAGAGGGAGAGAGAGACGGCGACAGCACAGAGCCTGACTCGGGGCTCAATCCCACAAACTGTGAGATCATGACCTCAACGCCAAAATCAAGAGTCAGACACGTAACATACTAAGTCACCCAGGAGCCCCCTAAACATTACTTCTTAGTGTTAAGTTTTTAATATAAACATTTCCAAACACCTAAAGGTACAGAGAATAAATGACTGTCATTTACCCATTGCCCAGCTTTAAGTTATCAACATGTCACAAACCTATATTTTTCATTTGCCTATATCTACCTTCTATCCCTTCCCACAACACAAAAGCGCACACACACACACACACACACACACACACACACATGCTCTTCCTGGAATATCGGAGGAAATACCAGACATCGTGTCATTTTTCCTCATAAAGTACTTTACATGTATTTAATAATAAGACTTGAAAAAAATAATCACCTGGGTATTATCAGACTCCACTATAACAATATCCTAAATATTCTAAGCCCCAATCCATATTCAAACTTTCCCAACTGTCTCAATGTCCTTCTTTTACAGTTGGCTTATTCAAATACTAACAAACAATAAAGTCCATAAACTGCACTGTCACCATATGTCTTCAGTAATTAGTCTACATAATCCTCCTCTCGTGCCCTTGCATTTGTTAGAGAAGTCAAGTTATTTATCCTTTATGTTCCGTATTCTAGAATTGTGCAATTGTTTCTCTGTGATGTTAACTGGTCCCTCTGTCTCCGTACTTCCTATAAACTGGTAGTTGGACCTGAGACTTGATTTAAGTTCAATTTTTTTTAGGCCTTCCTATTCCTTATGCTGTAAACTTTCTGTGGAATCATAGCGTGAACTCATGGAGGCCTGGTTGCCTCACTTTCCGTGATGCCAGTGATCAGTCCAGGTACTTTGGCCTGCTCTGTCCTCCACAAGCTTGACAAACATTACACTGTTGGCTTAGCATTTACTGGACACCATTGCCAGTGTTTCACTGAGGCCTGAAAGAACAATTTTCTTCCTGTCATCCCTTCTGCATTAGTGAGCCACAATTCTTCTGTACAGAAGAACCTATCCTCGTCAATTATTTTGCTGCCCTGAACAACAGTATGTATGGAAGAGGCTGGACAAATTCTTGATTCTTTCTATTTATCAATTTTCAGAGTAATGACTTATGTCCTTATAACCTCCAATAGCAACTAGTAGGTTTTTTAGAAAGTATCATTATGCACTCAATTTCTATATATTTAATATTTTAATTGATAGCCATACTGTGCCATTTTGGTCAATGGGATGCCTTTCTCGTTTGCTTTCTTTTGAAATGATCTATTTGGTTTTTGGTAGTTTCTTGCTTTTCCACATTTCAAGATGTTCCAGGCTTATCTTGTACATTTCAGATTCCATATGGATTCCAAAAGGTGATTTATCAGGTCGAAAGGAGTTAACTATTTTTAAGGTGTTTTGGCATAGTGGAAAGAGTATGGGCTTCAGAGGTGGGTAGATCAGGGTTAGACTCCTGGCTCCAATGCTTTCTAGTTCTGGACTCTTAAAAAGAGCATAAGAAGAGCCTCTACAAGGAAGAGGAAGTTACACTAATACAGAAAATTCATTTATCATAATGTTAAATGGAAGAAACAGGATTCACCCTTCTATACAGAAGCACAGGGGCGCCTCTGTGGCTCAATCAGTGGAACATCCAACTTTTGATTTCAGCTCAGGTCATGACTCCAGGGTCATGGGATTGAGCCCCACATTGGGCTCTGCACTGAGTGGGGATCCTCCTTAAGATTCTCTCTCTCTCTCTCTCTCTCTACCTCTCTTTCCCATTCATGCATGTGCTCTTTTTCTCTCTCTGAAATAAAAAAAAAATGCATAGAGAAACTACTGCGTTCAAATATGCTAATATGTTAATAATGGTATATTCTGATGGTGGGACAGGTCAGGGGTCTCTTCTTTACCTCTCATACTAAACTTTTCCATATAACCTAGAATGGGAGGAAATAAGATAACTTTATTGAGAGAACAATAAGCCTCTACCACAAATCCTATAGTGTTGATTAAAATTCATCTGGGATGTGATTCATTGCCTCCTCTTTTTGTATCTCTCATGGTCAATTTAATCTACTTGTCCTTTAACAGAATTTAATGCAAATTGTATAATAAAGAAAAATATTGATGTAACTGTACTCTGCCATCTGCTTCCTTTCTCTGTGCCACGTCGTATTGATTTCAATAGACCAGGTCAAAGCTGAGTGTTTCCTGCTTTCAAGGATGACCTCTGAAGGCCTCATACTATTTTGCCTCCTTGCTCCCAGTGGGGAGCCTCTAATTTCTGGATTGACAGCTGAAGGCAGAGCAGTAAAAACAGGAAGTAAAATAAAGTCTCCATCTGACATGCTTATAAATCAATTTTCCTACGAAACAGAGTTGCTGCTGTTGGTGCTCATTGAAAAGAGTCTTATTGATCAGAAACCTAAACCAATCGGTTTTTTATTCACCTAAGGATTCTGATTGATTCAGGTTGACTTGTAAAACATGAGTCCATCCGTAATCCTTCAAAACTATGGCAAATCATAAAAACTTCTGTAGGAGATATCTGCAGAGGTTTCTGATATAGTATTTGATCTGATTTTCAGGGATGATGTTTTGATGTTGGAGTCAAGGGTCATAATTCCCTCTTTTAAATTGTGCAGTGAAATTCTATAGACATTTAAGGTCGAAGGGAAGGTGGTAATCACAGATAACATTTTTCTTCATTTTTTTTCTATTTAAACATCTCTCATTTCAAAAGAGGATTCTTTATTTTAACTTTGAAACAGGGTAGGCTAAGTCCTACATTGTGAAAACTTGACAGCTGTGGCCTGCCTGATCAATTCTGAACAACGGATTGCTTTTGATCAATCTTCAGGTGGCCGTGTAAAAAGAAATATGTCAAAGAAAGTGTCCTGGTAATCACAAACAACTGGTAAGAGTTGGGTTTTTTCTCTTATTTCTCCTCATTGATGAGCTGATGTGGGTGGTGATCTACAGATGAGCCAAACCCAAGCATTTAGAGTCAGGACTATTGTCTGGAGAAACGCTGCTTCATTCCCAACACATCTTTAGTTAGCACTTGTTCCTGGAGTGGATTCTCTCTTGAATGTTTGAAACACATTGGTGATGACGACAGTACTGTTCACAAAGGCCTTGAAGGCCTAGCTAGCTGGACTGTATGTATATACATCAACAAATAAGAGATGAGCAGAGGACATGCCAATGCCTGCTGTGTGGTATGTGATGACAGGGAGCCATCCCTACCGACAGTGGATTAGGATTCTCCGGGGAGACAGAACCAGTAGCGTCTCTCTCTCGTTATTTAAAGGAATTGGCTTATGCAGTTGTGTAAAGCTGAGAAGTCTGAAGTCTATAGAATAGGCTGGAGACCTGTGGAAGGATTGATGTTGCAGTCTCTAGAGTCTGAACATAGTTCTGGGGCAGAATTCCCTCTTTCTTGGGGGATCTCCATCTTTTTCTCTTAAGGCCTCCAACTGATGGAATGAGACTCACCTGATTCATTCCCATGGCAAAACTCAAGATTCTAAAGGGTAGACAGTGAAAGTAGGATGCCTCTCACTCTGGACATCAAGCTACCTTGAGTCCTTCCCCAGAAGCAGGAACTATTGCCAGATTGTTGAGTTCCTTGTAGAGATGGTCCACGTATCTATGAGCAAATGAGTGTAGACACTTTTTAAAATATACCAATAATAACACATTGCTTTTTTTTACTTAACAAACTATCTTAGAGATTTGAATTAAGTTGAAGCTTCCTTATTTTCGTATGGCCACAGAATGTCCCATTGTACAAATAGACCATAATTTACTTAGTCCTGGATCTAGATTGTGTCCAGTCTTATGTAGTAAAGACTATCTGGTCACAGATATCCTTGTACGTACATTTACCCTGTCTTTCTTTAAGATAAATTCCTAGAGATAGAATTGCTAGGTCAAAGGGATGTATATCTGAAATTTTGACATATTAGCAAATTATCCTCCATAAAGGAAGTGCCAGTTAACACACCTACGACTGGTTATCTTCGCCTGCAACTTACAAATGTTCAAACATGATATCACGGGAGATATTTTCGTATCTCGCACATGATCCCAAGGTATTATATTGGCTGGCCCATTCTCTCCTTTTCCCTCAGACCCCAGTGGCCCATCACCAACATGTGGAAGTCAGTTGCCTGGGTGTAGTCTGAAGAACGGGTGCAAAGTGAAGGGAACCCACCCATGGATACAGCCACCCCAGAGCTTCACCTATTACCATTCAGCTCTGATCAAGTATGAAAGTGTTGGTCTCCTCTTGGTGACTTGCCCAAGGTCACACGGGTGTTAGGTGTCAGAAGTACAACTTAAAAATCTCATATAAGTTCTCGTTCAACTCTTGACTTATGACCTTTAGGGCCAGAGATTTGTAACCATGTCTAAATGAGTCTAAGCTAATTCAGCCACATTACTGATGAGCTGGTTCTTGTTCATTGTTTAGGGCAGTGCCTGGTACCTAGCACTCAACAAACAAGTGCTTATTATTGGCATTCTTGTTCTTTATCGGGGGTGTGACACAGGTGGCTGGGGGGAACTGGAGGGACTGAGAGGAAGTCACTGGCACTGGAGGTGAAGTACCAGAGAGGGCTGGCGGGCATGCGTGACCTCCCCGGTCCTTCCAGACAAGTAATTCAAGCAGTTCCAGCTTGGTAGCTGCATTGGAGTCATGGGGGCAGATGAGCATTCTTCTTAATTGAGCCAGAGCTAATGAGAGCTGTATTTCTTTGAATCTGCCCATTGAATGAGAACAAACACTAATTACCAGTGGGCTGGAAAGGCCAGATACAATTTGCCAAATGAGAGGGCATCTTCCCCCATCAGTTATAAAGCAGTGTGCAGAGGACCACACACTCTCCAACAGTGAACGTCCACCGCTGGCTCGGTGTTAAATACAGAACGAGGGCCCCATAAACTGGCATGCGCGGGAGAAGCAATTAAACCTGGCGCTGCCCCTGCAGCGATGTCCCAGCAGCCGCTGTTGGAGGTTTCAAGGCTCAGCAACTTGTAGGATGAACAGGAATGACAATGCGATGGTTTTCTTCATGGGCACAAAGGAGGCAGCCGGTGTCTCCTGTCTGGGGCGGGGATTGGAGCGCAGTGTCACCTGTGGATGGCTGCATTTAGGCACGTTTGACACACCCGGTGGGACATCCAGACTCCAGAGGGAAGCAATAGGGATGTGGCTTCTCTTTAAAAGTAAATGCAACCTCCTACTTCACATTTTACGTCTCCCATTCTACCAGATGCCCGGTTTTCCCACTCCAACCCAGAGAGTATTTCTACGTCTCTGGGGCTCAGTGAAGCTGATGGTTATTCTGAATCCAGTAAAACCTTGGATTGCAAGGAGCTTGTCCTGTGAGTGTTCTGCAAGACAAGCAAACATTTCTAATAAATTTTAACTTGATAAATGAGCGATGTCTTGCAATAGGCATAGTACGTGATGCCAAACGGCACATGATCACAACTGAGCCAATGGTTCTTGAAATTCGCTTTGATATACGAGTGCTTTGGATTACAAGCATGTTTCCAGAATGAATTGTGCTCCTAAACCAAGGCTTTACTGTATATGTTTCTGAGATGCTGTACTTAGTTAGCTTGGCTTATAACAACAGCATAAGCCCCTTCATTTTATGTCTGAGATTTGAGGCATTGAAGACACTGGCATTAGTCCATGGAGGACAAGACTGAGGGAGGTCTAGGCATTGATGAAGTGAGTTCGTATGTTGGGGCCCACAAAGCAGAGGCTGCCCCAGTGGCCCAGCCCATATCACAAGTTCAAACCTGAGTGAGCCTGCGCTTATGGGAAACACCTGTCAAGGAATCTAACAGGCACCAGTCAGTCCTCCAGCCCCGCTCCAGCCGACTCCCCTTACCCTGGAAAACCGGACCTGCGGCCTTATGAGAAAATCCCCCACCTCCTAGCCAATCACACCGAGTTTCCAAGTGCCTCTTCTAAAGCTCTGTACACTCGCTCTTGCCCCAAATCCCCAGGAGCCGTGCTCCCCTGCTTGTGAGGCACCTACTCCCCATCTGCAATGTGTTTTCCCTTGACTAAAGGACAGCGGACTCATTACTAAGTTGTTTTAGTTTTGTCCTTTGGTAGCATGGAGAATGAGTACAAGACAGTACAAAGGGGCTTCTCTTTCCTTTTTTTGACCATTTCCTGTAAGACCTGGGAGCCTGAGTGAGTCGCATTGACACCAGGGCACACCCATGCACCTGCTTGACCCTGGGTGTGTGGCACAGGCGTGTCTGGGTGTGCGACACCGTCTGGACTCACCCTTTCTGCTCTGTTAATTCTGGTCAAGGGGCTGGTGCAGTCCCTGTTCTGAGGCTTCTGCTGGGTTCTGCTCTGCTTCCGTTCTCTGGGTCTCTGGGAAGACTGGGCCCTTTGTCTTATGTCACCTCTAGGCCCCCAAAGTGTCCTTGCCTGTTTCTCTGTGGTTGAGACTTTGACTGTCTCTATTAGAGTCTTTTGTTTAATGTTTATTTATTTTTGAGAGTGAGACAGAGTGGGCGTGAGTGGGGGAGGGGCAGAAAGAGAGGAAGACCCAGAATCCGAAGCAGGCTCCAGGCTCCCAGTGATCAGCACCAAGCCCAACGCGGGGCTCGAACTCACAAACAGTGAGATCATGACCTGAGCTGAAGTCGGACGCTTAACGGACAGAACCATCCAGGTGTCCCTCTATTAGAATCTTGGTTCCACCTGTTACTGTGTGTCTTTGGGCAAACTACTTACCCTCTCTGTGACCTGGTTTCCAATCTATAATATACAGATAATAATAGCATTGTTATGAAAGTTAGATGAGGTCATGTAAGGTCATTAGAATGTGCCTCCTAGATAAAGAGCACTCCAGTCCCTGAGCAGAGCTACGTTATGCTTTGACCTCTCTCTTGGGGCTCAAACCTAGTCTGGCTGGGCCGGGACGTGGGCGGCACTGCCATGCTGCCCTTCATCTCTTGCCTTTGCGCAGCCAGTTTCCCTCTCCTCACTCTGCTACCAAGAAATGTGAAAGCTCCCGCGTATGTCAGCTTTGGAACTGGGGGTCCAGTGACCCCAGCCGGGCCTTTGCGAGGCCCCTGTGAACGACCTCTGTTGCACACACTCTGACAGCCCTTTCTTCTCAGCTAAAGGCCGAGAGGCCATGGCTGGAGCTGTGGGTAAGACAGGCATTTACGGGCAATTCCTATCCCCAAAGTAGCTTTATGCCAGACATTGTCCGGCCAGCCCAGCGATTATGGGCTTTTCCTCCCAAAGGCTTTCTCTTCCAGAAGGTCTGCGCACCAGCGGCGAGGTGTCCTCCTCGGGGTTGAGTGGGGGAGCCGCCCTTTCAGGGACTGACCTCCTTCCCAGTCTCCCTCCTGTCAGAGAGAGCACTGTGGGAAAGCGTGTTCTCCCCGAGCTCCTGGCTGGGCCTCAGCGCTTGGCCTTTGCCCCCCACTCCCACCCCTCCCGGGGCATTTCCCAGGCCTGCTGGGGTTGGTGGGGATGATGCATGTGATCTATTTGCCATTATAATTATTTTTGCATGATGGCAATTATAATGATTTACCTTTTTATTCAGCAATTGTGATTCTTATTTCCTCCCGTTTCATTTTCAAGTGACTATTTTAACCCCTGGTTCATCTTTCCCTCTGATTTATAACTACTTCCCTTAGGCTTTTTAAACTTTTCTTTTTAAGTGTATTTGTTTATTTTGAGAGAGACAGAGACAGTGCAAGTGGAGGAGGGGCAGAGAGCGAGGGAGAGAGAAAGGGTCCCAAGCAGGCCCCTCACCGTCAGTGCAAAGTCCAACTTGGGGACTGAACTCAGGAACCTGTGAGATTATGACCTGAGCTCAAACCTAGAGTCGGATGCTTAACTGACCAAGCCACCCAGGTGCCCCAATTCCATTTTTTTAGGTAGACTCCACACCCAACGTGGGGCTCAAACTCATGACCCTGAGATCAAGAGTCCCATGCTCTACCAACTGAGCCAGACAGGCGCCCCTCTATTACCCTTTTGTTAAACAGCTTTATTGAGGTATGATTGATAAAGAACCACACATATTTTTTTAAAATTTTTTATGTTTTATTTATTTCTGAGAGAGAGAGAGAGAGAGAGACAGTGTGAGCAGGGGAGGGTCAGAGAGAGGGAGACACAGAATCCGAGACAGGCACAAGGCTCTGAGCTAGCTGTCAGCACAGAGCGCTACCAGGGGCTCGAACCCAGGAACCGTGAGATCATAACCTGAGCCAAAGCTGGACGCTTAACCAACTGAGTTACCCAGGTGCCCCGAGAACCATACATACTTACTGAGGATAATTTGATGAGTTTGGACATAGGCAAACACCCTTGATGCCATCAGCACACTTAGAAGATAGACATGGCCAACACCTCCCAGAATTTTCTGTGTGCCCCTTCCTCCACACGCCTCTTGTATATGGAAGGAAAACTTATTTTTTTTACTATGAGTTTCCCTCTCCTTTTACATGAAAATATTGAGCATTCATTTGCTAATATTTGTCCTTGTAGTATTGTTAGAAAAACGAAACCTAGCTGTATTAAAAAATGTTGAGATTTTTTTGAGCAAAAATCTATTTGAATCAGGTAGCCCCCAAATGGAAGTCAGGAGCGCTTCCCCCACAGGAGATAGGGAGAGACTTTTATGGAGAAAAGGTGGAAGCAGAGTAAGGAAATTACTGACTGGCCATAGACTAAGCCTCCCTGGCTGTTTGTGATTTTGTTGTTCTTAGGGTTTGATCTCTTAACCCTGAGGCCGTTCTGGGCTGTACCTCTTCTGTTTGCTCAGAGAAACCACCGGAGCCACATCAGCCCAACTCAGTACAACAGCCTCCTTGCTTAATTAGTTTAATAGTATCAACTGAATGAGACTGTTCACCAAATACAAATGGTCAATAATTTAACCATCTCCATTTCTTGAAAAAATGAAAATACTCTTTTTTTGAAAGAAGTTTATTGGGATACACTTACTATTAACTGAGCACAGTCTCCAGTCAAAGGGGGGTGAGTCCTGGAGTTTGGGAACAATGATTTGGGGATTAAAAAACCCCACTCCCTACCTGTGTGTCAGTGTCTCTCTCTCTCTCTCTCTCTCTCTCTCTCACACACACACACACACACACACACATACATATTGATAGATTGATGTTAATCTGTGACTGGTTTTTTTTCCCTCCTGAACTGGGGTTATAGAGTAGAGATAAAAGTACTTGGAAGGGCCCCTGCAGAATCCACTTGGTCACCCGGAACCCCAGTTACCTCATCTTTAAAATGAAGAAATTCGACGACTTCTCTAAGGTCACTTCCTTCTATCCCACAACCCCCCACCCCCGACCAGGATTCCCAAGAGCTTCGATTTATAGTGATGACTAATCCAACTGAGGGAAGTACTCATTTGCATACAAATAGAATGTAAATCACGAGGTGGGACAGCACACATCAAAATCAAGATGGGCTATCAGCCCCCACCTCTTTCTGGAGGTGCCCAGACAGGCAAACCCAGGCAGGAGAAATGCAATTCAGCAGGCGCAGGAGAGGGCTCTGCGTTATCGGCGGCCCAGGCGCGCTGAACAGTGTCTGGATCCTGAGCACTCTGCATGGGGAGGCCTTATCGCCCCAGTCCTGGAATTTGGAATCATTATCTCTCAGTGCAGAGGGATTAAAAATAACGTTTGGGCGTGATGAACTGGCTAGCGGTCAGCCAGGCACGCGGTGACGTTTATTGCTCGCAGAAAAGGGTCTTGGCAGAGCCAAAGTCAAGACAGGTGACTTGGGGCCACTGGCAAATTATCAAGGTCACTAGTGAACATTATCATTTGATGCCTTCTTATCTATCTCACTGTGTTGTTACAAGAATAAAATACAACAGAGTGGAAACAGCCCATTGGAACATTATAAGTATAAGCAACGTAAACGGTCAATTTTCAGGCATCCAGTATTCGGTATTTATTTTTTGTTCGATACTGTGAATGGTGATAGCCAACATTTATTAAGCACTTACTATAGGACAGCATTGTTACACGTGCTTTACATAAATCAATCTATGGTTGTAAGAGTTTTGAATACATCAATTTAGTTACTTCTACCAGCCTATAAGATAGGTACCATCATTATCACCATCTAAGAGATTAGAAAATGAAGGTAAAGTAATTTGCCCAAGGTCACAGCTAGTATGTGGCCAAGCGGAGCCTCCAATTCCCTCCAGAAACTACCCTCTTAACCACAATGTTATATGCCCTTCTATTGTAATTATGAGCCTTATTTAGTAATGAATCCAATCTTTTATGTGATATGTATTTCACTTATTTGAGATAATATAATTTTGATATGTATTTTAGTTAATGTTATATAAGCATATTCCCACGTTTTGAAAAACTATTCCTAGACATAATTGAAGGATGAGTATCATTATATTGAAAGGAATTATTATAATCGGCTTGAACTATAATAAGACATAAAACAAATCCTGGAGGCGAGAGCAGAAGCGAGGATAGGAAGGTAGACTAGGGAGATTAGAGAAAAGGCAAGAATCATGGACTTCGTGAATAGCTTGGACTGCCTCATTATGCATCGACTAGATGAGATATAAGCTTGCTTTACGCAGTGTTCTCTCTTATGAAGTAGAAGAAATGTCTCTTCTTGGCCAGTGCATGGGGATGTTGTAAATATACAAAAGTGATTTAAATACACTGAAAGAAAAGGCCTGCATAAGTTCAGAAGGATCATATGGAGAAATAGTTTTGGTGATATCACAATGCCTGTCATATTCTGCAGTGATGTCTATTGTGGGAAGCTGGGAGTAGAATGGTGTGAGAATATTTTCTGTAGGTCCCAGATTAGAAGACAGGGCAAGGGAGTCAGCCCTAATGAGGCAGGTGACTCAGAGGGGGGGAAAAAAAAGGACTGTAATGAACTTGCTCTGTATTTACCATGAGGATTTGGGTGGAGATTGATGATCTGGCCAAACCTTCCATCTGAATTCAGTCTGGTTCCATTACGACAACTCATACATCTTTTCAGGTCAGGTTGTGGCACAACTTATGCTATTTTCATCACATTCTGACCTGTTTGTCATTTGCAATGAGAAGCCAATGACCCAGAAACACCAGGAAAGGGATCTGTAAATAGATTTCCTCACGAGACCAATTGGGAAATAACCCCCAACAGAGTGTGTTGTAAAAATATCATTAATGACTGTGTTGTCGCCTTTAAGCTCCATAAATAACAACTGTCACTGAGTGTTTACCAAGTATCAAGGACTAGTGACCAGAGCTGGACTAGGTGAGTGACCAGAGCTGGACTAGATGAGTAAAGCACTCACCTGGGGCACAAAACTTGAGGGGCATCAACAAGCTCAGCAATCAAGATCAATAATGTTCATGTGCAATATTAAAAAAATATCAGCAGACCCCTCCTATGATTGCCAATAAACGTTTAGCATCTGACTGATGCCTGTAAGTGCAATCAATGTTTTCATTCGAGTCTGTTGCCATGCTTTAACTTGTCGTCTCAGTCAGCCTGGGCTGCCATAACAAAGTACCATAGACCAGGTACATTTAACAGCAGACATCTCTCTCTCTTTGGAGGCTGGAAGTCCACGATCAAAGTGGTCCCCCCAGGTTCTTCGGAAGACTCTTCTTGGCTTGTAGGTGGCTGCCATCTTGCTGCGTTTTCACAAGGCAGATAGATAGAGAGAGAGAGAGAGAGCAGGGGGTGGGGGAGAAAGAAGGAGGGAGAGAACGAGCGAGTAAGAGCAGGAACTCTGGTCTTTCTCCCTCTGATTATAAGAACACCAACTCCATCACTGGGGTCTCACCCTCATCTAAGCCTAATCACCACCTAAATAAAGACCCCACATTGGGGGTTAGGGCTTCGACATATGAACGTGTGTCAGGAGGTATAAGGTATTTGGGGTACTCCTTTTCCTCCTTTCTCTGTCTCTTTTCTATTTCTTGTGTGAAAATGTGGGCACAGAGATGTGAAGTAACTTGCCCAAGTTCACACAGTTAATTATGCAACTGGGATTTGAACTCAGTGCCCTAACCCCAGAGCCTGCACTTTTATTCACTCTTGCTATACTGCCTGTAAAGAAAAAGAATGGTATTTTCTTAAGAGAAATCTTGCCTGAGCTATGGGCAGAATAGAGTAATAATTTCAGACACAGTAGAAATCTTCCCATGTTTCGATTTCCTGTATACAGACAGCTGTAAAGTAAAAGTACCCGCTGGGAGGCAGGAGGAGAGGATGTGGGGCGGGGGGGCCGGGGGGCACGTCCTGA